>NC_081554.1:19316175-19665941 GCF_963082655.1 Stomoxys calcitrans | reverse complement strand
GTTGAGTAATGTAGCATATCCGTTTCATCCGGTCCGCCCATTCCTGCAGGCCTGTTCGATAAATCCTACAACCCTGTGCCGATAATCGCCATGCAACCCATTGTCACTTTGGGGCTTACACTTATGTTGTATATGTTGTATTTTGGAGTACACACAAAGACTTTTGTTGTCTGCTCGGGTCTCGGAGCTAGAGCAAAACCCGAATGTTTTTGATTTCGGAGTCTATAAATGACCACTGTATGACCAGAAGAGTAGAATAGAGTGGAGTAGCGTAGAGTAGAGTAGAGTAGGAGTAGGAGTAGGAGTAGGAGTAGGAGTAGGAGTAGGAGTAGAGTAGGAGTAGGAGTAGGAGTAGGAGTAGGAGTAGGAGTAGGAGTAGGAGTAGGAGTAGGAGTAGGAGTAGGAGTAGGAGTAGGAGTAGGAGTAGGAGTAGGAGTAGGAGTAGGAGTAGGAGTAGGAGTAGGAGTAGGAGTAGGAGTAGGAGTAGGAGTAGGAGTAGGAGTAGAAGTAGGAGTAGAAGTAGGAGTAGGAGTATGAGTAGGAATAGGAGTAGGAGTAGGAGTAGGAGTAGGAGTAGGAGTAGGAGTAAGAGTAGGAGTAAGAGTAGGAGTAGGAGTAGGAGTAGAATTAAGAGTAGGAGTAGAATTAGGAGTAGGAGTAGAATTAGGAGTAGGAGTAGAATTAGGAGTAGGAGTAGGAGTAGGAGTAGGAGTAGGAGTAGGAGTGGGAGTGGGAGTAGGAGTAGGAGTAGGAGTAGGAGTAGGAGTAGGAGAAGGAGTAGGGGTAGGAGTAGGAGTAGGAGTAGGAGTAGGAGTAGGAGTAGGAGTAGGAGTAGAGTAGAAGTGGAATAGGAATAGAGTATCAATTTTTTTAAAAACTTTAGGGAACATTGCTACTCATATTTAAGACATACTATTTCTTCAAATGTTTAATATCTCAAGCGGAGGTTCGTTCCTAAATATTCTTTTCAAAAAAGCTACGGGCAACAAAATCTTCTTCAGTTAATTTTTGCACAACAGCCAATTTATGAGTGAGAATTCATTGTTGTTTTTGTAGCAGTGTGTTGAAGTGAGGCGGCAGCCCTTGCCGATGAGGGATTATATTGGGCCAATCCAATATATACAACCGGCTGCCATGTGATTGATAGAGAATTCGTCGAAATGTGGTGTCAGTCTCACTCTTTCCATATTTTCCGGAGTTCTGAAATTTCGTTGAAGTCTTTTTCAGGGTTAAGCAACACTTCCACACTCCCGACAAGAGTTTCCCTATGACAGAATCGAATTACGGCCAAGAACAAGGCCATGAGGAGGAATTTCAAAGCGAGCGCAGAAAACACGGTGCTTTACAACAACTGAGCGAACTCTTATTTTGCGCAGGTGCTGAGCAAATTTGATTCAAGATAAAAAGTCATACTATTTGTAATTTAAGATTGCCGCCGGCCTTGGAATATCTAACGATTCTTATATTCTAAACTCTATGTGCAGAGAATGCAGTAAAGGATAGAACCGTCAATTGTGAACATTTATTTTCAATTCGTGTTTTATTCAATACTACTACAATACTTGGTCCGGTGGGCTTCGCTACACCCATAAGTGTTTGCCGCTCCCTTTTAGCATCGATTTTAAAATTATTTACATTCGTATTTTATTCTCTAAAAACTTTCCTTAGAATCCAATATCGTCCCGTTTGGTATACATGATCATTTTAGGCATAATTGTTTGGTGCGGCGACTCCCTGGGAATTGAACAAAATTTTATTCTACTCTCAAATATCATTCGTTTAAGTCCCATCTTGTGTCGTTCGGTTTATGTTAATTTGGTGCATCATTTTGAGTTGTCGCGATCTATCTGAGAATAGACCCAAAACTTTATAATAATTTTCGTATGCTTTCAAGTACGTTTCGTTTGAATCACATGCAGAGGAGTATCATCAGGTTTGGGACTACCTCGAATTTGGACATGTGCTGCGGAAATTGTTCTTCTCCAGTTAATTGGAGCAACAACACTGGGACATAACAATTCTGAACTTTTTGTCGTCCGACAGTCGGTGAAAACTATAGAAGTCTCCCAATTTGTAGTGTTTGCCATACAGAACACATCTTTGCTAAACTTTCGCCGGAACCGACTAATTTTTACCACCGAAAAGTGTGTTTTCAGGCTCCCGGATAGGAGGCACTTCGATAATTTCTGTCATAATGGTACTAGTAACTACTGGAAGCTCTTGTGAGATCTTCCGGATAGGATGCCTTTCCGTAATTTCTGCCATAATGGCATTAGTAACTACTGGAAGCTCTTGTGAAATCTCCCGGATTGGAGTCGCTTCGGTATTTTCTGTCTTAAGGACACTTCTAATTACTGGAAGCTGTTGTGCAATCTCCCGGATAACAACTGCTTCGGTATTTTCTCCTCTTAGGGAGCTTCTAACTACTGGAAGCTGTTGTGCAATCTCCTTCATAGGAGCGTCTTCCGAACTGTAAAATATTTACTTGTCGCTTAGTTACCGGTCGTCGTATAACACCGTTTTCGGTTCAAATATCTGCATGACTGAGCGTCGACAGGCAAACTGTGATGACTTGACGCGATTTGCTACGAGTTACCACTAAAACATACTGCTGAATATGGCGTTCCAGAAAATGACTCGAAGTCTGTAACACATTAGAATGTGGACTATAAGTAGGTGGCCAAAGAGAACGCGAATTTGAACACTCTTCGATTCTACACCTGTTGAGACTCTCTTCTTCCTTCTCACAACACTAATTGTAGTCGAAAATGCTACAGCACTAGAAAATGGAAAGTATTTTATGCAACTATTGAACCCAAAACATTCATATGAGTGAGGCGCCATTTGGAAACCCACCTCAAAAACGCCCGAAAAGAACATAGGAACTGATCGGGATGATTTCTATATGGGAAGAATAGGTTTTTACCGACGAATCCGCTTGATTGAAAACAGCTAAATACAAGAAATTTGTTTCAATTATCCGATGTTTTCAATAATGCGAAGTCCGGATTACATTTCAATTAAAAGAAGTTTGTAGAATTAAGAATGTTTTCTATTAGCAGAATTTTAGACAATGGCTTTGTAATTAAAAGGTTAGTAATTATAACTAGTAAAATGGCGTTAAGTTCGGCCGGGCCGAACTTTGGATACCCACCACCTCGGATATATCTGTAAACCACCTCTCGTCATAATCGGGTGAAATGGCTTAATTTATGCCCACATAGCAGCTATATCGAAATATGGTCCGATTTGGAACAAATTCGACACGGATATTGAGTGGTCTAATAAGTACAAGTCATTGTTAAATTTTGTAGAGTAAAATATTGGTCTTTTTGGTAGCCATATCCTATTCATATATCCATTTCAGCGAAATCCGATTATAAATGTGCCTTTTATGGGGCCAAGACTTTAAATCGAGGGATCGGTTTATATTGCAGCTATATCCAAATCTGAACTGATTTAGGCCAGATTAAAGAAGGATGTCGAATGGCCTAACCCAAGTCACTGTCCGCCTTTTATGGGCCCAAAACCTTAAATCGAGAGATCGGTCTATATGATAGCTATATCCAAATCTGGACCGATCTGGGCCAAATTGCAGAAAGTTTTCGAAGAGCCTAACGCAACCACTGTCCCAAATTTCGGCGAAATCGGGCAATAAATGCGCCTTTTATGAGCCTAAGGCCTTAAATCGAGACATCGGTCTTTATGGCAGCTATATCAGGCTGTAACCCGATTTGAACTATACTTAGCACAGTTGTTGGAAATGAAACAAAAACACCACGTCCAAAATTTCAGTTAAATCGGACGAGAATTGCGCCCGCTAGAGGCTCAAGAAGTCAAGACCCAAGATCGGTTTATATGGCAGCTATATCAAAATATGGACCCAAACGACGTACACTAATACAAAGTATTTGTGCAATCGGTTAAATGGATTCGACTTTAGAAATTGTTTTTAATTCTTGAATCACGTGCTTGAGTAGCATTGGTTTTTTTTCCTAAGATTACAGATCTTCCACACCATCCATGTTTATTTTCTTTGCCTAAAGGCTCTTAGAGTCTGCTGTCTTCTTTTGAATTTCTGAAATGAAATAAAAATAAAAAGTTTGTACCTAAGAATGAACAAACGAACAATGTTATTTATGAATATGTTTTTTAAAGTGCACTTGTTTGACCACATCATATGATAAACGCGTTAAATGGTGACAAACGTTGTTGGAGTAGCGCAGTGTAGTAGAGATGGTGCTGGTATTTCGTCGCTATGAAGCTACATCAGACTTGGGGAGCGCGTCAAATGGCCAGTGCAATGGTCACATAGACAGACAGAAAGAAGGCCAGACACTTAAACTGAATACACGGGATAGTTCGTTCGGTCGGTGGGTCGGCTAGGGGGCCAGTAAGGCTTTTAACGCCAATCGTAAAATGGAATGATGATACTTGAGGGGGAATTATACGACTCAATGAATGGGGTATTTCATGCGGTGGACTAATGTACATATTTACATAACTTATAAAAATTATATTAACAACTTTTTTGATATTTGCCAAATGACTTCACCAGAGTTGGCAACACGTATTTGTTGATGTGTGTATGGACATGTGCCATGCTTAGTGAGATTCCTCTGAAATTGTATGCTTTGTCAGATGTTCTAGGGAAGTCTTGTGGGGTATATAGAAATTCTAACATTGAGTAGTTATGGTTAATGAGTTGTGAAGTGTGGACAAACAAAGGAAAGAATGTAGAGGATACATATACAAAGAAAACACGTTTTACCAAAAGTCAAAATCATTCCAAGAATCTAGCTCAAGTTGAGAATTATTTATTAATTTCAAATTAAAATTTTGCCCAAGAACATTCCACTAAAGAACAGGGGCAAACTTCTCACATATCAATGTGATTTAAGTTTAAGCTCAATGATACGTTTAAGCTCAATGATAAGGGGCTTCCTTTTTCCTTTTTTTTGGAGGGTATATAAGATTCGGCCCGGACGAACATAGCACGCTTTTACTTGTTTCTTCTAATATCCCCTTCATAATTAAGCAGCAGTCATTTTCAGCAAACAACAGGCTTTTCAGCAGTAAGCCTGCTACTCTGAAATTTCAGTACTACTGCAGTAATAGCAGAACTACTGCTACAATAGCAGCACAATTAAATACAAATATTCAGCAGACAGTGTTTGCTATTTTCAGCAAACTTTTTTCTATGAGCGTAACCCATCGGCTCCTGCTTCTGCTTTGTTGTTCTCCAGCTCCAAATAAGTTATACCGCGCTCAGGTTTATGTAACCCTTCCAAAACATTTCCCTTCCCTGGTGTGCTCAGAACATCAACATTGCCAGCATTGTATTTCATTTTAGTACATTTGAGATGAGCTAAAAATGTTCAAATGTAATTTGCGACAAGTAACATTTTCTGAGAACAAACCTACCTACATAACGAGCCGTTTTGGATTTCCATTTAAAATGTAATATACTCGCATGAATTTGTTTTTTGGCATCTGAACTACCAAAAATATACTTGAACGCAAAATTTATTAACGTAAAGTCCAACAAAAATAAATAACTAAAAGTTTAATGAAACATGGGCAATTTAGGTGCGATGTCTCGTTCGCACCATACCCCACCGCTTGTAACTACTTGGCAGGCCGGCAGCCGGGCGGTTTTTTTTTTTTTTTTTTTGTAAAGCCAATGATGGTCACTGCGACTCTTGAACTTTACAAAAAAATGATTACAATGGCCGAGACTTGTGTACCAGTTTGAAACTCTTGACCACAATCATATTTAGCCACATTAATGTATGAAATTTACGTTTATAACATTGATGAGTGCGGCTGAGCGCAACTTTTCGTTTTTGGCTTTCCTTGGGCGAAAAACAAAATTCTTGGTACTGAAGATGAGAACAACTTAATAATTTTTTTTTGTTTTTTTTTTTTTTTCATTTGAAAAACAAAAAATAATTGCTTTTCTCCATTAAAAGTATGACGTTGCCATTGACTTCAAAGCCTTTAGTATTTTCGAGAAGATACTCGCAATTCTTCAGAAGTGATCGAATCAACGAATTTAAGCAGCTTCTTATAGTTGCCATCAATTAGAGATGTTTTGATAGATATGCCAAAGTGTGATTAGTTAATGAAAAGGAATCAATTTAAAAATCAGGGCCACATTATTTCGCAATAAATAGTCTTTCGGCATTTGCTTATGCAAGAAGAGCGGTATCTTTTGAATTGGTTATTGCGAATGCCAAAACTATAAGTGAACTTCATCAACAATATTCCATACAATTATTGAGTCATTTATCGTGTTATTCAACAAACCCTTAAGGCTTTAGCACTTCAAAATTCTTCTATTGGTTATAAGTTTCATATAATAGATGATTTTTCAAAAGAATCTAAAGTGTTCTAATCTTCAATGCAGAACAATCTTATACTAGATTGTGCTAAACATGGCAATTTTATTATTTCTCAACGTTATTTGTCTCCCAAAGGGGAGAGAGTCGAACTACAATATATGACCATGAAAGTGAATATGGCTTGAACGGAAGATTTTTACAGTAAAGAAACTGTCAGACAACCAGTCTTGTCGGTCTTGGAAAAAACATCATAAGTAGACTTTTATTAGGATAACGAATAGCCCCTAACCTTGACGACCCACGCAAACGAAGGAAGGACCATGACCTGCGGATCTGCACATGGAATGTCCTGACTTTTTTTAAAATAAGGTGCCGTTTATGTATTGGCGAATGGATTGGAGAAGTACAAGGCAGATATTATCGTCTTATAGGAAGTGTGATGGATTGGGATAGGCGCCACAACAACCCCGAACGGTGATGCACTATACTATAGCTGCAATGACATGGGACATGAATTTGGTTGTGGATTTATATTTGGTTGGAGAATGAAACACATGGACTCCAGGTTTACTCCGGTGGATGAGAGGCTAGCCACAATCCGCATAAAGGTCAAATTCTTCAACATCAGTTTTGCTTGTGCCCCTGACCCGAGGGAAGACAAGGACGAGCTCTAGAAATAATACTACCGCTGCCCCGCCCATAATATTAAAATCATTCTGGAAGAATTAAATGCGCAGGAAGGAAAGGAAACTATCTTTGGTCCTACAGTCGGAATATGTAGCCTCCACGGATAATGTCCGATAATGTGTTGAAGCTAATAAGATTTTGCCGAGGCAAAAAATATTTTATTTATACAATATAATGAATACCTACACAACAAGATTAAATCTTATAGTTATAGTATAGGTTTATAAGAAGAGGCAGGTATTCTTCTGAAGAAATAATAAAACAATATTTAAAGGAATAAACATTTTCAAATATAATTATAGAAAATAATAAAAATAAACTTTAGAATAAGTTAGAAAATTAAATATTATAAAAAAAAATTAAATTCGAAGAAAAATGGAAAGTCTTTTTTTTTTTAATTGACGCGTTGCTGATGTTTTGGATATTGTGAGGAAGAGTATTCCAAAGGCGTATAGCACTCGTATGAAACCGACATTCAAATACTAAACTCGTTCTTCTAAAAGGGACAAGTTTCCTACTCCTTCTAGATCTGGCAAATTTTAATTTGTCATAGAGATATTTAGGTGTTTGCTTCCAAAGATTTTATGTAAGAATAGTAGGGATCTAGTTCTAAGTAGATTGTCGAAGCTACAGCCATAAAGGGAAGAAGCCTTCTTATACCATAGACATACCTAATCATGCTGTTGAATACTAAATTTAGTTTTCGTTGGCTTAGTGAATCGCAGTTTGAAAAAAGTTCACACCCATAGACCAGACTTAGAATTTGATATGTCTTTGCTAATAGAATTCGAATTTCGATTGGTGTATAAGAGTGTGTTATCCACAGTGCACGCAGCTTTGCATATGTGTGCCCGGCAATAGCATTTATATGATTTGACCAATTTAAAGAACTGTTAAAAATCACACCTAAATTCACATTCACACACTAGACACAATATCAATTTTCTGTTGATTTATAGTGATATCCAGGTCTCGCAAACTAAATCTTTTATTTTTGTGAATAACAATCACTTTCGATTTCTGGGCGTTCAGAAATAAACCATTTGCTGTAGCCCACTTATAGACATGGGACAGGTCCTCGTTGAGTTTTGCAACGCATTCACTAATATTATTAACAGAGCCGCTAAGGAATAACTAAACATCACCAGCATACATAAGGATGGACCAGCTGGGTAGTAAGATCGTTTGCGTAGAGGGAAAAAAGAAGCGAACCAATTACTGAGCCTTGTGGAGCTCCCTAGAAACTAGAGTTAGCTCAGATATTGAATCATCTACGTCCACTGACTGTTGCCAATTACTAAGATATGATTGAACCAATTTGATAGAAGTATCGCTAAAATTGAACAATCTTCTGAGCTTCATATATAAGTTATGATGATCAACCGAGTCGAAAGCCTTTGATTGATAAAGTAGGACGAAAAAAGTGACATTGCCATCATCAATTTCGCTTCTAATTGAATTCGAAACTTCAACTAATGCACTAACGCAACTATGATGGGCACGAAACCTGGATTGTCTATCGAACAGATTCATGAGGGAGATATTCGGACATTTGTTCCTGCAAAATCTTCTCGAAAACTTTCGAGAGGTAACATTATATAGAAATCGGACGGAAATCATTATTCGATTTAGGGATTGAGATTATCTTTTCCAAATAGTCGGATATACACTGGGGATTCGAATTGAATTAAACGGATGAGTAAAATAAGGTAGAAGGTAAGGAACTAATATTCTAATGAATCTCGGGTCAATGTTATCAAGACCAATAGCATTTGATTTGACTGATCTAAGACAATGTAAAACTTCGCCGTGCGATACACATCTAAACTCACAACTACAATCAACATTTGTGCTTTCCGAAAGCCTATTAGTGTCTTGGTAAAGAGTCGAGTCTATACCTAAGGTCGAAATTTTAACAAAAGTTTCATTCATATCAGTGCATTAACTTTATTTCTTGCCGTGCGGAAATCCTCATGAAGTTCAGGCGTTTTAAAACGTTTACACCTGAAGTAGGCTAGGTCCCTGTTACGAATAAAATTCCTAATAGTGAAATTAAACAAAGGCTTAGTACTCGATTCTTCGTCTTAGTCCGAATGGGGACTGTTGCAACATAGATAGTTCAATGTTGAAGAAAGCTACATTTCTCATTGATAGATATAAGATCATATATCCCATTCCAATAGACTTCCTGAATCCTTTCATCTAAGGCAGAATAGTCAACATTTTTGAATTTGCGGTACCATAACTTCTCCATTGTCTTTGACACAGTGAAATTGTAAGCCAGATAAATCAAATCATGTCTTAAGAAACAAGGGGCAGATATTTGGTTATAGAGCGAAATATTAGAAGTATTATTCACAGAGAACATATCCAAAATATGATAGTTAGCAGAACCAGATTTCAACATAAATAAGTAAAAACGTGCTAAGTTCGGCCGGGTCGAATCTGGTGAATCCACCACCATGGATTCTGCTTAAAATTTACAAAATAAATTTAGTTGCAGAGCATAATTTTATTCTACATACCAAAATCCTGTCAAACCAGCAAAAATTAAAGCTTCCAGGAGACGAACAAGCATGATCGAGAGACCGGTTTATATGGGCGCTTTATTAGGTTATAGATTGATATCGACAGTAATTGGTAAAGTTGCTGGAAATCGTAACAGAACACCACATGCAAAATTTCATCCAAATCGGACAAAAATGGAATCTTGTAAGGACTCAAGAAGTCAAATCGGGAGATCGGTTTATATGGGAGCTATATCAGGTTATACACGAATTCGGACTGTACTTGGTACATTTGTTGGAAGTCATAACGGAACACCACATACAAAGTTTCGGCCAAATCAGACAAAAATTGCGGCTTGTAAGGGTTCAAAAAATCAAATCGGGAGATCGGTTAATAAAGGAGCTTTATCAGGTTATAGACCGATTTAGACCGTACTTGACACAGTTGTTGAAAATCATAACAGAACACTGCAACCAAAATTTTAGCCTTCCACCGGTTTCCAGGTGCTCAAGAATTCAAAACGGGAGATTGGTTAATATGGGACCTTTATCATGTTATAGACCGATTTAGACCGTACTTGACACAGTTGTTGGAAATCATAACAGAACACTGCAAGCAAAATTTCAGCCAAATCGGACAAAAACTGCGGCTTCCAGAGGCTCAAGAATTCAAAACCGGAGATATGTTTGTATGGCAGCTATATCTAAATCTGAACCGAAATGTCCATTTGCAATCCTCAACGAACTACATCAAATATATATTGGGTTGCCCAAAAAGTAATTGCGGATTTTTTAAAAGAAAGTAAATGCATTTTCAATAAAACTTAGAATGAACTTTAATCAAATATACTTTTTTACACTTTTTTCTAAAGCAAGCTAAAAGTAACAGCTGATAACTGACAGAAGAAAGAATGCAATTACAGAGTCACAAGCTGTGAAAAAATTTGTCAAAGCCGACTATATGAAAAATCCGCAATTACTTTTATGGGGTCTTAGACGACTATTTCGAGGTGTTACAAACGGAATGACTAGAATAGTATACCCCTATAGTATGGCGGTGGGTATAGAAATTTATGAAGGCACATGGTTTTCCTCAAACCAAGAAGTATCGAATAGAGCTGGCAAATTATCGATAATAGCAACATTCGATATTTTCTATACTTTTAAAAATAAATATCGATAATATCGATAAAATCGTTAATTTCCCATCACCTATACTTCAAACGAAAATGAGAAGTAAAAATCAGGAGATCGATTTATGTAGAAGCAATATCAATGCACAGAGCTAATAAAAACAATGTTAATAAAGTCAATTGGAAATCGTGAGAGAAATTATTATACAAAATGTTAGCCTAAACGGATGAAAATTGCGCCCTCTATAGGCGCAATACATCTTAAAGGATACATTCAGTATCGGATTGCTAATTTTTGTTTAGCTTTGCAAAAAATTTAACTTTTGCGATAGTATACAGTGGTAAAATATCATCGATAATATCGATGGTGCCATCTATATTATGCTAGTAACGAACTGAATTGATCACGTTGTAATAGATGCAAGGCATTCATCCAGTATATTAGATGTATGATCGATCCGAGTCTATGAGATCATTACCTTGTTGCAGCAAAGGTTCGCACCCGTTAGAGATTGGGAAGAAAAATATGATCTGAGACAATACACGGAAGCTGTACATCGGATAGCTACAAACACAACAGATGGACACGGCATACTCCAGTCGACTGGCCCAACTGCTTGATGTAACCATCCTTTGTCCCGATCATATAACGGCGCAGTGATAATCTAATGCCCACTCCATGGAAAATGCCCATCCGAGCTTATTCGGGTTATGCTTGGCTTGGATGTTGAAGACCATGTCATGCCATTGTGCAAAATTTCAACCAAATCGGGAAAGAATTGCGCCCTCAAACCGATAAGAATTGCGCTCTACCCCCATTCAGACCATATTTGGTACAAATATCGGTTTATATGGCAGCCATATCAGGTTATAGACCGATTCAGACCATTTATCGCACGTATGCTACGGGTCATAGAAAAAGTCACTACGTAAAATTTAACAAAATCGGATTAAAATAACGCTGCTGGGCCCAAGAACTTGAAACGGATGACTATTGCGCCCTCTATAGGCGCAAAGCATCTTAAAGGATACATTCAGTATCATCAGAAGGCTGCAAACACAATAGATGGACACGGCATACTCCACACAACTGACCCAACTGCCTGATGTAACCACCACTTGTCCCGATGATATAACGACGCAGTGACAATACAATGCCCACTCCTTGGAAAATGCCCATCCGAGCTTCCATCTTTCGTTTTTGTTGTTTTCTTCCTGAATTTTCTAAAAATTACATCTTCTCTCTTTTTAATTTAACTCAACTTATAAACTGGAAAATTTTTCGAATAAAATTACATTTGCCAGTGCTGCCAGCAGCTGCTTCACCTGAAACCCTTTAAGTGCTTTATTGTCTTTTTGCAATAATTGTTTGTTTTATTTTTGGCAACCATTTCCATGCAACCCAAATCCAATTTGTTTTTATGTACACGGTGATATAAATGAGCCATTGTCTGCCTTATTGTGTCTGCCGTTAGTTGATGGCTTCTGAGTTTTTCTTCCATTTTTGTTTTTTATTCTTTACCACAAAGCTTTATCTGCATACAATTCATGTGCTCTTTGTTTGGCACCAGAATAGTTGGCGAAAGAGTTCGAGAAAATTAATTAACCATAAGAGGCTACATACGTTGATTGGTGTCTTATAGTTGTAACCATAACTTAATTTTAATAGGCTTCAAATGGTTACAGTACCTCACAAATGTCGCCAGCATTAGGAGGGGATAACAACCGCTGGAAATTTTTATATCCATCACCGATTTGACTTCTTGAGCCTCTGAAGACCTCAATTTTTGTCTGATTTGGCTTAATATTTGCATTAAGTGTTCCGTTATGACATCCAACAACTGTGCCAAGTAGGGTTTAAATTGGTATATAACCTGAACCACGTCCCGATTTAACTTCTTGAGCCCTTATGAGCCGCAATTTTTGTATTATTTGGCTGAAATTTGGTACATAGTCTTCTGTTAAGGTGTTATGGTCTATAACCTGGTATAGCTCCTTGTTTAGTTCCTAAAAGCTTTAATTTTTGCTGGTTTGACGGAAGTTTGAAGAAGAATCCATGGTGTTGGTTTTCCAAGGTTTGGCCCCGCCGAACTTAGCACGCTTTCACTTGTTTTCTGATTTTTCTTTCCAGAATTCGAACCTAGGCGTTCAGCGTATATGCTAACCTCTGTACTACGGTGGCCACCGCATGAAATGCATTATACCTCCAATATTCGTTAAAATATGGTGTAACTAAGTTTATGAAACATAATTTCCAAGGATATTCCGAATATACATAGGTCATCCGTCCTTTCCAAGTGCAATCAACTATACTCGTACATCTGCTCCTACTCAGTTAACATATTTCCCTTGCATTTAAATTTTGGTAGCTTTTAATTTCTTGACTTTTTAAGGTCATAGGAAGTGCATACGTTTTGTGATAAGTAACTCAATTTACAAATTTCTATTTAAAATTCAGAAAATGTATCTCGAGTGCAACAAAGTTTTATGGGTCTGTATTTGGAGTATACATCACTTCTTTGTTAACATCAATAAATTTTATTGAATTCCCTATGGAATATTAATTGAATTGTTTATGGTGATGATGAAGACCGCGCAGACATATGACATTGAAAGTGGTTGTGAGGTGGTGGTGAATTTGTTTAACATTGTAAGCTATAATTGCAAATTTATTCATTAAAATTTGGTAACATTATTTTATTAACATTTGAAAAGTACCTGCTACGAAATGCAATAACACAAATATTGGGTTGCCCAAAAAGTAATTGCGGATTTTTCATATAGTCGGCGTTAACAAATTTTTTCACAGCTTGTGACTCTGTAATTGCATTCTTTCTTCTGTCAGATATCAGCTGTTACTTTTAGCTTGCTTTAGAAAAAAAGTGTAATAAAAGTATATTTGATTAAAGTTCATTCTAAGTTTTATTAAAAATGCATTTACTTTCTTTTAAAAAATCCGCAACTACTTTTTGGCAACCCAATATATACACATGTGTATTTTCTTTTACTATAGTTAAAACTTATAAATAAAAGAAAACAAGTGAAAATGAGCTAATGTTGGCCACCTCCATAAATTCCAAAAAATATAGGTGAATTACATCAATGTACTGTATGTGGATTACTTTAAAGCTTAGATGAACAACATAAACTTCCGCACTTTGTCCGCGGTCATAGAAAAATCGAACAAAAGCACACGTACAGTGTAAACAACTTCGTGTGGCTTCGTTCGGCTTTGATGATACTCACGCAAACACATTTTGGTATTTTCATTAGTGGTAGTGGGCCCATCACTGCTTTAAAGAAACCCAATCAACCAATAACTGATACCTTAAAGCAGTGAAAACTTGGGATTGCTCTACTTTATCTCTTCAGAACCAAATCTTGATCATATTTTTGGGGTGGGTGAGTATTGAAGAGAAGAGTTTATTGCGAATACAAGATTTCCACTCAATTGTATTCCAGTTGGGTTTTATATTTGGATATCGAGAAGTAAAATTGGCCGATCGGTTTATTTGAAAGCTGAACGCTTGGGTATCGAATCCTGGCTAGAACATCATTAGCAAGTAAAAAACGTGCTTAGTTCGGCCGGGCCGAATATTATATACTCTCCACAATGGATCGCATTTGTAGAATTCATTGTGCAAAATTTCATCCAAATCGGATAAGAATTGCTCTCTCTAGAGGCTCAAGATGTATAATCGGGAGATCGGTTTATATTGGAGCTATATCAGGTTATGAATCGATTTGAACCATATTTGGCGTAGTTGTTGATAGTCAAACTAAAAAGCTTCATGCAAAATTTCAGCCAAATAGAAAATTAATTGCGCCCTCTAGCGGCTCAAGAAGTCAAGATCCCAAAATGGTTTATATCTAAAAACTGTTCCATGTTTGGATAAAATCGGTTCAAAACCTGACACAGCTTCCATATAAAGCGATTTATGATCTTGACTTCTTGAGCCGCTAGAGGGCGCAATTAATTTCGGATTTTGCATGAGGTGTTTAGCTTGACAATCTACAACTGCGCCAAGTATGATCCAAATCGGTTCATAACCTGATATAACCTGCGCCTTCTAGCGGCTCAAGAAGTCAAGATCATAAATCGTTATATATGGAAGCTGTGTCAGGTTATGAACCGATTTGAACCATACATGGAACAGTTTTTAGAAGTTAAAACAAAACACTTCGTGAAAAATTTCACCCAAATCGGATAATATTTACGCCCTCTAGAGGCTCACTTAGTCAAGATTCGAGATCGAATTATATGGGAGCTATATCAGTTTATGAACCGATTCGAACCATACATGGAACATTTGTTAAAAGTTAGAACAAAACACTTCATGCAAAATTTCACCCAAATCGGATAATATTTGCGCCCTCTAGAGGCTCACTAAGTCAAGATTCGAGATCGAATTATATGGGAGCTATATCAGTTTATGAACCGATTCGAACCATACATGGAACATTTATTAGAAGTTAGAACAGAATACTTCGTGCAAAATTTCAGCCAAATCGGATAATAATTGCGCCCTCTAGAGGCTCACTAAGTCAAGATTCGAAATCGGTTTATATGGGAGCTATATCAGGTTATGAACCGATTTGAACCATACATGGAACATTTGTTAAAAGTTAGAACAAAACACTTCATGCAAAATTTCAGCCAAATCGGATAATAATTGCGCCCTCTAGTGGCTCATGAAGTCAAGATCCGAAATCCGATTATATGGGAGCTATATCAGGTTATGAACCGATTTGAGCCATACATAGAACATTGGTGAGAAGTTAGAACAAAACACTTCGTGCAAAATTTCAGCCAAATCGGATAATAATTGCGCCCTCTAGTGGCTCATGTAGTCACTATCCGAAATCCGATTATATGGGAGCTATATCAGGTTATGAACCGATTTGAGCCATAGCTATCCCGTGCCTGGGATATCTCTTTATAGGCAAACATACGATAATTGATAAAAACTGCTATGACATTATGATGCTTGGCTTGGATGTTGTAGATCATGTCATGCCATTGTGCAAAATTTCAACCAAATCGGATAAGAATGGCGTCCTCAAACCGATAAGAATTGCGCTCTACTCCCATTCGGATGTGTTCAAGGTTATAGGAGAACTAGTTGTACAAAGTTGCAACTCAATCAGGCAAAAAAAGCGCCATCTAAGTTCTCAAGAAGTGCATTCGGGAGATCGGTTTATATGGGAGCCATATCAGGTTATGGACCGATTCAGACCATTCATCACACGTATGTTACAGGTCATAGAAAAAGACACTACGCAAAATTTTAGCAAAATCGGATTACAATTACGCTGCTGGCCCAAAGAACTTGAATCCGAAGATCGCAGCTATATCCAAATCTAGACCGATGAGGGCCCCATTCAACAGGGATATCGAAGGGCCTAACACAACTCGCTATTCCAAATTTCAGTGAAATCGAATAATGAGTCTTTATATGGTACTAAAACCTTAAATCCCCAGATCGGTCCATATGGGGGCTATATCAAGATATATTCCGATATAGCCCATCTTCGAAATTAACTTGCCTAGGGATAAAAAAATAATTTGTAACAGTTTTAGTTCAACATTTCTATTTTAAAAAACTGTAGCCCGATTTCAATAGACAGACGGAAAGATATGATATGATCGTCTTAAATTTTTACGACGATCAAGAAAAATATTGGTTGCCCAAAAAGTAATTGCGGATTTTTCATATAGTCGGCGTTGACAATTTTTTTAACAGCTTGTGACTCTGTAGTTGCATTCTTTCTTCTGTCAGTTATCAGCTGTTTCTTTTAGCTTGCTTTAGAAAAAAAGTGTAAAAAAAGTATATTTGATTAAAGTTCATTCTAAGTTTTATTAAAAATGCATTTACTTTCTTTTAAAAAATCCGCAATTACTTTTTGGGCAACCCAATAAATATGACTCCATCCTTCTGTGTTGGGTATAAACAGGGTGATGCATAAGAATTCCTATGCCACGGGAGCTATATCAGGTTATTGACTGGTTTGAATGTTTGAAAGTCGTTGTGCAAATATTTCGGATAAGATCGCATCCCACAGAGGTTCAAGAAGCAAAATCAGGAGATCGGTTTATATGCGAGCTATATTAAGTTATGGGCTGATTCAGACAAGCACTTAGGATGGAGGTGTTATGGGACCAAGTGTTTGGGGGGCCCACTCTCACCAAAAACATACCCCAAAGGGGACAAATTTATGACCATAACCATATGAGACTCAAATGAAAGGTCTTTGGGAGTAAAGCACGAATCTGATATCAATATTCGGGAAAAGTGTTTATGGGGCCAACCCACCCCCCCAACACCACCCAACTAGAAAGTATTTGCTGACTATTGCAATATGAGGCTCAAATAAGAGGGTTTTTAGAATAGAACACGAATCCGATATAAATTTTCCAGGTCAACTAAATGAGTGGCCGCCCATCCCTCAAAACACCCCCAAGCCGATCATGTTTGCCGACTATGGAAATATGGGGCTCAATTTAAAGGTATTTGGGAGTAGACCACGTATCTTATATAAACATTAGGGGACAGTTGGCCCCGTCCGGACGTCCCACCACCATAAACACCCCCAAATAGGACGTATTTGCTCCCCAAGAAAATTTGGGTCTTAAAGAGAGTGGAACTTAATATTCATAGTTTTTAGGCCCAATACCCCAAACCGGACATATTTGCTGACTTTTGCAATAAGGAGTTTAAATGAGATTAGAAAACGAATTTGATATCCAATTTTGAGGGAAATGACAATATGGGGTTCAAATATATGATATATAGATATATGAGAATAGAGCATGTTGCTGATATATTTTCCGGGCTTGGGATTTTCCAATCCCCAAAACACCCCTAAATCGGCTATATTTACCGACCATGACAATGTGGGGCTTGAATGAAAGGTATTGGGGGTAGAGCAAGAATTGATACCCATTTTCAGAACAAATTTTCTGGGGGTCTACCCCTATCCCAAAATACCCCACAAACAGCAATTTTTTAGTGACCATCGCAGTATGGGGCTCAAATAAAGGTATTTGGAAGTATAATACGAATTTGATATCCAAATATAGGACCATGTATTTAGGACATTACCCCTTTCCCAAAACACCCCCAAAGGGAATCATTTTTTCGATCATGCCAATATGTGGCTCAAATGAAAGGTATTAGAGATTAGAAAACGAATTTGATAACCTATTTTGGGGCCATGTGTTTGGGGGACGCCTCATCCTGTAAACTCCTCTTCAGCCAATGGCAATATGGGTTTAAATAAATGGTATTTGAGAGAAGAGCACGATGCTGATATTTTTTCAGGGCCAAGTATCTGGGGGACCACCTTTCCCCCGAAAACACCACTAAATCAGACATCAACTTACATCCAAATTCGTAGACCAATAAAGAACATAAAGGCACTTATATTGTTAAACTGTTAGTCAAGTTTGCATGGTATTTCACAAAAACGATCTATAATTGTCGAAAATAAATATTCCATGGAAACTTTTGTTCCACATAAAGTAAAAGAAGGCGCAGCGGAGCGGGCCCGGGTCAGCTAGTGGTTTATAAGAATGGAGATAAATATTTCATACATTTTCGGTACTATGTTCAAAGCGAAAATTGTGCTATAGGATTTTGCAAAAAAAAAAACACTGAAATTATTATGCTGTTTTACTTTACAAATCTAATAAAACTTTCCATCCTTGAAGGAACAAGGCCTTCCATGTTATCTAAACACCATGAAGGCTAAATGATTCAAAAAAAAAACCTTATCTCAATGAGAATTTGATGCAATTATTTCTCGCATCGACAAAAACTAATAGTTCTGGCGGAACATAGCCAACTTCCTTTTGTGTTTGTTTTTGTTAGGTTGCTGGAATGGCTCAGCAGAAACAATCTGTTCTAATTACCTCTATGTCAAATTATAATCTAAACCATGATAATAAAATAAACTGAAGCAATAAATTGTATTTTTTTAACGATTTCTTTGATTTATTGAAAATAAACGAAACAATTCTGAGCCAAATAAAAATTCTAACAAATATACTCACACATATACTCGAGCTTATACACTCACTTCAAAAAAAAAAAAAAAAGAAGAACATTCGCTCATTTCCATTTCAAAATACCTACTTTGAGTGAGGAATGAAAACATTAAACAAAATATCTCTAGCAAGAAATCTATCTTAGATCATGCTAATGATCTGGAAAGATTATTTGTGTTGGACTAAAAAAAAAGCTATCAACTATTGCTAATACCGTACCACCCAACCGCCAACCACCAAACACCGCCAACACCAATACCCACAGCGATAGCCACTATGAAGAGAGCATTAGAAGAACCAAAAAACGGCAGCAACAATAACAACAACACATACAACATTTGCTAAAGAAGATGATTTTTTTTATAGTTGGGGCTTTTCGTCTTGATGGCACGACTCAGCACCAAAGCTTCCCCAGAAGACAACAAAGCACACAGTGTGAAAAAAAAGAGCATGCGCATGCTCTTAACTTGTTTCTTGCCTTGGTGTTAGTGCGTCTCTGGTGTGGTGGTGTGTGTAACATTATAAGTGCCTATAAAATACTTTGCGCCTCGCAATTGACTTTTGTTTTCGTTTGCCAGTTTCAGCGTTTGGTTGTGGAACCAAACCCGGTCGATTATCAACTTCAAAAAACCCCGAAAAACTTCAGCATCTCAGAGAGTTTTACAAATCCAAGGTAAGCAAAGGAGTGTGACTACGTCAATCAGCCAAAAGGATAACCGCTGCCGCATACAAGTGGATTACTCAACGATATTCACATGTGCCGACAAAATTCTGGATTACCTGGTTTAAAGCCAAAAAATATATGGATAATTGAAAAGAAAAAACTATGAAAAAAGTGTTTAAAGTGAAATAAGAAAGAAAAGACTATTATTTGCAAAAAGAACTTCTAATGGAAAAATTTAAAAGAGAACTGAAAACAAAAACGCCAATTGACAAAATCTGAAAATTAAACAAGTTTGTTTCCTAAGTCTTTTGATTACGTATCAACTATCTGTCAACCAATCGAACAAACCACCAAAACATCTATGTTGTAAATTTACGAGTGATTTTGTTGTTGTTGTTGTGGTTGTATGAAATCAAGCTGTGCCGCTACTTATGCTTAACGTCATAATGCATATTTATGAACAAACCAATGACATTTATAATGGGGATTTTGTTAGTGTTCTTTGCTGGAGAGTAGAAACTTAAAAAAAGTGTCAATCATTATGGTGTGGTGTGAGGTGCTGGCGCTGTTGCTTTGAGTCTAAATCTGTGTGTGTGTGTGTATGTGTGGCATGTGCAAATCAACTTTTTGTAAGTGTGGTCTCATCACAGATGATGCAACCAACTAACCGATCAACCAATATCGATGGTTTTGTGCCAATGCGAAATCCAGAAAAGTGTTGTGAAACCTCTTTGAAAATGTTGTAATTTCACTAAAAGCCAGATTACATGTTTTGAATGAATGAAATGTACCAGAAACCAATTATGGATAAATACCTATGGGTTTCTTTGATACAAATATATATGTCATTAACTGATCCTTGAGAAGTGTTTGAAAGAAACAAATAAGTGGAAATGAAGCTAAAACTGTGTAGTTTTTCCTTCGAAATAAGGCTGATTAAAGACTGATTACATTGAATATTTGAACAGTTTGTTAGCTGCTATAATGTCTAATAATTTGTTTGAGTTTTTTAAAATACTGACTGGTAGCAAGGACAAGAACCCTTAATTATGTATAACTGTGATGAATTTCAATAGTTTTGTGATAAGTTCTAGAAATTGAAATAAAAGTTCTAGAATAGAAATCATTAGCTTCTTCATTGAGTAAGATTCGAATTTTCGTTCTAAACTTTTGACATAATTTCGCAATTTCATAAAACGAATAGGAGTTATATCAGTGATAAACTTTTGGAGATGATTAAAGGATGGGGTTATAATGACAGTTTAAAATCCACAATAAAGAACGAAAATTTAGGAGTTTTATAATTTTCTTGTATCCATTGACAAAATCTGGAGCTTTCTTTTATTTTGGGACTAACAAACAGTTTCGTTTATTTTTTGTTTGTTTTTATGTTTTAGGGATAATTTTTGAAAAATAGAAAAATGTTGATAGTGTTTTCTTAACTGTAACGCATATTTGAGAAGAAAGAAAAATTGATAATAGAAATATTTTTTTTTTAGTTAGAAAACTTGTGTAATAATTCGTCAAGATTTGATATTTCTCATGATCATAGATTTTTGAACATTTTAGAATTTTTAAATTCTTTTTTGTTTTTTAAATTTATTTGTGATTTATATATGAACTTTATAAAAAAATCAATTTATGAATATTTTTATTTAAAAATTCGCTCAAATATGAATATAGAAAAAATTCCTATCAAATTCGATTTTTATACCCTATACCACCAATGTGGTACAGGGAATTTTAATTTTGTGCATTTTTTTTACAACGCTAAGAAGGAGACGAGGTAGATCCATTGATAAGTGTACCAAATGGCTTAAAATCACGCCCTGATTCGATTTAGCTATAAATTCTGACTATATTTCAACATAGATTCCAAGCATTAAAAGTGGCACGCAGACTGATTGGTGTAGGGTCTGCCTTTCCATGGTCGGCTGAATTTTAGTTCTTAATTTTTAATAAAAAACGAGACACGTTTTTTTTTGTTTAATTTTTTAAACAATTTTATGACACTATTCTTTGTTTTACTCAATAGTTTCATTTCGTTTTTCAGATTTTTTTGGACGTTTAAAAACATGTGTTAAAAGTACTACAAAATGTCATAAAATTACTGGATTGTTTTTTTATATGTTAGAATATTTTTTATAAATTTTTCTTGTTGCACCACATTCAGAGGATTTCTACGTGCTCTATATGGTTCAGACAGGTCTATATTAGGATATAGATATCGACCGAGCTCCCAATTTAAGGTCTTGGGCCCATAAAAGGCGCATATATTACCCGATTTCGCTGAAATTTAGCACAGTTAGCTGCGTTAGAGTCTACGATATTCGTGTTCCATATTGCCCCAATCTTTCTGTATTTGGATATAGCTGTCATATATACCGATCTCCCGTATTTCTCTGGAATTTGGCATAGTGAGCTATGTTAGGCTTCTCGACATCCATGGTTTCGATCGATTTATTTTTTGGATATAGCTGTCATATATACTGATCTCCCGATTGTAGTCCTTGGGCCCATAAATGCAGCGTTTCTTATCCGATTTTGCTGAAACTTGGCACAAGGTGCGGTGTTAGGCTTTTCGACATCGGCATTCGAATTTGGTCAAAATGGTCGCATAAAATAAAGCTCTAGTTCCCGACAAGACCGGAACTATATTCGATCTCAATGACAGAAGAGCCGCTTAATTTCCTTCTTTGTCTGTGAAGTAGAATATGCTTGTACCAAAGCTATCGGTTTGATGTTTGATTCTTTGGTAAAATTTCCAGACTTTATTCTGACTCCTGTACATCTCAATGCGCTCACACTCACGTCTTTATATTTCCTTTTTTCTCTCTGAGGAACACACGTTTCTCCTTATCACCTCAAAGCGCTCACACTCACGTCTTTACATTTTCTTTTACTCTCTGAGGAACATACGTTTCTCCTTATCTTCTAATACCTCTCTTTTATCTGGCGCTTTGCTACTGATTGCAGGGTTATTCTAAGTGCCGACTTCTTGGCTTCAGTAGCATTCCAACACTCTTGGTCATGTCATGGGTTTCTTGGGTGAGGTTTCTGTTACCCAAGTATGGATTTGCGGGATTTTCCATGGAGTGGGCAATGCATCGTTAGATCATAGGGACAAGAAGCGCTTTCATCAAGCAATTAGATTAGTCGAGTGGAGTATGCCGTTGCCATCTGTTGTATTAGCAGCTTTTCAATGTCCAGCTTTCGTGCAGCGTCACAGTGTACTTATCTCATCTCGCTTAAACGAGTGCGAAATTTTGCTGCAATAGGGTAATTATCCGAATCTTTGTTCGCTAGATCGCAATGTCCTTCCGTCGGTTGAAATCAAGATAGAGGTCGATCGCTTAAAGCTAGCCGCTTAAAATTTTGCACAAATACTTAATATTGCTGTAGGTGGTTGGGGATTACAAATGGGCCATATCGGTTCAGACTTGGATATAGCTCCCATATAAACCGATCTCACGATTTGACATCTTGAGTCCTAACAAGCCGCAATTTTGGTTCAATTTGACTAAAATTTTGCATGAAGTCTTCTGTTGTGACTTTCAACAACTGTAATAAGTAAAGTCCAAATCGATCAATAACCTGGTATAGCTACCATATAAACCGATTTGCTAATTTGATTTCTTGAGTCCTAACAAGCCGCAATTTAAGTCCGATTTGGATGAAATTTTGCGTGTGGTGTTCTGATGCGACTTCCAACAACTGTGCCAAGGCCCCATATCTTTGAGCTAAAATTTGACCAGGATTGCACTCTTTGGAAATTTAGTAGTTAGTATAGTTTGTCTCTGTTTGGTGTCGTTGTGAGGTGATTCCCGTTCTGTCGCACTTCCTGTAAGGCTGTAATATATGCCTTGTACTTATTCAATATATTCCCCAGTACGTGCAGTATACGTACTGGGGAATATATTGAATATTGAGTTCTCTATAAAGAGTCCAGGTGCAGGTCCGCAGATCATGGTCCTTTTTTCGATTGCATGGGTCGTCAACATTTTGGGAGACCGTTTTTACGATTTTGTTGTTTCTCAGAGTAATCCTTATAGTTGTCCGGGTGCGGTATATGTCATTCACACATTCCTTTCAATTGGGGCCCATATGGTCCAGAGTGATTTACATGTTGGAGGCCACCGCCTATGACGCTGAACGCCTGGGGCTAGTATGTCCACCTATGACGCTGAACGCCTGGGATCAGTTCCTGACGAGATCATCAGAAAAAAATTTTCAGCGGTTGTTTTCCCCTCCTGCTGATAATATTTGTGAGGTACTATGCCATGTAAAACTTATCTCCAGAGAGGTGTCGCACTGCTGAACACCGTTTGAACGCCGGCTATAAAAAGGAGGCCCCTTATCATTGAGCTTAAACTTGAATCGGTCTGCACTCATTGAAATGTGAGAAGTTTCCCCCCACTGTTCCTTAGTGGAGTGGGCAACATTTTCAATTTGCATTTGATTTACATGTTAGCTTAAAAATTTTCTGGGGGGTTGTGGAGCGGTACTTTGACCCAAATTTGTATAAGCCAATAGTATGATCATGCTACCAGAGTCTTGGATTCAATTTTAAACCTAATGGTCAAGTTTTTGTCACATTTATGTCTATGGCTGCATAAAGTATTGAAACAAAACTTCGTTTTTGCTTTTTGTCACATTTATGTCTAAGGCTGCATTAAGTATCGAATCAAAACTTCGCTTTCAAGTTTTTTTTTTTTTTTTGGCCTGAGAAGAGAGGGTGAAGATCATTTAATTCCACAATTTTTGGTTTGTTTCTCTTCGAGACGAGCTCAATGATGGGAGATTTTTGCAATGGAAAATGAAAACCAGAGATCACAACACACACCAACCGCTATGGGACTCGTTTTGTCATTTGGTTAGAATAGGTTAGGTTGAAAAGAGGGTGCGGATATAAAGCCGCCCCATGCCACTATGGACATACACCTAAACCAGCAATTGGATTGTTGTGCGTTTTAAATACTTGGTGAGAATAACTCATCAGCCATATTGGGCGTGGAGGTTTCAAGGGTCATATATTGTTGGTAGGCCGTACTTATTTCGAATATATCGCGAAAACGTGTCTACCATGTAAGTATGACACTAACACAAGTCTGACACCTTTCAGACTAGCTGTTCTTTTCCATGTATTTTCTTTGTTGCGATAGATTTTTTCCTTCCATGTATCCACATATCATTTGTGTGCATCTTTTGGAAGTAGTATTGATGAGTTCGAACTTAATTGTCCCATCCATCTCCGAGATATGGTGTTTAAAACTCAATAAAATAATATATTGGGTTGCCCAAAAAGTAATTGCGGATTTTTTAAAAGAAAGTAAATGCATTTTTAATAAAACTTAGAATGAACTTTAATCAAATATACTTTTTTTACACTTTTTTTCTAAAGCAAGCTAAAAGTAACAGCTGATAACTGACAGAGGAAAGAATGCAATTACAGAATCACAAGCTGTGAAAAAATTTGTCAACGCCGACTATATGAAAAATCCGCAATTACTTTTTGGGCAACCCAATACTTCGATATTCTAGAATATTCTTTGAATTTACAGCCGTTTCAATGCAATTGGCAATTGGCAATTAAATTCAATAACAATGAATGAATATAAAAATTCCAATGAACAAATTTGGCAAAAACAATGTTAAACCACGCATGTTTCAGTGTCACTGTCAATCATTTGTTTAATTGTCCATAATAAGACAAAGAAGAGAGAGAAAAAAAACGCTAGTATAATAAATTTTATTCGATTTGATAGATATGCCAAAATATGTGTTTGTGTGTGTGTGTTTGATAGCATGTTTCATGTCGAAAATTATTAAATCATTAATAATGTGAAATGAGACTTTTAAACCGCCACATTGATATAAACACAAAAAAAACAGCAATCAATAATTAATATACAACATTTATTTTCAATAATCAAATGATGAGGCAGTGAGTTAGTGATCAAGCCAAAGGAGGAAGGGCAGCGGGATGACAGTGTTAAGGTTAAGGGGATATCCGAGAAAAAAAAAAAAACACAATAGCTCTGTGCAGGAATTTTATACATGAGTCTGAATGAGCGGACTGAGCTAAAGCCAGACAGCTATGAAGACGACGTCTATGACCACCAGACATTTGGGGTTTATCCCCCCACACATATGTGAAATATTAGACAACTTCGGGTTTGTTTTCTGTTGAATTTGTTGGCATCATGTATTCAACTATTTTTTGTTTTCATATAAGGCAAATATCTATCGCCTTTGGTATTAGCAATGGCGATATTGATTGATATGGGGGTCTATAATTTGTCATAATTAGTTGCCGGCTTTGTTTAGTTGGGCATGCATAAATTTAACTACTTCAGATTTCATCGTTGCGGACTGGAACAGGTGTACAGATTAAATATTTGTCTTCAATGTTTGATTTTAGTTTTTGGCAAATTATTACATTTTTATTAATAGTTTAATATGAGTGAGTGGTTTGGTGGCTAGTTTTTGTCCTTGTTATGTCACATCAGGTATTTTTGAAATGGAAAGAATTTTAAAATCGAATGCCATCAATTGACTATGGGGGAGAGAATAACACCTGTATTCCCAAATCTTAATAAAGATTTGAAATAGGTTTATTTGATAGTTTTCTTTTATAGAACTGTCAAATAAGTCAATTCTAAGGCTTCATAAGATTTGGTGAATAAGGCCTTATGTTTGTAAAGAATTTACGGCCTTATTCACAAAACTTTATGAATGTAGTGTAAATGTAGAACAAATGTATCGTAAATGTATGGAGGCAATAATGTTCACTACAAAACCTGGCATTTGAAATTTCAAATAAAACAAGGTGAGAGATGGTCTGATGTCGAAGACCTTACCTTAATAGGCTATGACAGAATATTTGTTCCACTAGCCGAACGTAGAATAGCGTTCCAAGCGCCTCAATCTTCTGTGCTCATTCTAAAATCTCTGACACCAAGTTTCGAGGTGTCTCCCACAACTTGATCTTTTCATCGGGCTTTTGGACTTCCCCGTTTGCGTGTAGAATAACGTTCCAAGCGCCTCAATCTTCTGTGCTCATTCTAAAATCTCTGACACCAAGTTTCGAGGTGTCTCCCACAACTTGATCTTTCCATCGGGCTTTTGGTCTTCCCGGTTTGCTTGTACCACCGTGTTTGCCTTCAAAAGACTTTTTTGTTGGAGCTTCTTCATCCATTCTGACAACATGACATAGTCAACGCAGCCGTTGTATTTTGATGCGTGTAACTATGCTATCGTCGTCATACAGCTCATACAGCTCGTGGTTCATACGTCGCCTATATTCTCCGTTAACGTAAACTGTTCCATATATTTCACGAAGAATCTTTCTCTCAGATACTCCAAGCACTGCCTCATCTGCTTTCACAAGTACCCATACTTCAGAACCATATAACAGCACGGGTAGTATCAGTGTCTTGTAAAGTGTAGTCTTCGAGAGGTGGCCTTGTTTCCAAACTGCTTACTTAGCCCAAAGTAGCATCTGTTTTCCAGTATTATTCTTCGCTTTATCTCAAAAGTGGTGTCATTCGTTTTGGTTACGGCGGTGCCGAGGTAGATAAAGTTACTGACTATCTCAAAGTTGTGGTTTCCAACTTTCTCCATTTTCTTTATCTGCTCGTTTGTGCAAGGCTTTTTGGGAAGTTGAAACCATGTCGATGATGATGTCGAAGAACTTCAGGCATAATTCAAGGGTAGGTCAGAGAAGACGACCCTCCACGCAGTAATGCGAGAAGTTGAGATGTCTCCATCTGAAGGAGTACGCGATGGGGTCCTTCTCGAATATTGAGAGGGCATTGAACAACGAGGAGATGTTTTACAGTTACCGCCCTGAGCTGCACGGGAAGACAGAATACATCCAAGGTTCCCTTCGCGACACTATGGATGCGGTGGGCAGACTGCGAAGGGTTTCACGAAACAGGATGAAAGCGGTGGGCAGACTGAGAAGGGTTTCAGGAAACAGGGTCTGGATTGGGGCTATACTACGACATACACAACATTTCAGGGAGAGTTATGTGCTATAACGATAGACGCAAAAGAAATTCTGAGAAGAGATTCACAATTTTCGAAATCAGTTGTTGTTGCTGATGTTGTAGCCACATTTGTATGAGGAGGTAGCGATACTCGTCAAGCTCTGATCGATCCATAAGACTAAAACGCCGCGGGAACGTTATGGCCATTGGTTGTTAAAAGACGCCAATAGATCGCCTTGTCACATCGAGTATCACAGGCACTCAGTATTTAAGCAAGAGCCGTTGCAGTCCGGCCTCTCACTGATGATTGTTTGCGACTGCAATTACAGCTATTCCGTATGCGAAGCATTCCACTAACCACAGCCAGAACTTCTCGTTATGACGATGAACATGAAATAAATTGGAGCTCAGAGTTTCAACTGATGTGGTGCTTATAATCATTTCTTTCCGCGTCGAAATCAGTATGTGTATATGGCGCCCCTCAAGGACATGGGTGCTAGTACAGTGCGGCCAAACTGCTTGGCGGAGTATGTGGAAACCCTGAATAGACCCCAGTTTTATGATATAGTGGTGGCATAGATTAGCTGATACAAGAGCGCCGTATTGGCGCTTACCTCCTACTCTCTTCTTGTAATTTCTTGCTTTTACATATATCTTTGTTTTTCATTTACTTTTCACAACAGCTCAGCCTGACCACCTTATCAAGGTGGGCTCCCATTCAACACTAATTATTGACAATAAATTCTGCAGAGAATTCGTAGAATATAAGAATGGCAGTTTTCTAAACATCTTTTTTGGTTTTGAAATTTCTTCAAACTTCAAATTTTATCAGCTGCCACGAAAACGGACAATCAAGTTGTAGGAGACACCTCGAAACTTGGTGTCAGAGATTTTAGAATGAGCGCAGAAGATCGAGTCGCTTGGAACGGTATTCTACGTTCGGCTAGTGGAACAAATATTCTGTCATAGCTAATTAAAGTAAAGTAAAAGTAGACACGAAAACGGAACGTAAAATTTTGTTTTTACTAAATTCTACTTTCCGGTTACGGTCCACCGACGTTCGGTAATCGTTTGCATGTGTTTTCATAAAGCAAAAAAAAGCTGACACGTTTTCCTACATTTAAGGTATGTTTACGAGAGCATAATCAGGCCTTTAAAATTGGTTTATTTGACAGTTCTATGAAGGAAATCTGTCAAATAAACCCATTTAAAATCTACATTAAGTCTCGTGAATACCGGTGTTAAGTTTTTGTAGGAAATTTCAAAGAAATTTTCCTTTTACTGCAACTCGTTCTAACAAAAGTTCGAGGTCAAACAATATTTTGACTCCTACATGGTTGTGGGAATCCAAGCCTTGCTTAGGTTAATATGCTTCAGTACTTCCCAGACTTAAATAAATTCTGTTTTATGCCACCTAAATATTGTACCATCACATCCAAAACAAGTTGAATGATAAATGGCTTAAAAAAAGACTTATCTGTGGCATTTTTTTGAAGTTTCAGCCAGAAATAAGCCTACGCCCATCCCATAGCTATGGCCTTATCCTCTCACATTGGTCACCCTAGCCATATGACATTTATAAGGCCTATGGATATTCCCATTTTTAATTTAGAGGTCACTAAGGTGTCACACTCTGTCAATTTGCCCACCAAGAGCAAAAAAGTAATACTAAAAAAAACAAATTAAAATTCTTCGCAATACGCAGAATGACATAAAGGCCAAGCGTACTAGCGAGCATTCAACCGACCAACAGATGGACGGACATAGATATGACCAAGTAGTGCTTGTACATGAATCGCATATCTAAACGATATAAAAAAAGAAAAAGATCGGTGGCAATTTTTTTTTTTGTATAGCCTGTTAACCGTGTAATAATGTAAGGCCTCAATAGCCAAAGAAGCGCCAGTCAGCACCAAGCTTCTTCTTTTTTTTCTTTTTGTAGTTTTAATTTTCAAAAGAAAAAAAACGGCTTTTGTTGAGATGTTTGCTGTTGCTGCTGCGGCTGCTGCTGTTGAGACTAAAGCCGATGTTTGTTGATATTATTGTTGTTGTTGCTGTTGCCAATATTGTAAATAACAAAACACTTAACCGGTTATAAAAACATCCTTGACACAAAAACCCCTACAAATGCTATTAGTATTTATCGAAAAAAGAAGAAGCAGCAGCAACAACCAGCAACAGCTCCAACAAACACACCAACCAAGGCATAGTCATAAATGGGTAGTGGGGGGGCATAATGATGATCATCAACCTCATGATCACGTTGATAATCATAACAATAATGGCGATGGTTATGGCTACAATGACAATGATTTCAATGCGTAAACTTCAAAACACGCATAGTGCATTTTTAATAGCCTCTTGCCCCCGGCCTCCTCCACCGCCATCTACATTTACACTACCAAAAGCTAATATGAGCCTCAATAACAACAAACTAAGAGTAGCTTCAATGCAGCACAGTTCGGCTTATGACAAGCTTATCAAGCCCAATCGTCCATCATTGTTAACATACACCACTGATGTCTTCTGATATGCACTGAATATCATAATGAATTGGTTAAACACAGAAATTGACCACCACCAATGGGTCTGTTGAACGGAAATGTTGGTCATTTACCTTTGTTTTTTATTAACACCCTTTTGCGAGATTTGTTTCTGCTTGAGATTTCGGGTGTGTTTTCGATATGTGTGTAAAACAATTCATTATAATGATCAGTGGTTATTTTCTTGTTATCTACCGGTCAAAGGAAGAAAAAAAACACACACACACACACACAAAATGTCTACAAAATTTGCATATTCAAAGTTGTTGTTGTTTGCGTTTTCTATTCGGAATAGTTAATGAATTTCCCATTGAAGTTTAGGCATGTTTCTCTTGGATTTGGCAATAGGAGATTTAGTCCATTGACCAAATTTCCAAAAACAGTTTTGAATGGTTTGTTGCGATAGGTTGAGTAGTCAAGTATGTGTCTTAAGTCTTTTGTTATGAACATAATCACCAAACAACACTACTTAAAATGCATTAGTATGTTTATATAGGCATTAACATAAATGTCCAACAAAAAAAAAAAAAAAACAACAACAAAATACCATCTTCAATTCTTTGCATGCTTAATGTCTTCATTAATCTTCAGATAAGGCATCCATAGTAGCCGTATACATGTTTAAATCAACACTTTATATGTAAATTTTGTGAAAATATATATCAACAAATATATACTTACCAATTATTTATTCATTCGTTTGTGATATTTCTCAAATTTGTAAATTTTTTGTTCGTTTTATTTTTAGATGAAAGTCACCTTGGTATTAGCTGCATTCTGTGTGGCAGCATCATATGCTGAACCAGCCATTAGTCAAGCCAGAAGTACCACCACCACCTCCACGAAACCAGGCAGATTTTTGTCGCTGCCCAATCCCGCCAAATGTGCCAGCCGTAAGTACCACTCGAAAAATACCTTGCAGTTCAAAAAAAAAAAAAAAAATAACAAAAATGAAAATTAAAAAAAAAAAACAATACCGGGGCAAAAAAAAACAATTTTGGGGCAAATAAAAAAAAAATACAAGAATTTTTTTATGAAAATTTAATTTTGACCGAATTTTTTTATGAAAATCATATATGATGAAATTTTGTATGAATATCATGCTTCGACCAAATTTTCAAGGAAATCAAATTTCTATTAAAATCAATTTTTTACAAAGAATTTGAGATAATGGAATTTTGAAAAAAATATTCTAAAAAATTTTCTTTTGATAATTTCTTTTTCAAAAATTTTTATTCCGACAAAATTTTCTATGAAAATCAAACTTCTATCAAACTTTAAAAAAACAGGTTTTGACAAAATTAAAAAAAAATAATTAAAAATTTCTAGGAAAATCAAAGTTCGATAAGATTATTTCAAACAAAAGATCTTGAAGGCACAAAGGCAAAGAGAAAATTAGATTTTAATAAAACTTTTTTTTAAATATTATTTTACCTAAAAAATAAATTTCCTATCGTATATTGTCCGATTTTTTGTAAAAGTTAAATTCTGTAAAAATTGTCAACAAAAGAAATGTTGACAATCTTCTTCTTAAATATAAAAATGAATTTGAGGTTGTTTGTTTGGTCCCTATGGACTCAAAAACGGTTAAATCCATTTTCTTGAAATTTTCACAGATGAAGCAGAATGGTCCTGTGGTGAAAATAGGGTACTATATATGTGAAAGGGGGACGGACCCTCCCCCTAACCCTAATTTTCAGAAACGGCAGATCTCGGTGGGTGGTGGTATAGTAACCTAAAAACGAAAATTTGGTGTCCAAATTTCGGATGGGTTACCTATGGGGACCGCCTCTCCCCCCAAAAAGGACAAATTTACCGACCATAGCAATATGGGACTCAAATGAAAGGTAATTGGGAGAAGAGTACAAATCTTATCAAAATATTTGGCAAAAAGTGTCTATGGGGCCACTTCACTCCCATTGCACCCGTCAATAGGACGTATTTGCTTTCCTTTGCAATATGGGACTCAAGTAAAAGGTATTTTAGAGTAGAACACGTATCTGATATATATTATCAGGGCCAAGTCATTGAGTGGCCGCCTCATACTCAAAAACATGTGAATAAATGGTACTTAAGAGGGGGCAGACGCTTTCCCTTACTTCAAAATAAAGCTATATCTAGGAGATGGGTGGACCGATTTAGGGGAAATTTTGTATGCACTCTTAGAGTAATCCAAAAACCCAAATGAAAGGTCTTTGGGAGAAGAGTATGAATCTGATAACAATATTTGGCAAAAAGTGTCTATGGGGCCACTTCACTCCCATAGCACCCGTCAATAGGACGTATTTGCCTTTCATTGTAATATGGGACTCAAGTAAAAGGTATTTTAGAGTGGAACACGTATCTGATATATATTTTCAGGGCCAAGTCACTGAGTGGCCGCCTCATAATCAAAAATATGTAAATATAGGGTACTTAAGAGAGGGGGGCGGACGCTCCCCCAAATTTTTCTTTGAAATTTGTATATATATTTTTTTCAACGACAAGGTTCTTTAAGGTTATTGATTTTCTCAATACCAAGTTACAGCAATGCGCAATGCAAACAATAATCAACCATCTTATGTTACCGGTATCTAATGACCTCACCTTCTTCATTGTCTTGGTCTTTTAGCAAACGTCGTCGTTGAAATACACGTTTCTTCCAACATGGTTTTACAATTTTTCCTAAAATGGAAAATGTTGCAAGTTTTACTTCTTGTCTTTCAGTTTCAATGACATTTGCATATGTAATTAGTGAAAATGATAGAAACCAATTGGGTTTCTGTAATTGCCAATGCAAAAGCAAACGAGCAGAGCAAGCATTAGTAACCAAACTATGTGTTTGGCCAACAACATTCCAAGTTGAAATGTGGTGAAATTAATGTCAATGACTGAACCAATGGTTAGGTTCAGCATAGAGCTAGACAGCTAGCATTGAAATCATAGGTAATTTGAAAAAAGTGAAACTGAGTGACTTATGCTCAAATTTAGTTTTCCAAAGAAGGAAATTGAACATTAGCCATAATTTCTGGGGGCTAGGTCAGATAAAGTAGGTAACGAAATAATAGAGGAAAAATTTGAAACAAAATTTATTTTGTATATTTTGAACTCTAATACATGTGCACACTATTGTGAAGCCCAAAGGCTTATGTTCTGGTGTATGTGTGTAGACAATAATGTACATCATTGTACATATGGATATACCCATGACTGCTCTTTAATCTAGTGTTTCACAATAAATCTGTTAGATCAATGTTAGTTATTGTTATAATAGTTACAGTCTGATATTGAATGAAATTCGAACCCAATATCTGGCGTACTAGTAATTCGAGACCATTACCTTAGGTAATCTATAGTTAAATTAAATAATTTTCCCTTTGTTCATTTGTTGTTGGCTTGTTCAATTCAAACTTCGTGTTGATTACCACTCAATGTAGTCGAGCTTTAGTGGGCAACATTTTAATTTTTCTTTTTTTTATAATTTTTTGATGAACAATTTCAAATTTGTTATAGTATTATTTTTCCACCTGGAAATGGTGTACTACAACCCCATTTGTCAAATACAATGCATCTTTCGCCACAGTCATAAAATCTTACCTCTACAATTTAAACAATTTTTCATACGAAATTGGATTTCTTCATTTTCATTTTTATTGATATTTTTCTTTAATTTGAGGTCATTTATCTTAAGGCGATTAATATCTCCAAATTGATCTCTCTAAAATCATGATTGGTATTTTATTACACATAAATGTTGAAATCAATCGCGCTAATGGTAGCATATTAAATACAACTATCAATGACTATAAATCAATTTTATTGATAAACAATGTTCGTTTGATTATAATGTCATGCAGCTCTTGTTGCATAACTCACAAAACCATCTGGGCCATACACATACGAATCTAAAAACGGTGTGTGAAATATGTCAGGTTTATTTGGGAGGGGGAAATTAATTAGAGCTTAAACAAGTTGAATAGCTGAAAAAAAAAACTTAAAAGGCACCGTTTTTTGGGAGAATAAATTATGAGCAAGAAAGGAATGTAACAAAAAAAAAAAAAAAAACATTTCTATATCACCGTCTAAAATGCAAAGGGGGTTAACAAACATTTTTGGGTAAATAGCAAAATAGCTTAACAAGCATTTTTATACCCCCACTAAAGGCTGGGTTTAAAGTAATTTCGTCATTCCATATGTAATCTAACTAAATTTCCCATGAACATTCCATTAAGGAACATGGGGATACTTCTCTAATATCAATGAGTGCAGTCCGATTAAAGTTTTAAGCTCAATAATAAGCGGCCTCCTTCTTTATGCCAAGTCGAACGGTGTACCGCAAAGGGACGCTACTTGGTAGAGAAGATCTTAGCATGGCAGGATACCTCACAAATGTAGCCAGCATTAGTAAGGTGATAATCACAGCTGAAAATTTTGCTGATGTTAACGCCGGGATTTGAGCCCAGGCGTTAGCCGTCATAGGTTTGTTCGAAATATTGATATGAGACCTAGCAAGGTTTAAATATTCTTGATGCTCTTGACATTCCAAGTCGATTTAGCCATGCCCGTCCGTCTGTCAAAAGCACGCAAACTTTCAACATAGTAAAGCTAAGAGCTTGAAGTTTTGGACAAATACTTCATATTAGTGCAAGTCGTTTAGGATTGTAAATGAGCGATATCGATCCACGTTTTGTGATATCTGCCATACAAACGGATCTCGGATCTTGACTTCTTGAGCCTCTAGAGTTCGTAATTCTTATCCGATTTGACTGATATTTTGCTCAGGGTGTTTTGTTTTAATTTTCAACAAATGTTCTAAATATGGTCTGAATCGGGTCTTAATTTGTTATAGCCGTCATAAAAAATGATCTTCACCATCTAATTTGGGTACGCAAGTAAAGTTTTGCTAAGGCTTCCAACAGCCGTGTCAAGTATTGTGCAAATATATTTATAACCTAGGTCCCATATAAACCGATCGCCGGATTATGACTTCTGGAGCCGCATTAATGTGGTTGAAAGTTTAAACGTGACCTCCATGGTGGAAGTTAAATAAGATTCAATTCAGCTGAACTTAACGTTTTTAAAGTTTAAAGTTTTAGAAATAATTCTTCAAATTGTGTTAAAACCCCCTTTTTTGTCTATCTAGTTATCGTTCATGTTATCGATTATCGGATTGAGAATAAATATCGGATCGATAATTATTATGAAAGATTGCGAAAATTACTTTCCACTCAGAAATTGAAGCAAATATTGGGCCTATTGAAACAATTTTTATTGCTAACCCCAAAAAATCCTCAAAACTAAAAAAATATGGCATAAATGAAAAGTCTTTAGTACTCATGTGTCTGAGGATTATCCACCTGCAAAAATACCCTAACAGACATATTGGTTTGCCAGCTCTATATGTAATTCAAATTATCAAATTCGTACTATATTCGTAAATACCGTTTACGAATATAGTACGAATTTGCTAACGATATGTGCGACTAAGATTTGGGAAGCTATCCCAATTGGAAAATATGGGTCTTCGATGAAAAATCTTTCGGAGTACTATAGTACCCAAATTTGGGACCAAGTGTCTGGGGGTCGTCCACCTTCAAAAACATCCAACTAGATATGATGGTCGATAAGGACACTTTGTGATTCAAATAATAGTTCTGTTATCCAATTGAGCTGAAATTTGGTATGTGTGTTGCATTTATATTCTTCAACATCCACACTGGTGACTTTTCAGCTAGGTCCATATATCGTATAAGCCGGTACCTGAATTTTACTTTCTGAGCCCCTACAAAGAAGCCTTAATTTTTATTCGTTTGGACTGAAATTTGCTATGTAAATACTCTTATGATTCCCAACCCGCTCCAAATATTGTCCAGTACCTATTGCAGTCGTTAGGCCCTAGAAGTCACTTTGTGTAGCTCCTCGAAGCCTCTAGTTTTATTCAATGGGGCTGAATTTTGGTATTTGAAGGACACTTATAGTTCAGTGTTTCCCGAACATCCCATTAAGGCAAAAGCAGAGCGAAACTAATTTCTTACAAAATCAATTGAGTGCGATTCAAATTTAAGCTCAATGATAAGGGGACCTCCTGTTTTATGCCAAGACAGAACAGAGTGTCACTGAAAATTGACACCACTTTGTTGAGAAGTGGTACATGGTTGAAATGCTAACAAATGATGTCAGCATTTGGTGAGGGGATAACCACCGCTGAAAATGTTTTTTTAAGTTGTTCTCGCCGACATGATTTGAACCCGGCGTTTGGGTGGAATAGGCGGGCATGCTAACCTATGCACCACGGTGGATCCCAAAAAGATTATAGCCCTTATATATCCTCTTATTAATAATTTGATTACATTTTTAGCAGAAGAATATCCAAGTTTGTAGCATTTTTCATTAGTATTTTTTTTATTAAATTTGTCAAAATTTTTAAATAGAATATTGTTTATAAAGATATCATTAAATACCACGTTCTTTTTTTTTTTGAGTTCAAAAAAACCAACAAACAAGAAAAATAGAATAAAAAAAATAATGAATGAATACATGAATGATGCTATTGGCACCAAGAAACCGATACGCAGTTTAAGCATAAAAAACAAATTTAGTTAAAACCTCAAAATGTCTTCTAAATCACACACACACACACACAGAAACAAATTCAATCTAGTTTAATGACCAGTTGACATAACGGTAGTCTATAATAAATTAAATGATTATAGTTTAATTTGAGGTTTAGGTTTTTTATATGGCATTTTTTTTTTTTTGAATTGCTTAATGTTGTGGTTTTTGAGGATTTCAATTCGGCACTTTTATTTCAAACTATTTCTATGTCTGTTTTGTGCGGTTATGCAATGCTATGAATGCATTTGGCAGCGCCAAAAATTATTTTAAAACAATTTAATTATAAATTTTGTGGGACATTGCGTTTAGCCGGTATCACCGCCATTGAGTTTAGTTTATATAATCCAAAATTCCAAATGTATGCACATTTCAAATGTGATCAGAGAACTGGTCTAACTAGCTAGCTAAGCTGGGCAATCTGCTCTGGTTTTTGGGGGTTTTTTTTTTGGCCATACATTTGGTTGGTATATTCACTGTGTGCCCCATTAACTACATAGACGCCGCCGAATTTGCTGGCAAAATGTTAAGTTATTATTATTCCGGACACAAAATATTCCTTCATGAATATTTGCACATGTCTGAGGTTATGAAATGATGTTAAATATGATGAAAATATGCATTTATTTTATGAGATTCTTGCCACGCCAATACTTTAGATTTAAGTGTTTAGCCATGGCTCATAATGGCAATAATCTTTCTTTGGAAATGAGTAATTGCTGGAAACACCATTGCAATTCAATAGAAATTCATCATAGCAGTTATTCTCTTAGAGATTATATGGGAATTTTTTAAGCAATTTTTTTCTTTTCTTATTAAATTGGTTGTAGTTGTAGGAGACATTCAAGAGGAGGGCTACACAATGAAGATGCATCTTGCATTTGTAAGTGCATGCAATGTAAACTAATAATAATTATATTGAATGCTATTAATTTGCCAAGCGGATGCAAGGGTTTCAACCGTTTTTTTTTTGGACTGTTGTTTTTGTAAAGATTAAAGCCATTGTTGTTGTTGCTGAGCTTATGTAACCGTAAATAAGCAAACTTCAACACACTTGGCTCACACGATCTAAACAACCAACAACAACAACATAGCCAAACAACCAGCTATTGGGAAAGGGATACAAAACTGTTAGCTGGCCAGCTGGCTGTTTGGGTCGAATGGTTACAACTCATCCGCCTCATCATAGTTAAGCTAAGGTAAGGTAAATAAAAGATTTACTTTTGCAATTTTTTCTAAAATTAGTTTTGATGTAAGACTTCTCGTAGCCTTTACCCTTTTCTCCCCTTGCATCGTTAACCCCACCCATGTCAGAGATCTTAACAATCAATGGCTTATTATTGCAACAATCATTGTGCAATTGCTTGCTTTAATGGATTTTCATTTTTGTTTTTGTTTTGTTGCGATGTCGAAAGCTGACCCATGCCATCACTTATTGAGTGTTGGTGTGAGGGCCATAAAATTCTAAGTACTTACACATTGTTTTTGTGGTTATGACAGCAGCAGCCGGCACCTTTGTCAGATATTTTTTTATTGATGATGAACTTGCGATTGCCCTCCCATTTGAAGTGAAGATAAATGTTGGTTGCTATGTGCATTGAAATTGTTTAGAAATTTTGTAATGACTGATATGAGTGTTATTGCAAAACAAAAGACTTAAGACACATGCACCGGGGAGATAAAATATGAGAAAACGGGCCGGTTGAATTGAAAAGCAGACATATACCAATGTAAAGGCAATACAACCAAATTAAGTCTGCTATGAGGAGACTTCTTTCATATCAATGAGACCTGTCCGTGTTATATTTCAATAATAAGGTACTCCCTTTTTATACCCTCCACCATAGGATGGGGGGTATACTAATTTCGTCATTCTGTTTGTAACTACTCGAAATATTCGTCTGAGACCCCATAAAGTATATATTGGGTTGCCCAAAAAGTAATTGCGGATTTTTCATATAGTCGGCGTTGACAAATTTGTTCACAGCTTGTGACTCTGTAGTTGCATTCTTTCTTCTGTCAGTTACCAGCTGTTACTTTTAGCTTGCTTTAGAAAAAAAGTGTAAAAAAGTACATTTGATTAAAGTTTATTCTAAGTTTTATGAAAAATGCATTTACTTTCTTTTAAAAAATCCGCAATTACTTTTTGGGCAACCCAATATATGCCCGGCCGTCTGTCCGTCCGTCCGTCTGTCTAGCAAAAGCACGCTAACTTCCGAAGGAGTAAAGTTAGCCGCCTGAAATTTTGCACAAATACTTCTTATTAGTATAGGTCAGTTGGTATTGTAAATGGACCATATCGGTCCATGTTTTGATATAGCTGCCATATAAACCGATCTTGGGTCTTGACTCCTTGAGCCTCTAGCGGGTGCAATTCTCATCCGATTTGACTGACATTTTGCACCACGTGTCTTGTAATGATATCCAACAACGGTGCCAAGTATGGTTCAAATCGGTCCATAACCTGATATAGCTGGCATATAAACCGATCTTGGGTCTTAACTTCTTGAGCCTCTAGAGGGCGCAATTCTTATCCGATTTGAATGAATTTTGGCACGACGTGTTTTGTTATGACATCTAACAACTGTGCCAAGCATGGTTCAAATCGGTCCATTACCAGATATAGCTGTCATATAAACCGATCTTGGGTCTTGACTTCTTTAGCCTCTAGAGGGCGCAATTCTTATCCGATTTGAATGAATTTTTGCACGAAGTATTTCGTTATGATATCCAACAACTGTGCCAAGTATGATTCAAATCGGTTCACAACCTGCTATAGCTGTCATATAAACAGATCTGGGTATTTGCCTTCTTGAGCTTCCAGAGGGCTCAATTCCTATCCGATTTGGCTGAAATTTAGCATGACGTATTTTATTCTTACTTTCAACAACTGTGTCAAATAAGGTTCAAATCGGTTCATATCCTGATATAGCTGTCATATAAACCGATCTGGGATCTTGACTTCTTGTTTTAATTGAGTCCGTCGGGAAGTTATACATAGCTAAAATCTGAACTTATACACCCAACATTGAAAATTTGTTGACATTATCCACTGGAGGCCCCCGTAGCGCAGAAGTTAGCACGTGTTTTAATTGAGTCCGTCGGGAAGTTATTCATAGCAAAAATCTGAACTTATACACCCAACATTGAGGAGAAAATAACCAACATTGAAATTTGTTGACATTATCCACTGGGGGCCACCATAGTGCAGAAGTTAGCATGTCCGCCTATGACGCTGAATGTCTGGGTTCAAATCCTGGCGAGACCATCAGAAAATTTTTCAGCGGTGGTTTTCCCCTTCAAATGCTGCCAAAATTTGTGAGGTACTATGCCATGTAAAACTTCTCTCCAAAGACTGATGTGTGAGAAGTGTGCCCCTGTTCCTTAGTGGAATATTCATGGGCAAAAGTTGCAACAACAATAAACAACCACTAAAAACAACTGAGTGATTTCTCTCACATAAATGAATCAATAATTATATGGAACCTTCTTTTCAATGCCGAGATCAAACGGCAAGCTGCTAAGGGACATCTCTTAGTAGAGAAGTTTTACAAAGCAAAAATACTCCTAAAATGATGGCAGCAACCGTGATACAACTCTTTGGGTGTATAAAAAAGTAGGCTGGGTGTACACAATTTGCCTATGTCATCATCTAGTCAATGACAAAGTAAACCACTTTATAGTAAATTGTTTTTGCTTCACTGAGTTTAAAGAGTCCCCCTGTTTATTGGCACGTGTGTAGCTTAAGTCTTTTGTTTTAGGCCTGCTAACCTATAACGACAATAGAATTTAAATAATTTTATAGAACCATTTAGAAAAAATCAAAAACAAAAGAATTAGAAAACAAGCTTTACATAATTCCAGCAGTTTGCATCGAATATCTTAACTTTATAAAAATATTTGTATTAAAATATTTGTGTCTTAAGTCTTTAATTTTACAATGGGGCAATGAACTTAATATTAGGTGTGTTGCCTAAGTTTATTGTTTCAGGCCTTACACATTAGGCCATAAACAATAAATAATTAAATATGTTGAGATTCAAGAATATTTAATGACTAAGGATAGTTAAGAAGAAAAAACAAAAGACTTAAGAAACAAGCATACCGTACTCGAAAAATGATAAGACATAAAAAACAAAAGACTTAAGAAACAAACATGCCTTTAGAAAATCACACTCGAAAAATATTAAGAAAAATCAAAAGACTTAAGAAACGAACATGCATTTAGAAAAACCCACTCAAAAATAGCATTAAAATATCGCATTTTCCAGCAATTTATTTCAAACTAAATACTTTTTTTTCACTCTAATGGCTAAAAAAAACACTTTCATACCACATTTTTATCCCTTATCAAAACTAACAAAAAATGCACAAAATGTGCATTTACCTTGACCCAAATCCCAATAACAATAAAATCATGCTAATGACTCCAATTTCAATAAATGAAATCACAACAACAACAGTAGCAATAAAACATAAAACTAAACGAAAACATGCCGTACATCAAAAGAAATGCCCACAAAGAAAACATATGCAAATGATTGAAGTGAGAAACACCGGCTGGCTCACTCACACATAATTTTATAATTATGCACGCGGGGAAAATCGTTAAAATAAAAGTGCCATGCACCATCACATACAGCTCTCATATACTACTATAAAAACTGAGTTAAAAAATACGAAAAATCAGGTTAATAGGTAACTAAACTCTGTTTAACATTTTTTTTTTGCTTCTACACGCATGTGTATACATTTGCTTGGTCTATTGGCGAGGCGAGTGCGGCTGCTACTAAAGCAACAAACAAAAAAGTAAAAAAAAACAATAAAACAATAACAAACAGTCATAATTATGTTATGAGTTCAGCCAAGTCACATCAGTTTAGTGAGAAATGCGAATAAACAATTTCTAGGCACTATGTTAATGTTATTCGCAATGGAAGGACAGACTTGAAATAAATGCGTTAATGGGGCTCAAGTGAGAATGCATTTTTACAGGTACTATTAGCGTGAGGTTTACAATTTTTTTAGTTTTTCAAATATAAAATCCAATAACAAAAAAAATCAAAAATATATAAAATGAACAATATTAAATAACAATCCAGCTTTTTATAGCTAAATTAAATCAAGAAACTGAAGCGCGCTAAGTTCGGCCGTGCCGAATTTTGCAAACCCACGGGTTCTGCTAAAAGTTTACACAAAGGATTTGGAACGTACGTGACATCATTGTTGGAAGTCTTATATTTCAGCCCCATTGGATAAAAATTGTGATTTCCAGGGGTTCGAGATGCCAATTAGGAGATCGGTTTATATAGGAGCCACATCAGGTTATATACCGATTTGCACAACACTTGCCACAATTGTTGGAAGTCATAACGGAAACTTACATGCAAAATGTCAGCTCAATCGGATAATAAATTGGGCTTTTAGGGGCTCAAGATGTCAAATCGGGAGATCGGGTTATATGGGAGCTATATCAGGTTATAGACCGATTCAGATTATACTTGGCATGATTGTTGGAAGTGGCAACAAAACATTATAGGCAAAATTTCTGCCCAATCGGTTAATATTAGCAGCTTCTAGGAGCTCAAGAAGTCGAGTCGAAGGACCACTTTATATGGGAGCTATATACAAATCTGAACTGATATGGCCCATTTGCAATCCCAAATGAACTACATCAATAAGAACTATCTTTGCAAAATTTCCTGCAGCTAGCTCTACGCGTTCGACGGCTGTCGTGATTTCCACAGACGGAGGGACACGAGCACGAACGGACATGGCTAATGCGACTTATAATGTCAAAGATTGATCTGCGATCCCAGAACAATATATAGAGGTGTTACAAACGGAATGACTAGATTATTATACCCCCATAAAAAATAAAATAAAAAAAAAAAAAACAAGTAAGAGGGTGCTAAGTTCGGCCGGGCCGAATCTTATATACCCTCCACCATGGATCGCATTTGTCGAGTTTTTATCCCGGCATCTCTTCTTAGGCAAAACAGGATATAAGAAAAGATTTGGTCTGCTATTAGAGCGATATCAAGATATGGTCCGGTTTGGACCACAATTAAATTATATGTTGGAGACCTGTGCAAAATGTCAGCCAATTCGAATAAGAATTCCGCCCTTTGGGGGCTCAAGAAGTAAAATAGAGAGATCGATTTATATGGGAGCTGTTTATATGGTTTATATGGCAGCTATATTGATATAGCTGATATGGCCCATTTACAATACCAACCGACCTACACTAATAAAAAGTATTTGTGCAAAATTTCAAGCGGCTAGCTTAACTCCTTTGGAAGTTAGCGTGCTTTCGACAGACAGACGGACGGACATGGCGAGATCGACATAAAATGTCGAGACGATCAAGAATATATATACTTTATGCGGTCTCAGACGAATATTTCGAGTAGTTACAAACAGAATGACGAAATTAGTATACCCCCCATCCTATGGTGGAGGGTATAATAAAATAAAATAAAATAAAGTAAAATAAAAAAAAAATAAAATAAAATAACATAAAATAAAATAAAATAAAATAAAATAAAATGAAATGAAATGAAATGAAATGAAATGAAATGAAATGAAATGAAATGAAATGAAATGAAATGAAATGAAATGAAATGAAATGAAATGAAATGAAATGAAATGAAATGAAATGAAATGAAATGAAATGAAATGAAATGAAATGAAATAAAATCAAATAAAATGAAATAAAATAAAAAATAAATAAAATAAAATAAAATGAAATAAAATAAAATAAAAAATAAAATAAAATAAAAAAATAAAATAAAATAAAAAAAACAAAATAAAGTAAAACAAAATAAAATAAAATAAAATAAAACAAAATAAAATAAAAAAAAAAAAAATAAAAAAAAAATAAAACAAAATAAAATAAAATAAAATAAAATAAAATAAAATAAAATAAAATAAAATAAAATAAAATAAAATAAAATAAAATAAAATAAAATAAAATAAAATAAAATAAAATAAAATAAAATAAAATAAAATAAAATAAAATAAAATAAAATAAAATAAAATAAAATAAAATAAAATAAAATAAAATAAAATAAAATAAAATAAAACAAAATAAAATTAAATTAACATAAAAATAAATAAAATACCATAAAAAAATAAAATAAAAATTAATGAAATACCATAAAAAATAATTAAAATAAAATAAATGCTGGATGTTCTTTTTGAGTTAGTGATATTGTAAACCGACATAAAACAAAAAGAAAATAGGATTAAAAATTCACACAAATCAATTTACAATGGATACTACTACAAAACTAAAACTTTTTGACTAAATTCGATTTGTATAGAAAACATGTTTAAAATTTAATTTCGAGCGATTTTAGCTCAAATTATTTCTTTGTAGACATAAGACAAATAAGATGAATGTATGCTGTAAGCTGTAATAATGTCAGCATTCTCTCTTTGTCTCAGTCTCTTTTGTAGCTGAGAAGTTATTGCATGGAATGATTTAATGAAATTGATGCTGTTACTGCTAAACAACTGTAAAAACAAGTTAGCTGCAGTTTTCTTACATTAGAGGGGTTAGTTTTGTTTGTTTTTTTTGTTTTAACTTACAGTGCTCATGTAAAGAGCACTACCACACAGCGTCAAACAAAAGACTTAGAAAACAAACTTCAATTGAATGCTGTTGAAGTTGGCTTTTGTCTTCTTCTTCTCATCATGGCTGTTTTGGATGTTGCATATGTTTACATATTGGCAAATACTGTGTAAATTTGAACGGAAAAGGTTGTTGGTCTTTCATTAAGACATTATTATTATGCACTTTGGTGAAGACAGGGAGCCAAGCAGCCAGTTACTCAGTCAGTCATTCAGTCAGCCACTCAGCCAACAAAGGCTTCTTTTGTTTTGGTTTTTTTTTTGTCGGTCGATTGGTCCATACATCCATTTATCTGTCCGTCTGTCTGTCTGTCTAACCGCCATTTGAAGTGCAAAAATATTAACTATACAGTATGAAAAGGAAAACAAAACACCACCATACACAAAAATCATTATGATGCACTATACAAAGTGGCCTGGGCCACATCACGATGTGGTTGATAATGATGTTGCGCAAGTTATCATCATCGTAATAAAGCTGCTGTGGCGGCTGCCGCTGCTAATGCTGCTGTAGGTACTACATTTGCTTTACTGCTGTGCGGTGGTTTTGCTAAGCTATTCAATATGTTTGAGGCTACATGAAATTGTCAAGTCATGAATGAAATTGAAATTGGCATCTTAGCCTTAATAGCAATACAAAGCCTCCAACAATACCTAAATACCTACAACACAAACAAGTATTCAACAACAGCACACATACAAAAGACTCATAATAGATTATGACGGACTACAAAAAAGAATTATGAATATCACAGAAAAATTTGATAAAAAAAATATTCTATGCATTTAGAGGTCTTTGTTGTGTTTATGCATCAAATTAGGTTTTCATTAATAAATGACCTTTTCTATTCTTTGATTTCATAGAAAAAAAAATTCTTTGCGAAAAATTTTATAATAAACTGCAAAGTTAGGTAGCTAAGAAAATTTTATGAAAACCTTGTTACGGTTAGACGGTTTTATGACAAATTCTAATCCTTATTTTCTGTTTGCCCATTTCAGGTCCCAAGGAGTTCTCCTATCGCGGCCGCAACATGTTCTTGAGCACCCACGTCCCTGCCTTGGCCAACAGAAAAGTCGATTGGCTCGATGGTCGTAATCTCTGCCGTGAATACTGTATGGATTTGGTGGCTTTGGAAACCCAAGAAAAGAACAATCTGATCTTCCGTGTCATTCAACAAAACGATGTGCCCTACATCTGGACCGCCGGTCGCATCTGCGATTTCAATGGTTGTGAAAACCGTCCCGATTTGGAACCCAAAAACATCTATGGCTGGTTCTGGTCTGCCACCCGTGAGAAGATCCAAGCCACCAACCGCATTCCTCAAGGTTGGGGTTACAATCCCTGGTCCCAGACCGGTCACAAGAAGCGCCCACAACCCGACAATGCCGAATACGACATCAATCAAACCAAGGAACAATGCTTGTCGGTGTTGAACAATGTCTACAATGATGGCATTGCATGGCACGATGTTGCCTGCTACCACGAGAAGCCCTTCATCTGTGAGGATAACGATGAATTGTTGCGTTATGTTGCTGCCACCAATCCTGGCATTCGTCTATAAAACCTAAACTTATTACAGGAGAGAATTTTTAATTTTATTTTTTGTTTTTATTTTTTATTTTATAAACAAAACAAAATAGACTTTAGAATTTATAAAAAAACAAAAACAACAAGAAAAAAAACTACAAAAAACTATTTTTTTACATTCTCACCTCTGCGTTCGAAAGAAAAAAAAAAAACAAAAACCAAACATGGAAAAAAACTATCACCATTTTAACTGCCAGTTAAAAATAAGGACGAGCACAAATTTAGATCATAATTGAGCTAAATTACATTTTTTTGTTATAAAATATTTATTTTTTTCTCACTACACTATCGAAAAAAAAACGATTCTTCTAAAGAAACCCCTTTTTATCAGATCTGTGCTTTTTCCTTTTTCAGAGAAAAATTTGACTCATTCGAAAATTGTTTGAATTTATAAAAGTATAAAAATTAAAAAAAAATCAATAAAAAGTATTATAAAAAAAACTTCAGTTTTTTTAATCTTAATGGGAGTTGGGCAAATTTGAACTGTGCAAAAATTTGTTGCAAAAATTTTAACAATGACATAAAGAGGAATAGAGAAATCAGATGAAGGAAGCCCTCTCGTCTCTCCGTTGGATTGAAGCGTTCTCATCCGTTGTTGTTTTATTGGCACATGTTGCAATTATACTCATCGATTCTTCTTTACTTGTCTTCGTCTGTTGTTGTTGTTGTAGCCAAATTGGTATGTGGAGGTAGCGATCCTCGTCAAGCTCCATATGTGAGCAAACTTGTTCCGGTCCATGGGACTGATCGTTGCGCGGAAAGTTATGGCCATTGGTTTTTTAAAGGCGCCAATAACTTGCCTTGTCATATCAAGTGAGAAGGTCCCTGGGGCGGCGGGTGAGAAGGTCCCTGGGGACCTTGTTCCATTTAAAAATTAAAAAAAAAATTGGTTTTAAAAAAATTGGTCGGAGGGTTAGCAAGAGCCGGTGCCACCTGACCTCTCACTGAGACTCCCCACTCGATATCGTTGATTTTCCGTGACTGCAATTGCAGCTACTTCGTATACGAAGCAATCCACTATCCGCAGTCTGTAGACGCGCCGTGTAGCTAGCTCTTAGCTTAGCTTCTCGTGATGACGATTAGAATCCCTCTGTCTTATTAGCTTTTATTCTCTCTCTCTCACGGAGATCACGGAGATCACGGTCCTCAGATCCAGCTCTAATAATTTGACCGTTTCAATTGGAGCAGTCCATTGTGCCTATGCAGTTAGGTTTGATGATTTCGCCCATCATCTTAAATGGTGATTAGAGTCATGGGATCCAGATATGTTGGGGTCCAGGTCTGTTTGGGTCCAGGTACTTTAGGGTCCAGAAATGATATATTACATGTTGTCCATTGTCCATTGAGGGCAATTGGGGCTAGGCATGTGCTCCCTTAAGGTTTGGTGTGTGTTCCCACTGTAGACCGACATTTATTGGCGCTAGAGCCAGTGTGGCATTTCTCGACCTGTTCCAACCATATATTTCGTTTGTGATCTTTGACCAACCTGTCAATTTTTCCGGTATCCTAATGCCGCCAGGGTCGGTCAGACCAAGCTTGTCACGTTCCTCTGTCAATCTCAATGCCTCGATCTGGAAATTTGGTTGGATGGTCAGAATTCGAACGGCTGGAATCAAATTGACAGCTGATGTTGTAATGTCTAAGCGGAGAATCCTGGCTGTACTGTGATTGTTCGAAGGGGGCGGTTGTCGTCTGAATGCGTCTTCAGTATGGTCCCAGAAACCTGATCAGTTTACCTTCTTCCGGTTAAGGTATGTTTGGCGCTTCGAAACTATGAAGTCATTCAGTAGACGAAGCTCTTTAATAACAGGAACGTGGTCTGCGGTTCTCGCCTTCCAGCAATTCTCCAACATCAGCGCGATAGGCGGATTGGCTGGAGGAACTGGAGGAATGTAGACATTAAATAGTTCTATCTCTGTAATATCTGATTTAAAGGCGATCGCCTGCGATTCGAGATGTTGATCCTGTAACCTGCGGTCAGTTTGGATAGTCCTGTATGTGTGGTTATAGCGAAGTTTTTGGGGGTTTTGGAAGTGGTGGGGTTGGTGGCGGGGAGGTAAGTCATGGTTGCTGAGTTTTTTGTCGATACTGTGTATGTCGCCTCGGTTATCAATGAGATGAAGGAGAAGGAGGCGTGTGATTTTTAGGGGACAGGGGTGATGATCCGTAATAATCTCAGCACGACGCCAATAATTTTGCAAATTTGCCATTCCATTAAGAAACAGTCATTATGGCCATCCAGACCTGAGCAGTTCTCCCTCTTGCGGAAGATTTAATCAATTTAATCAAGGCGGAGCGGATAATGCTCCAGCATAGCGTGAATTCCTTTCCGTTTCGACTGGGTTCCTTGCTGGTGTCCGGTTAACTGAAGTATGATTTTTCAGTCCGCTGTCATCATTACTGCCTTTGCCACCTGGGTGGCTGAGCTAGGGATCGCCTGTCCCCCATCACTGGATGGTTGTCGCTCTCGGAATGGTGATAGTGGCAAAGATGTTCGTGACGAGGTAGTAGTTAACAGATTCGTGCAGTAGGGGGTATTGTATCCCCGACTGGTGACGTTAGCTGCATACCACACAGAACCATGGTCTAGGGTGAATCTCTATTAAATTGCAAAATTCTGCGATACAAGGCCAATGATCCTGGAGATAGAGCTGACCAACACTTGGATCTTGACACTTGGATCGCTTGGCGCTGGTGACTCCACATAGATTGTATGGAAGTACATGCGAAGTTAGGAACTACCGAAATAGAGCTTTAAAACGTATACAAACAGCAGTTTGGTGGTTGTGCCCAAGGTTTAGGGCCTGCCATCAATCCCTTTATGTCTAGGTTTATTTGATTGGCACTTGGAGACTTACAATTTATGACATTCTCTCTAATGACGAGAGGGGCATGGCTTAGGCAGAGAAGAAAGATAGCTCCACGATTTGCACCGAAAATTAAGAAACCCCCAACAGAATTATGGCTTATTGCAGTAATCATCGTTGGGACCAGACCAACTGCCCATAATTTTTTCCATAGAACTACCATCCGAATTCGTAATCTCTGAACGCCGGAAGTATATCCGATTGGAATAACTTCAGAGAGTACACCAGACTCTGCTTCAGTAGACTACCACCGCCCGCCAATCCTATGACAGCCGGTTGTACGAACCAGATTGACCCGATAAAATCCTTCATCGGTAAGCACAAATAACAACCATGGCAGATAACCCAACCTATCCTATGCTGAACATGGACTGTGTGCTTGGGGTGTATTGTGACCAGATATTCCATGATAAACGACATGTATCAGTTTATCCCCCTGGTCTCCCTTGTCTAATACGGTACTTAAAGTTTTAACCTTTAAGGACCCTCAACGGCGTTGATAATGGCGCTTTCTGCATTTCCAGATCTTGCTATAGCAACTATAGTTCGTCTGATGTTCCATTCCCGACAAGTCCCCTATGACCAGGGTTCCGAGTGAAAACTTATGTAACCATACGACCAAACTTACCAAGCTCTACCTAACACTTATTCACAAGCCTTGACGAGAAAATGTACGTTCTCAATGTTAGAAGATGCGCTTGACGAGTATACCTACAAAAATTCTGATAGAGTTCGATATGTGATGTTGCTGAAGGGCGATATCAGCTTCCTTTATGACCAGTATCTCCGCTAAAATACTCTGCAATACTCAGAAAGCTTTACAGTTGCTGATATTTTCACTTTCTCTTAGAAAACACTAGTCCACTTGGGGCGCACCACACCCATGTTGCCAAGCAAATTAAGGTTGTAGACGTGAAATTCTATTACAACATCAATAGCCAGAGCGAACCATTGTACGGTTATGGTACGAGTATCAGGCCCTCCCCATTGTTCACACCTTCTCACTTATTTCGTTGCTGCTGCACCTGTTGCAGTGCTTTGTGCCCTGAGGCGACAACCCTTGCCGATGAAGGACTCCATCATCCGATAAATTACAACCGGCTGTCATGGGATTGCTCGTAGCTCGTCCTGGTCTTTGATTGAAAGGGACATTTTTTCATATATTAAAGGATGGCTCATTATACACAAGTATCCCCTTGCTCGACTTAAAGGGCAGTTAGAACCTCTTTTTTTGAGCCTTTTTGGGGATAAGATTCATTGTATGCTCTTCAAATTTAAGTTTTATTTCATTTAAAATATTACATTCCTAAAACTCTTTCTGCAATCTCAATGTTTTACAAGATTATAATGCTAATTTTCACTCAATAACTTTGGCAAAGACATATAGGGTGCGTATAAAAATATAATGGTTACACCAATTGTGCATCTTCAGTTCTTTTCACTTAAGGGTGAACTACTTTTACGTTCATACCAATGATTTTCTTCTCTTTGTATGTCCATATTTTCCACCTCTCACACAAATATTGACTTTCTTGATGGTTGGTATTCATCATCAGGGTGAGCTCCTTTTGTCTGTATGCTTTTGCTTATGCCTATGGTGACTTCTTCTTTTTCGTGGAGACTTATCTCTGCTTCTTGATTTTTTACGCTTCTTATGTTTCTGCTTTTTACTGCTCTCATGGTGATTTGGCCTTTTTTGATCAGAATCATTATAAGTTTTTGATTTATAACTGGAACTATGATATTCATCCCCACAGTCTGAGCTAGAGCTAGAAGAAACAACAATGATTTCTGCCCGATCGGAACAAGGTGAGTTTCGTTGTGAAGATGGCTTATGGTCATTGTTCTCTTTACGATCCCATTTGTTGCTTTTCTCTTTTCCTGATTTCTGAGATGTGTGACTTTCTCGACTGCGCGATCTTGATTTTCTTTTATATCTAGAACTGGGACTGGGTTTCTTGCTGTTAGGAGATTTGTGAGATGTATCCAGCGCGTCTGGAATCCCAACTAAGACCTTTTTATTTGAATTAGTTGTATTTTGTACCGTAGGTGTTTTTTCGGTTGCATTTTCAGTTTCTGGACTCTCGGACCAACGCCAATTGCGTCTTTGGCTAGGTGTGGCGGCATCTTCTCTGGATACACTATTCCAACTTTTGTGTGGATGAATAATTTTAATAATTTAGAATGTTTAAAAACTAACACATTTCTTACCTTATAATTGGAGTTTGTAACCTTGTGCTTGTACCGCGTGTTGAACTTCTTTGACTTCTATCCAGTGACCCATATGGTGTATTATATTTATTATCTGGATTTTGTAAGATATGCAAATAGTTACAATATGCACCTTTGGGACAATTACGAGCTAAAGAAAAACCTTGAAAGATGCATAGAATTGTGTTAAGGAAGGTACTTCATACAAAATAAAAATAATATTTTGAAAAATTTTAATATGGCTTTGCATGTATGGTACCACCGGTAGTTTACTTGGCAGCCAGCTAGGTTTACCGTTGCGGGGCTGTGGGTACGAGTTCTACCAGAGGATTTGCCCTTTGGTGACTAAACGCGTGGTGGACTAAAACCGTCTAAACAAATCTGATGTAGACTGCCACTATGACCTAGCATAACCTAATATAGTTTTTTGTTTATATTTCTTTTTAAAAGGATACTCAAGTCATACCACAGACCGCTGTACGCCAATGAGTTATATGGGCAAATTCGACATTTAAACGTTTGGCAGCATAATAACGACTTTGCAAGTTTATAAAGGCTTTCAAAGCAGATCTGCAAAAGCAAGTTTTTTTTCTAATTATAACAAAAGTACAAATGTAAATGGAGAAAGGAAATACCTTTTGTCTTTATACTCCACAAATACTGTGCCCCTGGCATGCGGTTGTACATTACGTGCCGTTCGAAAATTAACAATTTCTCCAAACTGTTCCAGTTCGGGCCAAACATCTGCGCAGAATTCATCATAATCGCTTCTTAAATCTCCTTCGCCCATTTCTAGTTGCTCTTCGGCAGAGCTGTATTCTTCATGCTGCTGTTGGTCTAGCAAGCGATGCTGGAAGAAATTCCTTATCAAAATTATATTGGACAACAGTGGCCTTGTATGACTGTGACTGCAATGGTAGCCAAAGCGACAACATTGCGTCTTCTTATAGAACTCGCATTGTTTTTCACCAGGACGTGTCTCTATATATCCCTGCATACGTGTGGGAGTTGCCATGCCAGGATCTTGTAGATATTCATCGCAAATCTTTATGGTTTCCTCCAACTCCTTAGCGGCTTCCTTAGCCTTTCTTTGCCTTTCCTCTTGTTGGCGTTTTTTAGCTTCTTCAAGCTCTTTGAGTTTCTTGTACTGCTGTTCTCTTAGTTCTTCTTGTGCTTTTTCCTCAGCTAAACGCATTTGTTGTTCACGTTGGAATTGCTTTTGAGCCAACAATTCTCGCCGCAACCATTGTTCTTCATTTTCTTGTTGCTCTTTTTCATAGGCAATTCTTTGCCGTTCTTCCATGTGCTCCTGATGCTCTAGCCATTGTTTATAGGAGGGATCGTTTTGTTTTTGTAATTCCTCTGTAAAAAAAAGCGATGTAAGGGTGGGCCAACTATAAGGACAAAGTTTTTTCTTACCCTCCTCCAGCTTCTTGTCTCTGTCGCGTGCTAGTTTTTGCCGTCTCTTTTTTCTTTGGAGCTTCTTCACCAGCTTGCGCCATGTCCTTGGTCTAAATTTGTGTTTAAAATGTATATCATTACACTAAATTCAGTAATTTAAATTTACCTTTTCATTTGTGCTTCCATTTTGCGGTTGTGCGGCTCAAAGGCAAATTTTATAATTCACAATAAGCAGAAAACAGATGATGGCATTGCCATCCCTGACCATTTACTCAGTGCACGATTAGTGGATTACGTTTAACAGTTAATGTGACGTTACAATGTTAATGATTTGTCATTCAAACGTGATGTTGCCATCTCTTGTCAGTAATAAATAACCGTTACTAATTCCCTGTTTCAAACATGAAATTCGATAAAGGTACTTTCAATAAAGGTACATTGAATGCCAATATTAGCATTTATTGTGAATTTTTATAGGGAAATGTAAAAAATTTTAGCTGCTAGCAGAAGAAGGGAAGTAACAACTCCACAAATAGAAGGGGCCAATAAACAAACCACAACAAGTGGTTTTATAAAAATAGTTGCAATAAGCCAATAATTAAAAAAACAAAAACGATTTGTTTACCAAAAGATCTTTGGACTGACGCCTTTTAAAAATTTCTGTAAAAATATTGATCGCAAGTTTTTTATAGATATAAAATTTTACAATGTTTTCAATTAATAAAATTTTGAAATGAATTCGTTGGACATCAAATGTTGGCAAAGTTCCCCTAGACTTTAAATTTAGAAAAATTTGCTTTTAGCATAAATTTTTTTATGAAAAACTTGCAAATTTCATTTCATTACTTATGAAAAGATTTTCATACGAATATTAGGTTATGATTGAGATTTTTGTAGCGTCTCAAAACGAAGCCGTGAAAACACGTGTTTTCACCTATGAAAAACGAATAAAGTACCAGCCTATAAATATCAAATTGTGAAAATATGTTTTAAAAAAATAAAATAAACGGCCGCGGCCGAGTATTTCTTGGAACAGGATGTAATGTATCGTGGGGCTAAAAAAACATGCCGTCGGATAGCTGACGGGGGCGTTGGTCACAGGAAAAGGCAGACTTCTTCAGGGTTTATGGTGATAAGGCGAAGCACTTTGTTTCACTGTTGATGCGGGGACCAGGCAATGAGTTATGAATGAATAACTCAACTCTCGTCATTTTAGACTTATGTAGAAGCCTGAAGCGGCTTACTGAATTAAGCTCTCACTGATGATAAGTCCTTTCTGTCAGTAGGGGGTAGAAGAATCTGAGGCACATAATTCCCCTTCCCTTCTCTTTTCTTTTTATACCCTCCACCCTAGAATGGGGGCATACTTAACATCTCGAAATGTGCGTCTGAGAACCCATAAAGTATATATATTCTTGATCCTCATATCCTTTTTACTAGATCTAGACATGTCCGTCCCTCAGTCTGTCGAAGCACGCTCACTTTCGAAGAAGTAAAGCTAGTCTCTAAAGGGCGCAGTTCTTATCCGATTTGGCTGAAATTTTGAACATGGTGTTCTGATACCACTTCCAACCACTGTGCTATCGTTCAAATCGGTTGATAACCTGATATAGCTGTCATATAAACCGATATCCTGATTAGATTTCTTGAGTTTCTATTAGAAAGCGCAATTCTTATTCGATTTGGCTGGAATTTGACATAAGTCGTGTTGGTATGACTCCCAACAACTGTTGCTTTGCTTTAATTGGCTATGACAGAAAATTTGTTTCACTAGCCAAACGAAGAATAGCGTTCCAAGCGCCTCGATCTTCTTGGCTCATTCTAAAATCTCTGACACCAAGTTTCGAGGTGTCTCTCACAACTTGATCTTTCCATCGGGCTTTTGGTCTTCCCGGTTTGCGTGTTCCATCGTTCTTGCCTTCAAAATACTTTTTTACTGGAGCTTCTTCATCCATTCTGACAATATGACCTAGCCAACGCAGCCGTTGTATTTTGATGCGTGTAACTATGCTATCGTCGTCATACAGCTCGTGCATGGCCTAAATCGGTTGAAAACCTGATATAGCTGCCATATAAACCCACCTCCCAATATGACAGTCTGGGCCACAGGAGGACGCAATTTTTACTCGTTTTGCCTGAAATTTTGGCGGTGGTATTTATACCCTGCACCACCACTGTGGTACGGGGTATTATAAATTTGTGCATTTGTTTGCAACGCTAAGAAGGAGAAGAGCTAGACCCATTGATAAGTATACCAATCGACTCGGATCACTTTCTGATTCGATTAAGCCATGTTCGTCTGTCCGTCTGTGAGTCCATGTATTCTTGTAATAAAAGTGCAGATCGTATTTGTTGTCCGATAGTCACGAAATTTTGCACATGTCTCTTTATTGGCCCAAGAACAAACGCTATTGATTTTGAAAAAAATCGGTTCAGATTTAGATATAGCTCCCATATATATGTTTCATCCTATTTGAACTATTAAAGCTGTAGAAGCCACAGTTTTAGTCCGATATTTACAAAATTTGGCATAGGGTGTTTTATTTGACGTCTCCATATGTGTGCTAAATTTCATAAAAATCGGCTCAGATTTAGATATAGCTCCCATATATATGTATCGCCCGATTTGCACTTAAATGGCCGTAGTAGCTATAATTTTCAACCGATCTGCACAAAATTAGGCACGGACTGTTTTGTTTCTGATCTTAATATATCTGGAAAATTTCATATAAATCGGTTCAGATTTAGATATAGCTCCCATATATATCTTTCATCCGATTTGAACTATAAAAGCTGCAGAAGCCACAATTTTGGTCTGATCTTTACCAAATTTGGTGTGGAGTCGTTTTTGTGAAGTCTCAATGTATGTGCAAAATTTCATAAAAATCGGTTTAGATTTAGATATAGCTACCATACATATCGTTCATCCGATATGGCCTTTTAAGGCTGTAGGATCCACAATTTTCGAACAATTTTACATGAGACGTTTAAATTGACGTTACAATACGTGCGTCGGTCCCAATTTAGATATTTCATCCGATGTGGACTTTTATGGCAGTAAAAACCACAATTTTGGTCACATCTTAATGACACCGGTTTCGATATAACTCCCATATAATCTTTTATCCGATATGGCCTTTTAAAGATGTGGAAATCCAAATCTTTTGTCCTATGGTAGGAAAGTCTTACAAGGTTCTAAATAAATAATAATTGCTATTTCAATTGGTATCCAAATTAAAGTCTGACTAGATTTCGAGATAAGTTCTAGATATAAAAAGTACTACATGCATTAGGTGGTGTAGGGTATTATATAGTTGGCACCACCCGACTTTTGCCTTTCCTTACTGGTTTTCTATTGCTTCTAACAGCCATGACAAGTACGGTTCATAACAGTCCATAACTTGATGTAGCTCTATATAAATTGAAAAAGTCATTCAAAGAACTTGGCAAATGTGATCCATGGTGGAGGGTATATAAGATTCGGCCCGGCCGAACTTTGCATGCTTTTACTTATTGTTATACCCACCACCATACGATGGGGGTATACTAACACTCCGAAATATTAATCTGCGACCCCATAAATTGCATTGGGTTGCCCAAAAAGTAATTGCGGATTTTTCATATAGTCGGCGTTGACAAATTTTTTCACAGCTTGTGACTCTGTTATTGCATTCTTTCTTCTGTCAGTTATCAGCTGTTACTTTTAGCTTGCTTTAGAAAAAAAGTGTAAAAAAAGTATATTTGATTAAAGTTCATTCTAAGTTTTATTAAAAATGCATTTACTTTCTTTTAAAAAATCCGCAATTACTTTTTGGGCAACCCAATATATATTGTGGATTGTCTCGACATTCTGAGTCGATTTAGCCATGTCCATCCGTCCGTCCGTCTGTCGAAATCACGATAGCGGTCGAACGCGTAAAGCTAATCGCTTGAAATTTTTTCGGCTTGGCCGAACTTAGCACACTTTAATTTGTTTCTTTTGTTTGGGAGAGCCGAGTATATCAATGACCTATCCCTGCTAGTTTCCCGGAAAACTCATTGCCCATCATCCTCGGATGACCACGGACTTAGCACAGCCGAACCGGCGATGTTCTTTGCCAGACTCAGGAGTCTAAATTCCAGATATATTTCCGCTCCCTGTTATTATTAAAAGCCTTTTTCAAAGTCCAACTCTCTGTCCAAGCCCCTTTCTAAGTTCAAGTAGGTCCCCAAAGAAAATTTTCTTTTTTCTTCTAAAAATAATTTTTATTTTTAGGGAAGGCACATAGTTTATTTATTAAACCCGTAATATTTTGACATTCAAGTTTTTGGCACACATTACAAGACATTTGACATTTAAGACACGCAATTCGTAACATTATAATTTGGATCATGATGAGTGGTACGAAATTGTACCAAAATGATGAGGTAGCAAGTAGCAGCTCCAGTTATCTGAAATAGTATTGTAAAAGTAATTCCATTAGGCTAGAGTAGAATAGAATCTTGTTTGATAGAAAAAAAAATTTGGACAGTTCAGAAAGTTTCCAGTTGATTTTCAGTATCCCCAACTTCTTGCAGCGTAGGTAAAATTTCGAGTTTCATTTAGACGCTTATACTCTTAAACCCCGTTTACACTGCTCTTTAAATACGAATTTAATGACCCGATCATCTGCTTTCCCTTTATAAAATCAGCTGACCTTGAATCCGGATTTAATGAGCTGTGTAAACGGGGTACTAGCGACGAAATTCAAATTGTTTAAGTGATTACATCAACCTTGGTGACACGACTTGGCAAAGGACTCTGAACTATCCAACTTAATAGGAGACATTTCCCCCACCTACCGTGAAAATCAAAGTTCTATCCAAATTGAATAGTTCCGCTGCTGTAAAACGCACACGACGATGCTGCAGCTGTAGTGACAAACGCAACAAACGATCTCTGATATCGGGATCTTCCGTTATATTCAATATCTTGTGAACAATGGCGGCACATTTACCACTCTCCTTAATGGTATTACTGCTGCCTTCTACAATCAGTATAATGGTTATGACATACCACAACATTTGGGCAAAGAAGAAGGCAAAAAATTCATCAGCTTCAAACTTTTCCACACAATTGGGATTTAGCATCACTTCGAGTATATAGAAATCATCGAAAAGTATGAATAGAAACGATATGGCTATGATGGCCAACAAAGGATAACTGAAATACTCTTCAATGGTGTTGCATATATCACACAGCACATTGTGTATGTTGGTAACTTGTTTGAGAGCGAATTCAGGATTTTGACGTATTATCGAGGCCACACTGTAACGTTGCTGATTGCTGGCTTTAACTATGGTGGCTGGGCGTCTTCTGGGTACACTGCGATTGATGCGCACCACAGAGTGCAGTGGTGATAACTCAACGGCATTGCTATCCTCTATGTGTGAATCCAGAATGTCCTGAAGAATCTGTAAAAATTAAGACATAAACACAAATATTTTAAGATTGGTTCTATGAGAAACAAGTAAAAGCGTGCTAAGTTCGGCCGGGCCGAATCTTGGGAACCCAATACCATGGATTTTGCTAAGAATTTATACAAAACAAGCTGACCCGGGCCCGCTCCGCTGCGCCTTCTTTTACTTTATACCTTCCATTTGAGTCCCATATTGCCATGGTCGGTAAATATGTCCGATTTAGGGGTGTTTTGGGGCGTGGGGGGTCCCCCTAACACTTGGTCCGACAATTGGATATCAGATACGTGTTCTTATCCTTAATACCTTTCATTTGAGTCCCATATTGTGGTGATTGGTCCAAATATATGTTTGGTAGGTTTTAGGGTGGGCAGCCCCCCTAGGTACCCCATCCGAAATTTGCATACCAAATTTTTATTTTTAGGGTACTATATGAGAGCACACAAAATTTCGCTTAAATCGCACCAACCATTTCCGAGATCTGGCGTTTCTGGAAATTAGGGTAAGGGGAGGGTCCGCCCCCCCCTTAAGATATCAAAAAATGTAGTACCCTATTTTCACCACGGGGTCATTATGCACCATCTGCGAAAATTTCAAGAAAATCGGTTCAGCCGTTTCTGAGTCTATAAGGAACACACAAACATACAAACAAACAAGCAAACCTACAAACAAACACAAATTGATTTTTATATATAAGAAGATCGGCTTATACACCGATTTGCACCGTACTTTGTGCAGTTGTTGAAAGTCACAACAGAACACCTAATGCAAAATTTCAGCCAAATCGGACAAACATTGCGGCTTGTAAGGGCTCAAGATGTCAAATCGGCAGATCGGTTTATATGGGAGCTATATCAGGTTATAGACCGATTTGGACCGTACTTTACAAAGCTGTTGGGAATCATAACAGAACACAACGTGTAAAATTTCAGCCAAATCGGACAAAAATTGCGGCTTGTAAGAGCGCAAGAAGTTAAATCCGGAGATCGGTTTATATGGGAGCTATATCAGGTTATAGACCGATTTGGAACGTACTCTACTTAAGAAGTCAAATCGGGATATCGTTTTATATGGAAGCTATATCAGGTTATAGACCGATTTGGACAAACCGATCTTTACAAAGCTGTTGAGAATCATAACAGAACGCTAGGTGCAAAATTTCATCCAAATCGGACAAAAATTGCGGCTTGTAAGAGCTCAAGAAGTTAAATCCGGAGATCGGTTTATATGGGAGCTTTATCAGGTTGAAGACTGATTTGGACCGTACTAGGCAGACTTGATGGAAGTCATAACAGAACACCACATGCAAAATTTCAACCAAATCGGTCAAAAGTTGCGGCTTGTAAAGGCTCAATAGGTCAAATCGGGATATCAGTTTACATGGGAGCTATAACTAAATCTGAACCGATATGGCCTATTTGCAATCCACAACAACCTTCATCAATATTAAGTAGTTATGCCAAATTTCAAGCGGCTAGCTCTACGCATTCGACCGCTATCGTGGTTTCGACAGACAGGCGGACGAATATGGCTAGATCGACTCAGTACGTCGAGACGATCAAGAATATATATCCTAAATGGGAAATTCAGTATTTAGTTTAGACTCAAAAACTACAAATTTGAAACGATCTTCACGAAATTTAGTACCGAACCATCTGAGCATTTGTGCCGAAACCCATCGAAATGATTCAGATTTGGAATAAGGAGGTCATATACTAAAATCGCGTAATTTTTTATATCCACCACCATAGGATGGGAGTATACTAATCTAGTCATTCCGTTTGTAACACCTCAAATTATTCATATAGGACCCCATAAAGTATATATATTCTATATTATGTATAGTCTCGACATTCTGAGTCGAACTAGCCATGTCCGTCCATCCGTCCGTAAGCCTGTCGAAATCAAGATAGCGGTCGAACGCGTAAAGCTATCCACTTGAAATTTTGCACAGATACTTAATATTGATGCAGGTCATTGGGGATTGCAAATGGGCCATATTGGTTCAGATTTGTATATAGCTCCCATATAAACCGATCTTTCGATTTGACTTCCTGAACCCCTGGAAAACGCAATTTTTATCCGAATTGGCTGAAATTTTGCATGTAGTGTTCTGTTATGACTTCCAATAACTGTGCCAAGTGCTTTCTAAATCTGTGTATAACTTGATATAGCTCCCATATAAACCGATCTCCTGATTTGACTTTTTGAGACCCTGTATGCCTCCATTTTTGTCCGATTTGGCTGAAATTTTGAATATAGTGTTCTGTTATGACTGCCAAAAACTGTTTCAAGTACGTTCCAAATCGGCCAAGAATATGATATAGCTCCCATATGAACCGATCTCCCGATTTGATTTCTTGAACCCTTACAAGCCGCGATTTTATCCGATTTTGCTGAAATTTTGCATATAGTTTTTTGTTATGACTCTCGAAAAAACAAATTAGGCAAGGCAAAAGGTCGTCCCCCAAAATAAAAGTTAACAAGTAAAAGGTTGCTAAGTTTGGCCGTGCCGAATTTTGGGAACCCACCACCATGGATCGCAATATGGGAGCTATATCTGGTTATAAACCGACTTGGACCGTACTTGGTCTTAGCAACCTTTTACTTGTTAACTTTTATTTTGGGGGACGACCTTTTGCCTTGCCTAATTTGTTTTTGTACCCACCACCATAGTCTGGGGGCATACCAATTTCGTCATTCCGTTTTTAACACACAACACATATTCTTGATCTCCTTGACATTCTGAGTCGATTTTGCCATGTCCGTCCGTCTGTCTGTCTGTCGAAAGCATACTAACTTTCGCAGGAGTAGAGCTAGGCACTTGAAATTTTGCACACACACTTCCTATTTTTGTACGTTGGTTTGGATTGTAAATGGGCCATATCGGTTCGAACTTAGCACATTTTTACTTGTTAAATTAAATGTAAAAATTTCTTAATTGAACCATGTTTTTCATTTGTTCTGTGTAAAATCTGCAAAGAAAAAATTTTACCATAGAAACTATGAGAAGAAAAGCGGCCAAAAGTTCTGCAAGAGTAGCGAAAACCCTTTTACTCGTAAATTTGGTAAAGATCGGACCAAAATTGTAGGTACTACAACTTTAAAAGGGCACATCGGTTGAAAGATATATATGGGAGCTATATCTAAATCTGAACCGATTTTTTCAAAATCAATAGCGTTCGTTCTTGCACCAAAAAAGAGACTTGTGCAAAATTTTGTGAAAATCGGACAACAAATGCGACCTGTACCTTGATTACAAGAATACATGGACAGACAGACGGACATAGCTAAATCGAATCAGAAAGTGATTCTAAGCCAATCCGTATACTTATCGATGGGTCTAGCTCTTCTCCTTCTTAGCGTTGCAAAAAAATGCACAAATCTATAATACCCTGTACCACAGTGGTGATGTAGGGTATAAAAATAGAGATGCAAATGCAAATTTTGCCCATGAACACTCCACTAAGGAACAGGGGATAGAGATATCGAGATAAATAGCACATATCGAGATAGTAGCATAGATTAATTTTTTGTCCATAAGAATGTTAAGTTTGAATATAGGCTACATCTTGATATAGCCCCCATATGGACCGATCCGCCGATTTACGGTATTAAGTCAATAAAAGCCACATTTATAGTCCGATTTTGCTGAAATTTGGGACAGTGAGTTCTATTATCATCTTCCTTAAATGTGGCACAGATCGGTCCAGATTTGGATATAGTTGCTATATAGACCGATCTCTCGATTTCAGGTTATGGACGCATACAAGGCGCATTTATTGTCCTATGTCGCTGAAATTTGGGACAGTGAGTTGTGTTGAACCCTTCGACATCCTTCTTTAATTTGGCTCAGATCGGTTCAGATTTGGATATAGCCCCCATATAGACCGATCCGCCGATTTATGGTATTAGGCCCATAAAAGCCACATTTATTATCCGATTTTGCTGCAATTTGGGACAGTGAGTTGTATAAGGCCCTTCGACACCCTTCTTCAATTTGGCCCAGATCAGTCCAGATTTGGATATAGTTGCTATATAGACCGATCAATCGATTTAAGGTTTTAGGCCCATAAAAGGCGCATTTATTGTCTGATTTTGCTGAAATTTGGGACAGTGAGTTGTGTTAGGCCCTTCGACATTCTTCTTCAATTTGGCCCAGATCGGTCCAGATTTAATATAGCTGCCATATAGACCGATATCTTGATTTAAGGTTTTGGGCCCCTACAAGGCGCATTTATTGTCCAATGTCGCCGAAATTTCGGACAGTGAGTTGTATAAGGCCCTTCGACACCCTTCTTTAATTTGGCCCAGATCGGTTCAGATTTGCATATAGCTGCCATATAGACCGATCTATCGATTTAAGGTTTCGGGCCCATCAAAGGCACATTACTTGTCCGATGTGGCTGAAATTTATGACGGTGAGTTAAGTTAAGCCCCTCGATATATATCTGCAATTTGGCCTAGATCGATCAAGATTTGGATATAGCTGCCACATAAACCGATCTCTCGATTTAAGGATTTGGGCCCATAAAAGGCGCATTTATTTTCCGATTTCGCTGAAATTTGGGACGGTGAGTTAAGTAAAGCCCCACGACATATATCTGCAATTTGGCCTAGATCGATCAAGATTTGCATATAGCTGCCATATAAACCGATCTCTCGATTTAAGGTTTTGGGCCCATAAAATGCGCATTTATTGTCCGATTTCGCCGAAATTTGGGATAGTGAGTTGTGTTAGGCTCTTCGATATTTTTTCAAAAACTTGGCCCAAATCGGTCCAGATTTGGATATAGCTACCATATAGACCGATATCTCGATTTAAAGTCTTGGTCCCCTAAAAGGCGCATTTATAATCCGATTTCACTGAAATTTGACACAGTTACTTATGTTAGGTTTCTAGACATCCGTGTCGTTTATGGTTCAGATCGGTTTATTTTTAGATACAGCTACTAAAAAGACCACTATTTGGTCATACAAATTTGAACAATGACTTGTACGTTATAGTATTTGATCCAAATCGGAGCATATTTTGATATAGCTGCCATGGGGCATAAGGTATGAATTTTTCACCAGATTTTGACGAAAGGTGGTTTACATATATACCCGGCCTTTTTACTTGTTTATTTTTGAATTGATCGTCTTGAATTTTGTATCTTTTTTTGGTGTAAATTTCACTTTTAAAATTTGTCTTAACTCTTTATTTAAAATTTGAGTAAAGGATCTTCACGTCTTCCATCTTTGTTGTGTTGTTCTTTTTGCACTTGTTTCGAAACTTTGTGTAAAAGAGACTTTTCTTTAACAATTTGTACAGTTCACTTACGAAGAAATTTTTTTTAAAATAATTCTTAATACATTTTCCACTTTTCACCATTACCTCGTTCAGCATATGAAATCGACTCTTCGCCAGATGAGTGGTACACAGAAACTTAAAGACCATTATGCTGATATTGATATGAGGCAAAGCAAATGTGGTGAAGACAACAAACGAGGGCGTTATATGGGCCGATCTCAATAGCATATAGCTCACACACAAATAGATGACATTGAAGAGCAGCATTCCAAATGAAATTACAAAGGAGTACCACAAAATTTTACGATAATTCAATTTGGTGCCAAGGCGTACAAATATCTCATCCACCACCAAGTTATTCTGTATAATGTTAATCAGGCGACTTCTCTTGACAATGGCAAATCCAAAAATGGTCAGCATGGCTATGACGCCGGTCAACGATAAGGTAGCATCACCCAATTTGGTTATATTGGTCTGGAAGAAGTAACCAATAATCGAGCCATCCTCCCAACGCGACATAAAAAAGCACAAAACAAAAAACAGAAAATGGGCTATGCCAGCCACAAAGGACAAGGCAGAGGTGCGAACTTCATTTTGTGATTTTAAATGAAAAGGGGCTAATCCAATGATGGAGATGTAGGTCAGAGGTCTTAGAGATTGAAATATATTATCGGCCTGGGTAAAACGTTCCCAGAGTGAAACCCCCATTATGATTTTTAAAGGGGAATATTTGAATTTTCCGACCGTATTGTATTATGTAGCGAAAAAGAAATTCACGTCCGATGCCAAAGGCCACTTGCTGGTAACTAATTACTGCCAATTGACCCATGTTATACTTACAGGATAACTGACAAAGTCTATGTGCGAAGATACTTCAGCCAGTCTGATTGCTGCTGCTGAGGTAATGTCACTTTCTCATTAAATGCTGTTCATCAAACATCACACCCTTCTTCTGTCATTAGCTTTAGTCCTCCATTGGCAGTGTAAATAACTGTATGACATCCCTGGCATTCATTGTATTAGCGGCGCAGGCGTTTTTTGTCCCATTAGCAGCATTACCAAGTATAAGTTTATTAAGGTTTGTTGACTGTACGTCTCCAGCGACAGATATGTGTCATTTTGGCCATAATGTTGAATACATTATTCTACGCATTTAGAGAACAATGATGTTAATACTTGTAGCTAGAAAGATAGTAACAACAACAGCAGGAAAACAATTTGGCCAATTATTTAATTGTCAGATTGTGACACGAGTTCTTGCAATGTGGCGCATTTGAAATTCAATTTCAATTCCAAAAGACAACAAAGCCTTAATCACATCTGTGTGCAAAATAATAGCATAGACGACAATTTTAAATAGAGAAGATGGGCCTTAAGCATGGTAACTAGTTACAAATGGAAACTGGAACTTCCATTGATTATATCGGATGTGTGTCAATGCTGCCAAGGTTAGAGTACATAGCATTGAAGGGCAAATTAGGTTAGGTTAGGTTTAATTGGCAGCCTACCATCAGACTCACTTAGACGTTTTTGCCCATAGTGATACCACAGGAACAGAGGAAGGAAGATGCCTTCTAGTTCTTACCATTGAACCATTCAGATCGATTTAAAAAGCCCAACCATTTGTGAATGTTCACATCTGCTAAATCAGATAGGTTCTCAAAGAAATGAAAATCTTAAGTAGAACTCCTTCTGACTACCAGTGCGGCACACACACACAGAAGGTGTTCGATAGTCTCTTCTTCTTCGATGTCCTTACAGCTTCTGCAAAAGTCGTTACTGGCAACCTTCAGTCTGTCAGCATGTTTTCCGATTAGATAGTGACGTGTCATGACGGACACAATGATTGAGACTTCTATTCTAGCCAGTGACAGCAAAGCAGTAGACCTCTTCAAGTCTAGATTAGAACCACATAGTTTTGGAATGCTCATCTATCATTCGTTGTCCTTCAGGCCTAATACTGAAAACTAAGCTTACATGTTGCTAGAGGCATACCCACAGATTCTAGTTTTCCTGAAGTGTGTAAGGTAGTTCCCAGTCTCGCAAGCTCGTCCGCCTTACAATTCTCTGGGATATTTCTGTGGCCCGGCACACAGAACAGGTGAATTTTGAATTTTGTGCAGCCAACTCGTTGGGAGATCTGCGACAGTCGAGGGAGGTTTTTGTGTTCAGAAGTGGATTTAGGGATTTAGTTGCTACTTGGCTGTCTGAGAAGATATTTATGCCAATTGTCGTTATAACATTATATCTCAGCCATTCCATCCCTTCCTTATTTGCAAGGATCTCCGCTTGATAGCAGTATAATATAATATATATATAGCGGCTGTAATCCACACTGCCTGGAACATCGGACATTATATCAAGGATAACACAGTGTCCGTAGCCGCCACATGAACAAAGAGAAAGCTCACGGCAGTTGTCGCAGCAATTTGTCTAGCCACAATGTCCAAAGGCATTAGATGTAGCATTAAATTCTAATTTGGATTAAATTCCCATCTTACAAATATGGATTCAGGATCTGAGGTATCCAAGCATGCGCCATTGATCGAGAAGGAATACCTACCTTCTTGACTAAATCTAGTGTTGCGCCTGGCCAGATGTCACCAATCTTTTTTAGGGCGCAATGATACATTTCAATTGAGAGTTGATCCCCGAAGGCAATTAGTCTGTATCGGCCCCGTTACCAGCCTCCATCGTCACAAACTGGAAGAAACCCAGGAACATCCGAGTATACTGATGACAGTCCATTGACTATCCCACTCCAATTATTCCTAGGTATGCAGCCCTGTTCTTCTACCTTGTCGACAACTGCCATCACCACACTGCCCCTAGCGACTTAAGCAAAGGTTCTTGGACACATCACAAATTGAAGGAGACCCAGGAAATTCCTCAAGAACATCGGAGTATACTGATGACAGTCCATTGACTATCCCATTCCAATTATTCCTAGGTATGCAGTCCTGTTCTTATCCCTTGTCGACAACTGTCATCACCACCAAACTGTCCCTAGCGACATTAGCCAAGGTTTTTGGACCCATATTACTATTGTTCGCTCTTGTTTTTTAAGGCATGGGATGCCCTCCAGCTGACCGCAGCCTTTTGGCTGACTGCTGACTTCCGAATCTAGACGTGTAGTTTTTGGGGTAGCCTGTGCAGCGAGTCCCCGAGGGAGATTCTCTCCCTATTAGTGAGAATCTTAAGATCATTCGCACCAAGCCTCTCTATAAACCTTCTACTATTCCAACCTCTTAAAGAGCGTCTTGGTTTGTCGGGGTGGCCCAATGGCCTAGGCAAATTAGTGACATTCGAATATGGAATAGATTCGACCGCGTCCTTAAGACTCGAGCCAGGTGTCTTCGTCAAAAGCCCCTGCTGACCAGTCGTCTGTCTGCTAGTGGAGCATGGAGCATCCGCTCCACCAGTCCAGGTTTCAGTAGCAGACAACATGCTACGGCCTGATATCACAACCGCAGCTGCTGGGTCTTTGGAGTCCATTCAAAGCCTACTCCCGAGCTATAGATCTGCTGCTCCAGTGGAAACAGACGCAGATCATTAACCGCCTAATGGATAACACTATCTTAGTTATCCTTGAATGACTTTTTTTCAAAAATAATTACCTATTATTCTTGCGGAGTGAAATAACAAAACATCCACTCCGCTCAACGCTTCAAAATACATTTTCGGGAAGAGCGTTTTATTTATCCATAAGCTAGCGCTAACTGGTAAATAAAACAACCCAAATGCCGTTAGTAGTCGGGGATAAGATAAGCCACACAAAATTCCCTAGAAAATACGCTTAGGGTGTAAATAAAATAAACACTTTAGGGGTAAATATAACAGTTTTCTATTGCATAGGCATGACAACATAAATTCTGCTACATTTTTGAACAGTACTGCAGACATTTCTTACCCCTTAAAGGCTCACAGTTATGCCGCTTATTTGCTTTCAAACAAAGAAGAAGAACTTCATGTTCTAGGAAAACAAAGCAATCATAATTTCATAATATGGCAGAGAACTTCATTTCATACTCGTATTTGTTGGGGGGTACCGATGACATGCTCTAGCAAATATTTCAATTGTATTATGTTACTAAAGTACTTTCGTCTAGAGGTACAGCGTAGTGCATATGGGTGGGTGTGCGTGCAAGAGTGCGTCTATTAAATGTCCTGTTTGTTAAATTATGCCAACAAACTGACGGCATAAAGGTCAGTACCAATCAAACAAAGGCCAACTAACCTAGTGTAATATGACATTTTCCAATTAGTATTTGCTAACAAGTGCTTAAAGGTCATTCTTTCTTGTAAACCAATCGAGAGGCGACTAAGTTAAATAAATTTAACCTTTTGTATACAGATGAACTTAAAGGAATGATGTGTTTAAACAGGTAGGTTATACAAATCGGTGAAATTTTGAAAGAATTGTTAAGCTGCTATCACACGAAATGTATTGTCATATGCATTTTCAAAGATGGCAACCCTGAAAGTTGTACACGTCGTGTGATACGAAAAACTATCCCAACTATGGATACCCACCGCCTCGCGTATTTCTGTTCAACACCTTTCGTCATAATCCGGGGAAAATGCATCATGAACTATATCGAAATATAGCCCGATCTTGACCATAATCGGCAACACATTGTTTCAAATTTCAGCGAAATTGGGTAATAAATGTGGCTTTAATGGGCCTAAGACCTTAAATCGGCAGATCGATATGTATGGCGGCTATAACAGGATATAATCCGATATGGCCCATCTTCGAACTTAACCTGCTTATAGACAATCCAGAAAGAGAGGCCACCGAAGCGCAGAGGTAAGCATGTTTACTGATGACGCTGAACGCCTGGATTCGAATCCTAGCATGAACATCAGAAACACTTTCAGCGGTGGATATCTCCTCAAAATACTGGTGACATTTGTAAGGTACTATGTTATGCATAAAAGTCTTGAAAGAACTTCTCCCCAAAGAAGTGTCGTACTGCACCACGCCGTTCGGACAAGGCTATAAAAAATGGGGCCCCTTTTTTACGAAGCTTACATTTGAATCGGACAGCAGTCATTGATATGTGAGAAGTTAGCCCCTGGTTCTAAATGGAACGTTCATGGTCAAATTTGCAATCTTTTATAACTACGATATTTCAGATCTCGAGGATATTGCGGAATTTCACTCTAGAGAAAAGTGTAGGAGATACAAGCAATTAAGTTTTCAAACTGAAGTTCATTTTTTTAAAGATTTTCATTCAATTTAGAATTTTTGAAGTGAGCGTGCAATAGTTGGAGGATTTTCCTTCAGACTTTGAATTTGTGCATTAAGTCATGAATTAAGGCCCATTTCCCTCTGGGACGTATAGTTTATGAGATACAGTCCATATAAAGCTTTTAAACTGAAATTTCCACTTGCGATGAATTTTAAATGAATTTTTGAATATTCTGATAGTACAGGAGATATAGCCAATTTTTAAGTTTATAAAGATTTTCGATGACATTATGATTTTTTGAAGGAATCACGTAGTAAGGCCAATTTCTCTCTCTCTCTTCACGAAATTTAAAATTAAAATTTTAAGTTATTTGATTGAGTCAAGCATTTTTAATGAATTTTTTGATGAAGCCACGCATTAAGGCTCATTTTCCTCTAAGTTGCATTGTTAAGGAGATACAGCCAACTTAAAAATTTCAAATTGAAATTTCGATTTTTGAGGTATTCGATGAAAATTTTAATGTTTTAATAGATTCACGAATTAAGGCCCATTTCCCTATAGGACGCATTGTTTAGGAGATACAGCCATTTTAAGCATTGCAAGTGAAATTTAGATTTTTAAGGATTTTCGATGAAGTTCTGAAATTGTTGATGGAGTCACGAATTAAGGCCCATTTCCTTCTAGGACGCATAGCTAAAGAGATACAGTCATTTTAAGTTTGGCATGTGAAGTTTCAATTTTGAATGGATTTTCGATGAAACTCCGAATTTTTGATGGAGTCAATAATTAAGGCCCATTTTCTTCTAGGACCCATAGTTAGGAAATAGACCCATTTTAAGTTTTGAATGTAAAATTTCAATTTTGAATGGATTTTCGATGAAATTTCGAATTTCTCGATGGAGTCACGAATTAAGGCCCATTTCCCTCTAGGACGCATAGTTAAGGGGATACAGCCATTTAAGATTGTTCAAACTGAAATTTTGATTTTTAATGGATTTTCGATGAAATTTTGAATTTTTTGATAGAGTCACAAATCCCATTTCCGTCTAGGACGCTTAGATTAGGAGATACAGACATTTTAAATATTTATTTTGGAATTTGGAGTTTTGGCGGATTTTCAATTACATTTTCATTTTCCTCTAGGAAGCATAGTTTAGGAGATACAGCCACTTACAATTTTTCAAACTAACATTACGATTATTGATGGATTTCCGATTAACTATTGAATTTTTTGACGGAGTCACGAATACAGGTACTTTTCCGTCTAGGAATCACAGTTTAGGAGATACAGCAACTTAAAATTTTTAATTTTTTTGATGGATTTTCGATGAAATTTTAAATTTTTTGTTGGAGTCACGAATTAAGGCCCATTTCCCTCTAGGACGCATAGTTTAGGAGATACAGCCATTTAAAATTTTTGAAACTGAAATTTCGATACTTTAATGATTTTCGATGAAATTTTGAAAATTTTTGATGAAGTTACGAATTAAAGTCCATTTCCATCTGGGAGACATAGTTTAGGAGATACACCCATTTAAAATTTTTCAAACTGAAAGTTAGATTTTTTATGGATTTTGGATGGAATTTTAAATTTTTTGATGGAGTCGCGAATTAAGGCCCATTTCCCGCTAGGACGTATAGTTTAGGAGATACAGCCATTAGAAGTATTGTAAACCAAAATTTAGATTATTGATGGATTTTCGATGAAATTTTGAAATTGGTGATGGAATCGCGAATTAAGCCCCATTTCCCTCCAGAACATATAGTGTAAGCGATACAGTTTGTTTAAAATTTTCAAATAAATTTTCGATTTTGGATGAGTTGGGATCCAATTGCCTCTAGATGCATAGTTTGGGAGATATAGCCAATTTAGAGTTCTCATACTAAAATTTCGTTGTTTGTTAGATTTTTGTTAAATTTCTGAATTTTATTTCAAGGAGTCACAAGTTAAGTCCCTTTTTCCTTCTAGGATGCATGATTAGGAGATGCAGCCATACTAAAGTTTTCATAGTGAAATTTTTATTTTTAGGGGACTTTCGATACAATTTTGAATGGTATCACCAATTAGGCACCTTTACCTTTAGTACGTATGACTAGGAGATACAGAAATTAAGAAGTCAAGAATTGAGACCCCTTTAACATTTGAACGCAGAGTTAAGAAGATACAGACAACTTAAAATTTTCAAACTGAAAATTCGATTTTTGATGAAATTTTAAATTTTTTGATGAAAGGCCATTTCCCTCTAGCACGCATAGTTTAGCAGATACAGCCAATTGAAATTTTGTTGGATTTTCAGTGAAATGTTGAATTTTTTGATGGAGTCACACATTAATGTCCCTTCCCTTAATGTATAAACACTTTTTTATTATCCATAGATATATTCTTATGATTATTTTTATTACAGCTTTTAATAATTAAGACCACATTTAACACTTAAAAATATTTAAAAAAAAACTTTTTGGTACTCTTCTTTAAGTTTGTGTAACATTTGCAATCTCAGTTGAGTTAAGGATGCTGCATGCAGTTTGCACAGCAGGCGGACTGCTTGAAGTAAATTGAAGCAAAATAATCAAATAGGTAGTTAAAGCTCCACTTATCTGCAAACACAAAAGATTTTAGAGTTAGGTGGGGGAGAAAAAAATCATAAAATCACCGTAAAATATAGGGTGCGATCTATGTTAAATAGGCCTGCGGCGGTAAAACTTATTTTAAGATGCAACAATTGCATGGAGAATTGTTGCAATTTTTCTTTGACCTCGGGTTGCTTGGCTCGATTGAGCAGGGCATGGACAATGCCACCGGTTTTCTCACTCTGCAAACATGAGACTAATCAAAATCCACCCTAATATAAAATAGTCAATATTTTTTCTCACCTTTTTAATTACTCGATTACTGCCCTCCACTATCGATATAATGGCTATTAAATACAAAATCATTTGACATGAAAAGAAGGTCACAAACTCCACTGTCTTGAATTTGCTTTCCCTCTTCGATTTGCCCAATAGCGTTTCCAGCACATAGTACGCATCAAAGACTATTATCAAAAAGGCTATGGAGATGATGGTCAGCAATTGGTAGGTGAAATACTTGTTGGCCGTTGAAGCAGCTTCACATATGAGCTGATGAATTTCCATGGATTCTTGTATTATTTCCGAGGGATTCTTCGAGACAATTGTGTACATGGAGAAAGAGTCAAGACACTGTAGGGAACGTTGTTTTTGCGTTATGGTTTTAATGGTGCGAGTATCCCATTGGTGGTAGAGATTTTTAAGGACCTGTAAAGGAGAAAGAGAGGTTAAATAATTAGAGAAAAATTACAATTACGAAAGAGGTCTTGCAACGAAAGTAGAAGTTTTTGAAAGTATATGGAGTTGAAATGGTAGTTCAATAAACTTGACAGTGAACCTTCTGATTCATTATGAGAACTTCGAATCCTTTTCCTACCTTATTGATGGCCTTAAAGTAGGCAACCAACTTTTGCAACATGGTACAGAACATTACCACCACACTGCTAATTATCAAATGGGGAGAATAAAAGCATATAGAGGCAATCACCGATACCGATACACCATTTCTAGCAAAAACCATCAAGGTGCCATACAGTATAAATCCAATATTCACACAAAACATTAAAAAAATCGTAATATTTATTCGTAGAGCACAATGCTTCTGCAAAAATCGTATACCCAAACGCGAAAGGCACAACTCCAGCCATTCGTATTCCGATACAAGTCTAATTAAAAATCTATTTTTCATTAGGCTGTAGACCAGTACCATCAGAATGCCAAACATGCCATTGAATTTTTGCAAGGAGTCCGTAAAGCGCGACACTCTTGTCTCATAGAAATTATCCAACAAGGACTCTTCACTCATCATGCCAAAGGCAAATATTGTAGTGTAGATGGAAATGTGAAGTGCAGAGTTGGTATAACCTAAAATGGTAGTTTCCACATGACGACCGGGTAGCGAACGAAATTCGAAGGCAATAATACCGGCCGCAAAGTTAAGTAGAAACAGTAGACGATAGCAGGCAAAAACATCGCCTGGTTTGAAGAAATCATGTACAAATATTTGTAAACAAAGGGGGACCCATATTGAGGTACTATACATTGCTGCCGGGAATTTGAAATGAAACTAAAGGACGAAAATTGTTTGCTTATATTAAATATCATACACTAGCCTATGTAAAATGATTAAAGGCCACTTCACTTCAACCATACTTCAGTGTGGTAATGTTTATTGCCTTGTGGTGCATTGATGTTATCTAAAAATTGTTAAATTAATTGGGTAAACTTGTTAACTATTTTATCTATGATTATGATTTTTATATATTGTAATACGTGTTTGTCATTTCAAGGTGTATTATTATTAGAGTTTCTGCTATAAATGATATATTATGGGTTTGTGAGTCAATAAAACATCATGGGAATGCGACTCAAATGCACAGAAAAAATTGTAAAGTGAATTGGCATATAACTGGGTCTCAAACTGTTCACTACGAACACAGAAAGATAGGGAAATATGATCTCAATATTTGAATATTTGGAAGGGAAGCTGAACTGGAGGTGGCACATTCAGCTGCGTACGAGGGAGAGGCTTATAAATGTTGGTTACTATGCAGAAGACCCATGGACTGAATCCCAAGTTGATTTACTGACTCTACGAAAGTGTGATCAGGCCGATTCTGCTCTACGCACAAGCAGTATGGTGCACCGCAAAGGAGAGGAAGCGCAATATAAAACCAGTAAGGAAAAGCAAAAGTCGGGCAGAGCCGACTATATAATACACCTACACCACTAAGTCTACGTAATACTTTTTGCCCATGAACCTTGTAGGATTTTCTTAGGATTGTACGAAAATTGTGGCTTCTACAGCATTGTACGTCGAAACGCATGAAATATATATATATATTTATGAGTTTTATCCAAATCTGATTCGATTTTGATGAAATTTTGCACACATAGTGGGATGTCAATTAAAACATCTCATGAAAAATTTTGTAGAGATCGGACCAAAATTGCAGCTACTAAAGCGTTAAAAGCCGAAACGCATAAAATCCTGCAAAATTTTGTAAGGATGGGACCAAAATTGTGGCTACTACAGCCTTGAAAGACCATATCGGATGAGAGATATATGTGGGAGCTATATATACATCTGATCCGATTCTGATGAAATATTGCACACATATTGGGACGACACAAAACGTCTCATGCTAAATTTAGTAAAGATCGGACCCAAATTGTGGCTTCTACAGCTTTAAAAGGGCATATCGGATGAAAGATATACATGGGAGCTATATCTAAATCTGAACCGATTTCAATGAAATTTTGCACACATATTGGGACGACACAAATTTGGTAAAGATCGGTCCAAAATTGTGCCTTCTACAGCCTTAATAGTTCAAATCGGATGAAAGTTATGTATGGGAGCTATATCTAAATCTGAACCGATTTAGATCAAATTTTGCACATATATTGAGACGTTACACAAAACATCTCATGCTAAATTTGGTAAAGATCGGACCAAGATTGTGGCTCCTACAGCTTTAAAAGGCCACATCGGATGAAAGATATATACAAGAGCTACATCTAAATCTGGACCGATTTCAATGAAATTTTGCACACATGTTGGGACGTCAAAAAACACTTATTGCCAAATTTTGTAACGATCGGATCCAAATTGTGCCTTCTACAGCTTTAAAGGCCACATCGGATGAAAGATATATATGGGAGCTATATCTAAATCTGAACCTATTTTTTCAAAATCAATAGCATTCGTCCTTGGACCAAAAAAGAGACTTGTACAAAATTTTGTGAAAATCGGACAACAAATGCGACCTGTACCTTGATTACAAGAATGCATGGACAAACGGACAGACGGACATAGCTATATCGAATCAGGAAGTGATTCTAAGCCGATCCGTATAATTATCAGTGGGTCTAGCTCTTCTCCTTCTTAGCGTTGCAAACAAATGTACAAATCTATAATACTCTGTACCACAGTGGTGGTGTAGGGTATAAACATTCCAACAAATCCAACGCATTTGCAGTCTTGCCATAGGTGGGGCTATGATAACAATTCCGATTGGAGCTATGGAGAGGATCGTCATACTCATGGACATACAGATAAAATATTGGGCAACATTCGCGGCTAAGAGAATTAAGATGATGCCGTTTGACAACGGGTAGAGATAACTTTTTACAATTTTGAATAGCTTGAGCTGAGCAGCAAATTCATTAATGAGATACAAAATTGTAGGGCCCTATGATAAGTCTTTGAAAATGTGAATAATTAAGATTAATGCGATGGTGTTCAATTTGAAGATTCTAGGTGCGCCAGGGGGATATTGACAGGCTCCTTGGCCTTTGGACACTTGTGCGGGCTGACAAATCTTCATTTGTGACTCAATTTCCATCTTTTCTTGCTGGATGCAAATGCAATGCAAATTTGCCCATGAACATTCCGCTAAGCGACAGGGTCGAACTTCTCACATATTAATGAGTGGTGTCCGATTCAATTTTAAGCACAATGATAAGGGGTCTCCTTTTTATAGCCGAGTGTAAACGGCGTGCCGCAGTGCGACACTTCTTTGGGGAGAAGTTTTAACATGGCAAATTACCTCACAAATGTAGCCAGCATTAGTAAGGGGGTAACCAGCGCTCAAAATTTTTTTCACGCCGGGACTTGAACCCAGGCGTTCAGCGTCATAGGCGGACATGCTAACCTCTGTGTTCGTCGACTATCCTATTTATATCCAGGCCATGTGATAGGACGATCCTCTTGGCATTGGTAAGACGTATTGAGGCCATCGCCAATAAGTCTATCCAGCTAGTCCTGAAACGGTGGGTCACCAATTATCTCTGTGGTCTGTGTGTTATTTAGGGATTAGAAGTCGAAACCCTGTAGGGTGAAACAGGGTGTTACTCAAGGCGGGTTGATATCTCCGGCACTATTTAGCCTTTACCTATCCACCATTCCACCCTTTCTAGATATCGTACCATATGTGGACGAATGTACGGTCATGGCATGGCCTCCCATGCCATCTAGCCTATAGATGGTACAATTTATTTGTGGGACTTTGGGACTTTGTGCCAAATTTCAACAGTCTTGCCAAGCATGATTCGAACCGGTTCCTTATAAACCGATTTTCCAACTTTACCTTTTCACCAACTAGAGAACTTGAAATTTAAACGATGACTTTTTCTTGACCCCCAACATATTTAACAGATGTGGCAATGTATGTAGAGGGTTCAGGCTAGAGCTGGCAAAACATCGATGGGTCAATCGATACGAGTATTACAGTTTTTGGCTGAATATCGATTGATATTTTTCCTATCGATACTATAGGCAAAGTTATACTATTTGTAAAATTGAATGTATCCTAATGTGGAAATAATAAGTAAAAGCGTGCTAAGTTCGGCCGGGCCGAATCTTATATACGCTCCACCATGGATCGCATTTGTTGAGTTCTTTTAACGGCATCTCTTCTTAGACAAAAAGGGATATAAGAAAAGATTTGCTCCGCTATTGGAGCGATATCAAGATATGGTCCGGTTTGGACCACAATTAAATTATATGTTGGAGACCTGTGTAAAATGTCAGCCAATTCGAATAAGAATTGCGCCCTTTGGGGGTTCAAGAAGTCAAGTCCCCAGATCGATTTATATGGCAGCTGTATCAGGTTATGAACCGATTTGAACCATACATGGCACAATTGTTGGATATCATAACAAAATACTTCGAGCAAAAATTCATTCCAATCGGACAAGAATTGCGCACTCTAGAGGCTCAAGAAGTCAAGACCCAAGATCGGTTTATATGGCAACTGTATCAAAACATTGACCGATATGGTCCATTTACAATACCAACAGACCTACACTAATAAGAAGTATTTGTGCAAAATTTCAAGCGGCTAGCTTTACTCCTTCGGAAGTTAGTGTGCTTTCGACAGACAGACGGACGGACGGACGGACATGGCAAGATCGACATAAAAATTCGTGACGGTCAAGAATATATATACTTTATGGGGTCTCAGACGAATATTTCGAGTAGTTACAAACAGAATGACGAAATTAGTATACCCCTCATCCTATGGTGGAGGGTATAAAAAGATGTCTTCACAGAGGGTGTTATTGGATCAGGCAGATATATGCCTGATGACATTACTTTATTTTTTTTTTTTGAGAAATGCCATAGAATTTATACATTTGATGGTTCCCCAAAATTAATCCGTTCAATACACTTATTACTAATACATACAAATATTTCTTACATCTAAGTTCTTTGTACAAAATATGCATCTAGTGCATTTATGAAGTCCTTTTTAAGGTCAATGCCTTTGCATTTTCCCGAAAAGTGTATAAGAATTGTAGCAATATCAGTGAAAGTGTTTAGCGGCTGTGACAATGAAAAGAATTTGCTGGCCACCATGGTTGTGCATTTTCACATTGCTGCTTATGCTTAACTATCGATTCGCTCATGTTGGCTGTTGCTTAGTGTAATTTAGCACTCTATTTGTTAATAGTTGGTTGGTTGGCATGAATGCATGAGTGCGCTACACCAATCATGCATTTTTCAATCGTCCTTTTTGTTAAGTATTTCAAGTGTCGTTCGAATCGCTCCATAACCTAATATATCTTCCTTATTAAATCTCCCGTTTTTACTTCTTCAGCCTATAGAGGGCGCAATTTTCATCCGATTAGGCATACATTTTGTACGATGATTTCCCTCATTATTCCCAACTGACTCTATTAAACTTGGTTTAAGTCGGTCCATGCATAAATTTTGCTTCTATATAAACCGATATCCTGATTTTTACTTCTCATTTACGTTTTAAAGATAGGTGATAGCAAATAAACTTTAATCAGAAATGTCAAAAACATCGATAATTTTCCAGCTCTAGTTCGATCTTATTATTGGACTCTTATAGCGGTTTAAAGAATTATTGCTTGTGCTAGGATTGGTTCACGTTTGTTATACCCTACATTTTGTTTTAAGTTTATGGCTTATTATTTTAGTTCTAATGACATACCTGATAAACGGCTTCCAAATATTCTGACAGATTTTTCAATATGGCGCGGTATAACATCATCACACTGCCCAATATTAAAAATGGCGAATAAAATGCTATCGAAGCAAATACCGATACCGAAACACCATTACGATAAAATACCACCAAAGATCCATACAAAATGAAGCCAAGATTTGCACAAATCATAAAGAAAATGTTCAAATTTATCCAATAGGCAAAGTGGTTATGGGCGAAACGTATGCCCTCTTGCGTAAAATATAATTCCAAATTTTCATATTTTTCCAAAATTTTAATCAAAAATTTTCTTCGTGAAAGACCCTGACAGAGTATAATAAGTAGCGCCACCATGCCATTGAATTTTTGCATATTATCGGCAAAACGCGAAACATCACCTTCATAAAAATGTGCCAGCAATGACTGCTCTTGGGACTTATGATACAGAAATATGCAAAAATAGAAAACCAAGTGACAAATGGCTGTTAGCGAACCAAAAATGGTGGTCTTTAAGTGACGTTTGGGTATCGACCGCAATTCCAAAGGGGCAACACCAACGATGAAAGTCCATAGCAAAAGAACTCGGTAGCAGCCATAAATATCACTTGGCCTATGCAAATCATGCAGGAATATCCTTATGGGGAGGGGTATAACCGAAGCAAGGCACATTGTGCCAACTCGAACGCTTATGAAATACTAAAGTTATGACCATAACCAAATTCAATGACTTTGGAGTTTTAATGGCTGACCCCTTGGGGTGTTGATATTTATCGAACACATTTACTATTAATAATTATTCCAATAGATAGCTTTTAATTGTCAATTTACATCACCTTTATAAGGACAAGTGGTGTTTATTTTCTGTTTTTAATGGATTAATTTTTGAGTTTGGATAGACATATCCATGGCTCCATGGAATTGTAAAAATAATTTTAGGGGTATTTATATATTAAAATGAGTGTAACCAATGAATGAAAACATAGTAAGCTCGATCGAGACCAAGTTTGGGTATAAGGGCACTAGAGATTATTTTAGATATCCGATCCGATAACTGCGACTATCAGATTCAAGGCGATGGTAGAGTGAATAGAATAAAGTATTATCGATTATCCCATTAAGAGATAATCGAGGCGACGATAGGAAACCTACATGGATTGAAAGAGATCGGATCGGATACCTTGGGCGCCACTTGAGTTCGATTCCGAGATATTGATGTCATTGGTCAATCAAGAATATATTTACTTTATAGGGTCTTATATCAATATTTCGAGGTGCCTCCTCAGTCAACTTCCGTAATAGGTCATTGATGATGGTCACCCATAGGTGTGGCGATAAAAAGCCCCTCTGGGTCGTGGCTTGTGCCAATTTCTTCCTTATATTTATGCCATGATACACACAATTTATCCACCTGTTCCTTAGCATAGGTTTATCCAGTCTAAGGACCAGGCCCAGCCGGTACTGGTCTACGGATTGAAACAATGTGTCGGTCCGCCCCCTCGATGTCAATGTATACCGCCAGTACGTATGGCTTCGAAGGATTCTTCTATTTTATCTGTTTTATGCACAACCTCGTGCAGGTCAGTCTCAACCAACGTTCCCTTGACATAGGCATGTTGTTTGTGTTTGATCAGTTCGCTGAATGTCCTTAATAACTTTGCTCATACATATTGCTTGAAAATTATTGTACATTTCTACCAGTATTTATATTCAAAACATAACTGCAGTCTAGGCTAGAACCTCCAATATCTTGGAAACTATAGAAGATATAAGGCAAGCCAAAAAATGTTTTTGTAGATTTGTTTAAGTTTTGTAGAGCGTTTATTCTTGAAATTCCTCTTTTGAAAAAAAGCATTGAAGTAAGCAACGAAATCCATTTTTCTTTCCACACTTACCCGATTTAACAGATTGAAATGTTGTCCAAAGCGCATGGCAAATGAGATATTCAAAACCACCACACTCAGTATGAAAATATGTGGTACAAAAAAGGCTCCCACAGTTTGGAATGAAGGCCATATTTGATTGTGAAACAATATCCACATGCTAGTGGTCATGTAACTGCAACACACAGACATCATCATCAATAGTTTGGTTTGACGAAATTTCAATATAAAACGATAGTTAAACTCCACTCCCAAATCTAGGAACTTCTCGTCAACGAATGCCACCATCTGGTACATGGCCTTCATGTCGCGACACTTACTCAAACTCATGCCAAACAAAATCATCATGCCGGTGAGGCCAATGAATTTTTGCAAAACATCACCAACTTTGGAGATTTCCGTTTTGAAAAAGAAACCCACAATGGACTCCTCCGAACAGAAGGAGTGCAAAAAGCAGTAGGCAAAAAAGACGCCCTGCACCAAAGTGATCATCAAACCCAGGCGAGATATGAAGATACGACGGTTGCCATATGGTCCCGCTATGCGTAATGGTGTTAGGCCTAAGAAGAAGGTGATCAGCAGCATAATCTTTTCGGCTGCATAGGAATCCTGGGGATGCAAAAAGTCCGTTAGCACTGCCATGGTGGAAAACTTGGGCCAAAACCAACACTCTTGGAAAATACACTTGTAACTAAAAATCGTTGCCGCTTAAGATGTAGCTTTTATAGTCACCTTTTGCCTTGTTGTTCATCATGGGAAAATTTCATATTTTCTTATTGACAGCAAAATTGAAAAGAATTTCTCTGATTGACATTTCATTTAAAGATGAATGAAATTTTTATTTTCTGTCTCTGACTAACTTTGTAGTGATATTCCATGGTATACCCTAACTAACTGATGTGAGTAAAGGCGTTGAATCCTTTTGTTTTCGTGCACTTTGTGCAATGCGCATTTAATGTGTAAATAGCACTAATAGCCTCAAATTGGTTTGTAATCATTAAGGGCCATTAAAGTTAATAGAGTACATTGTGGTGATGCACTTCTATAAAAGAAGATTTCCAAATGTTCATAGAAGTTTTTAGCCACTTTGATAGCATGCCCTAAAAATAACCAAGATATGACATTTGATATTTGGTTTAGTCCAAAAATTCTTAAAAGTTAAAGTTTGGTGAATTCTTCTACTCTATATATACAAAAACGTTCGTCTTTCATTTCACTGCGAACTAGTTATTGACAGCTTCACTAAGTTATTGACCTCTTCAGAGTCAGCGGGAGACAGCGACGACTTATCAAAAGGAATGTAACCATGTTTCTATACGCCATACCACTACTGTCGTACAGACTCTGAATCACTTTCTGATTGGATTACAGACTTGAGTGATTGGATTACACTGAGTGCTTGGTAGTATTTTTATCTCGAATTTATCACCGCTACAGTGAAATAAGAGAAACAACCCGCTGCACACTGAGTCATATGAAAGCTTCTCGCTGTCATTTTTAAAAGATGAACTGATCACACAAATCGTTGTTGTGTCTGTCTCATATAAAAAACATACGCGTGTGAGTGCGTATTTACCGACACTTTTGTCAAATCAACCACGTTGTCTTCGTGCGAATTTCGTACTACGATCTAGAGTTTGGACTATTGCTAGGGTAATACCAGTGCCAAAAATTCCAAGACCGCAGAGTGCTTTTGACTACCGTCCAATTAGTATTGTTTCAGTACTATCGAAGGGTTTTGAGGTATTTATGGACGTCCAGATATCCACATCTATATCAGAGCGTTCTATTATTTCTGAAAATCAATCTGGATTTAGAAAGTGCCATAGTACAACTACATTAATGATAGATCTAGTCTATGGACTAAGGAAGAGTGTAGATCATAAAGAATTTGCGGTTTTAGTTAGTCTGAATATTAGCAGGGTCTTTGATTCGTTGAGTCATGAAGTATTGATTAATTAGTTATTTCATCATTATGGGTTTTCCATAGTAGCATGTCACCTATTAAAGTCCTTCCTATCTGGTATATCTCAACATGGTTTCAGTAATGGTAAAAGGTCTTCTATACATCCTACATTTTGAGGTGTGCCACAGGGGTCTGTTTTGGGACCCAAGTTATTCACCTTATATATCAATAATATATTTGATAAAGTATCATTTATGAAGTGTCATTTATACGTAGATGACATACAACTAATCCCAACTGGTGAGATAGGGTCGGAAACATATATAGAGCATTTGGTTAATTATGATTTAGGATGAATAAATGAGTAATGTCATAACAATTTTATAGTTATCAACCCAAGCAAATCAAAGTCTATCGCATTCAACAACTTATCTGGTCGAATATTTAGCTTTTTTCTCAATGGCTCTCTTATTGATAACGTAATAAATCTTAAAGTTTTGGGCCTGCATCTTGACGAAGACCTTAAATTTGACCAAGATAATTTTAAAGACTACATTTATCTTGTTCAAAATCCATAATACAGGAACAAATCTTCCTTTAAATGTCCAATTGCACATTGGAAAATCACTCTTGGTGCCTCACGTTACCTATGGATTAGAGGTATTTTCTGGTGTGAACACAGGTAGTCTGTATAGTTTGGAGTTGTGTATTCATCGTATAGTACGATATGTTTATAATCTAAAGTATTACGACCACGTATCTTCATATACTGTTCAGTTTCTAGAAGGCACTTTTAACAGCTTTATCAACTTTAACATTATTTTCTTGTTCTATAAAATAATGAAGTTCCAAAGCCCAGACTACTTATTATCAAAATTTTAGTTTGGAGCATCGAACAGAACCCATTCTATAATCGTGCCCAGGTATCAGTCCCTGTTGATGGGATGTCTTTCAAAATTCGTCCTATACATATCTGGAATAGTTCAATTCCATATGATAAGAGGAATTTTTTGGGGATTAACAATGAGTTTAAATCTATTGCAATATCCTATGTATAAGACTTTCGATTCTTATGTGCTTTTGTTAATGACAGACGTTGATTTTCTCTTTTTTTTCATTTTTTCATTCGTATTTGTGCTAAATTATACAAATTTTTGAATTTAGATTTTTGTTAAGATTTGTTTTTCTGTAATTTTTCACAATTATTATTTAACATAGCATTACAAATGCTCGCATTGTTATTTCTATTGTCGTAGAATGTTGATCCACATAATCAAATTGGCCGAGTAATGGCTAACCGATTATGAAAATAAATAAATTAACGAAACGAAAGCAGACGACAAGCAAAATACTTTGTCTGAAGCAAAATGTTCGCGTAATACTTGCATTGTACAACGTGCAATCACTGAAATCTATGTCACTCTATTTGCATTCACTCATCTCATTGTCTTCGTGTATTGGAAATATATAGTTTTGTGCCGGTCTTTGGCGAGCACCGACCATCTACACGAAAACACTAAGGTTAAGGCCCACAGTGAACTTCCAATTTTTGCCCTAAATTCAGTACTGGACCCCATCACACCAATCACCTGTTTGGAGGCCCGGCGAGACCATCCAATCTTACATCAAAAGGCAGTATAAACTACTCCAATTGAAGGGACCAAATTGCCGGAACAGACTGATCTCAGAGGGAGAGCAGAAACGTCTAAAGATACAGAAGAATCAAAATATAAACCTGCAACGTCGGGTTACAACAACAACAACGTATGTGTTAATTCGACCCTTGGAATTGCAATCTGAAAGTTTATGCCACACGAGTAGGCCAAACCTAGAAAAGAGAACAAAATTGGTCATCTACAATGGGGAATCAGATACCCAGTTCTGTTTCGGGTAACCTATTAATATCTCGGTCCTGCGGTCGAAAATTCGAGTAATCACGAAGTGCCCAGTGTCGAGGCAAGAACGTCAAATGTAAACATCTTTGCGGACAGTATGTTGGTCGTTAGGGCAAAGAGAATAGAATGGAGGTGTAATGGATAGTCGTGGAGTGTAAGTAGAACTTTAACGTCTTTTTTGAGCATGTTACAATAAGCATCCTTTGGATTCAGATTTCACTTCTTGATTCTCAAGAAGGCACAATAATCCGATTGGACTGAAATTTTGTTCTTAATCCTTTGCTATGACTTCAAATAATTGTGTCAAGTATGTTCGATAACATGATATAGCACCATATAAACTGATCTCGGGACTTCTTGAGTATCTAAACTAATCGGGCCTTCTTGAGCCTCTTGAGGGCGGAGTTTTTTGTTGTTGGTTTTTTTCATTGTATACATTAATTTCAGAAATAAGTTATTGCCTCAGTGGCGGTAGACCTTGTAGAGTCAAGTTGGCTTCACTGCTACGATAATATAAAGAAAAAAATATATAAATATATATACAAAAGAAGTATGCTACTTTAATTTAGTGTAGAAAGTGATTCGGCATATACCAGAAGCAATTTTTCATAGAAAATGGTTTCTAGTAGATTTTGTAGACTTGTTAAAATATGCTCTCTTAATAATTTCTTAAAAATGGAAAGACTGTTACAAGATTATCTTTCCTGTGGCAAATTATTGAACTCAGTACTTCCTGAAAATTCAATACGTTGTTTTGTTGTGTTGTTTCGGTGCGACATAATGCTGAAAAAATTCTGATTTATTCTAAACGTAATTGTGTGGTGGCCGATACTGTTAACGCATTTAAAAACGTATAAATTTGTTTGAAATTTGTATAAAACACGGAGCGGTAATACGTTTGGAAACAGATTACAAAATAACGAATGTGTCGGATAACTCAATGGTACATTAGCTATGCACTTTACAGATTGATTCTGAAGTCTTTGCAAAGATCTTAATTGTGTAGTTTGTATTGTATATAATTGACAAATAATTAAGTTGACTGTGAACTAAACGCTGATAAATGAGCAGCTTTGTCTTGTGGTCAAAAGCATATTTCAATTTATTAATATACCCATTGCAGATGATATTTTTGATTTAAAATGTTTAATATGTTCATTCACCGTAGCGCAAAGATTAGCATGTCCGCCAACGACGCTGAAAGCCTGGGTTCGAATCCTGGCTAGACCGTTAGGAAAAATTTTCAGGGGTGGTTTTCCCCTCCTAATGCTGGCAACATTTGTGAGGTACTATGCCATGTAAAACTTCTCTCCAAAGAGGTGTCGCACTGTGGCACGCCGTTCGGACTCGGCTATAAAATGGATGCCCCTTATCATTGAGCTTAAACTTGAATCGGACTACACTCATTAATATGTGAGAAGTTTGCCCCAGTTTCTTAGTGGAATGTTCATGAACAAAATTTTAATTTTTTGCAATATGTTCATCCCAAGCTAGGTTTCATTGCCTCTGGTAATTCCCGACCGTCGATTTGAATGGTAAAATCTGAATTAAAAATCCCTTGAGGCCGAAACCGCATTAATTTCGTTTTTGATCGGTTTGGAAAAAGTCTGTTAATACGCAAATATTCAAAAATTAACGCAACATCCCGTTCTGTATAACACTTTAAAGAAGCATCGAATTTATATGGGTAAAATAAGCATAAGTCGTCAGCGAACAAAAACAGTCCACCTATTAACTGTTAGTAAGTAAGGGACCTATGACACTACCTTTAGGTAACCCATGTTTCACTAGAGCCAATTCACTTCTCTTGCCTTTAATTTGAACAAACTGCCTTCTATTACTTAAATAGGATGCATTCAATTCTAATTGCTGTCCTCCAACACCGTAATAGCCAAGCCTTTCCAAAATAATGTTGTGGTCAATCATATCAAATGCCTTTGATAAATCGAAAAAATGTCTACGACACCAGTATAACCTTTATCCAATAAACTACATATGTGATGATTTTGAACATTGATCAGAGCTTCTTCAGTTCCACATCCTTTCCTAAACCCAAACTGACTTCTACTTAAAAGTTCGTTGGTTTCAAAAAAAGCAGATATTTGACGTTCCATAATTATTTCAAAGATGTTATTAACTACTGGCAATATTGATATTGGACGATTTCCTTTTGGTATTGGGACAACTTTATGAATTTTTAAAATATATCCAATGGTCCCCAGATCTAGTTGCACAAACGTGCCCTTAAATTAATGCCTGAATATATCACAAATGAGAGAAAAACTAAAACGGAATGATGAGAAAACCATTACAGAACAAGTTTCTGAGACTTCACCTGGGACTTTAACTACATGTTCCGACGGCTCAACCAAATCAAAGATCAAAGCGAAAACAATCGATGACGACGTCACCGTCAAATCGTACACTCGTTGTAATCTTCTTGGATTTTTTACTTATTTCAAGAACAATTCCAAGTTTGCCCCTGTGCCTTAGTGGAATGTTCATGGGCAAAATTTGCATTTGCTTTTTTTACACAAAATATTATCCTTTTTACAATTTTTATTACATATTTTGCCGGTAAATTGTTGACATCACTGCGATTCATACCTTGATATTGCTCCTATGTATATATTTGAAAAGGTCATTTAAAGAACTTGTCAAATGCGATTCATGGTGAAGAGTATGTAAAGTTCGACCCAGCCGAACGAACGCTCTTTTACTTGTTTCCGTTAATTTTCGAAAAAAGTTGAATTGTGTTCCAATGCAATGTTATTAATTATTAAAGCAGTTATACCAAACCATCGACTGATCTAAAAAACTTTTCATTAAAATGCTAGAGATTACAATAATTTGATAAATTACTCACGCTATTACAACTAAGTTTGAACATTACATTACAACAACATTAGGTATCAGGATTCCCTGATACTGCATACGAATGGGAAAACAAGCAAATACAATACATACAATAACAATTTTAAGTAACGTCTGGCAGCGAAATATTGTTCAATGTACGGGGGTGAACATTTTGTCTAGGTCTAGTTCAGCTTTTGTTCCATTGAATTGATTTAACATAGAATTTAAATGAATTCTTCTAATTTTGATGTTTAACTTAACTTTTTACTAAAATGATTATTCATTTTGTAACACCTCGAAAGATTCAACTTGAGCTATATAAGCTATTCATGATCCTCTTGACATTCCAAGACAATGCATCCAATGCTCTCCGTTCATCTGTCGGCATTACAATCACTAAAACTAAATGTTGAAAACATCCTTTTTCCTGATCTAGATTTTAGGGTATTCCAAAAGTTCATATCGGTTCATAGGTCGATACAGCTCTTCCTATATAAACCGATGCTTCTATTTGATGTTGATATAAGAAGTATTCGAATTGAACTACAACTTATCGCTGGCAACTTTCTTCAAGTTTGGCTTCAGTCTTTTTGATTAGGTTTACAAATTATTAAATTATTTGTCCAGTTTAACACTTAACCACATATTCACTTCTTCTTAACATTCATTGGTTCACTTACCTCATGCACCATATTGTAACGCATCTGTAGCATTTTGGTAAAAATCGAAAACATGGCCACCGCAAATAAAACCACCGTGTGCTGCAAAATAAATGTCACATGCAGCGCTACCGAGGGTGCCTCATTGATATTACGCAACAATCATAAACTGCCAATTGTGTACAGAAGATTGGCAGTCATTACCGACAGCATATAAATGTAGCTGAAGCGCAATACCTTGCTGTACATGATTTTTATGCCCATGCCATGGAGCTGCTGATCCATTTCCTGCATGGTGGCTAAACTGCGTTGCACATAGTGTTTGGGAATAATGGCCGTTATGTAAATCACCGTAACTCCCAAAAAGCTGCTGAGAACTTGCATGGAATCTCCAAAATGAGAAATGCCGGTACGAAAGAAATAACCAGCTACCGTTTCGAAATTATTCACAATTGTCAGGATGTAGCAGACGCTGTAGAGTGTGATATGTAGAGCTACATTGATATAGCCCCAAGGTGTCTGCCTCAGTTCCTTCTTACCATTCGCATCACTTCTAATGTAGAAAGGTATCAAGCCATGCATATACATCAAAAAGAATAAAGGCTGCAAACACTCGTAGAGCTGCTTGGCTGAGAAAAAACGCCTCAGGCGGCTATGCATTGGTTTTTCCAATTGCGGACTTCCTTGGCGTTCTTCGTCCATTTCGTATGACATTCAAAAGACAACTGACCACAAGCAACAACCCTCTCATGGTGGTTTATGACAAAGGAATTAGCATATGGGCAACACCCTCTATTGACACTTTCATAAACCTGTTGCATTTGTTATGTGTTTCTTGTTGCGTGTTATCCATTGGCCCATAAATAATGACCCCAGGAACAGAACAGCGGGTATTACTTTTATAGACCAATAACAACACGCTGGATAAATATTTAATGACCGACTACAACTGTTTTATAGCTCCCACAATCTTTTATGTTAACATTAGCCGACCGACGACAAAATGTTTGTTCTTTTTCCATTTCTAGGCCCTTGTGTGATGGACTGTGAAATAATGAAGTTGTTTTTATTGTTTAGTAGTTTTTTTATTGTTTATTAATTAAAGTTGTTTGTTTGCACTTAGCCAAGTGGTGTCGTTGGTCAATCGATTTATTTCTATTTTATTGATATATAATTATCACTCTTTTCATAAATTTATACACCAGCATGGTTTCAAACTTACAAAAAAAAAAGGAAAAGTAATTTGATATACAAAAAAGTAAAAGCGTGCTAAGTTCGGTCGGGCCGAATCTTATATACCCTCCACCATGGATCGCATTTGTCGAGTTCTTTTCCCGGCATCTCTTCTACGGCAAAACAGGATATAAGAAAAGATTCGCTCTGCTATTAGAGCGATATCAAGATATGGTCCGGTTTGGACCACAATTAAATTATATGTTGGAGACCTGTGTAAAATGTCAGCGAATTCGAATAAGAATTGCGCCCTTTGGGGGCTCATGAAGTAAAATAGAGAGATCGATTTATATGGGAGCTGTATCGGGGTATAGACCGATTCAGACCATAATAAACACGTATGTTGATGGTCATGAGAGAATCCGTCGTACAAAATTTCAGGCAAATCGGATAATAATTGCGACATCTAGAGGCTCAAGAAGTCAAGATCCCAGATCGGTTTATATGACAGCTATATCAGGTTATGAACCGATTTGAACCATACTTGGCACAGTTGTTGGATATCATAACAAAATACTTCGTGCGAAATTTCATTCCAATCGGATAAGAATTACGCACTCTAGAGGCTCAAGAAGTCAAGACCCAAGATCGGTTTATATGACAGCTATATCAGGTTATAGACCGATTTGAACCATTCTTGGCACAGTTGTTGGATATCATGACAAAACACGTCGTGCGAAAGTTCATTCCAATCGGATAAGAATTGCGCACTCTAGAGGCTCTAGAAGTCACGACCCATGATCGGTTTATATGGCAGCTATAGCAGGTTATGGACCGATTTGAACCATACTTGGCACAGTTGTTGGATATTATAACAAAACACTTCGTGCAAAATTTCATTCAAATCGGATAAGAATTGCGCCCTCTAGAGGCTCAAGAAGTCAAGACCCAAGATCGGTTTATATGACAGCTATATCAAAACATGGACCGATATGGCCCATTTACAATACCAACCGACCTACACTAATAATAAGTATTTGTGCAAAATTTCAAGCGGCTAGCTTTACTCCTTCGGAAGTTAGCGTGCTTTCGACAGACAGACGGACGGACATGGCTAGATCGACATAAAATGTCACGACGATCAAGAATATATATACTTTATGGGGTCTCAGACGAATATTTCGAGTAGTTACAAACAGAATGACGAAACTAATACACCCCCCATCTTATGGTGGAGGGTATAATAGGAGTTCACAAAGATGATGATTGTCATTAAAGTTTTCCCACTTAATCACGATTGCTGCTGGTTCAAAGCACACATAAATTATGTCTGTGTTAAAGAAAATGCGTCAAAACTTTGAATTAGTTGGCAAGAGATTTACTAAGCAGTCATCGAATCACTATGGTTGAGGTTTAGCGTTTATATGTATATAAATGAAAAGCCTTGAAAAGTTTCCAGCCATTTAAGTCATTAGAACCTAATGGAATATTTCAGGAGGCGGACTACCTGGCGCCCCACAGCTTGCTTAAGACTCGCATATACTCAGTCCGTTAGAGTATATGCGAGTCCCGGAGATAGTTTTGGTATTAACAGCTGAAGGCAGCCATCAAAGGCGTATTGATCTGTAAGACCTATATAGTAGACAAACGGGGCCCGCTCCGCTGCGCCTTCTTTAATTCTCTAATTTCTTTTTAGGGTGGGGACACTTCACCCTGAATGCGGATATCGAATTCGTGCCATTGTAGCCTATGATGATGAACGCGTTCGAATCTTTATTTAAAAAAATTTCCCCAAAGAGGCACTGCCGGACGCCATTCGGACTCGGCTATAAAAAAAGGTCCCTTATCATTGAGTTTAAATTTGAATCGGAAAGCACACATTGATGTGTGAGAATTTGCCTCTTCTCGATTTCTGGTGGCAATGTTCTTCCTTAGGGGAGGAATGACACCTCAGACATCTCCAAATCTCTTTAAGTTGAGCCCCATATTGCCATGGCCGTAAATATGAACCGTTTGAAGGGTATTTTGGGGCTGGGGCGCCCGTCGGCACTTTGCTCTGAAAATAGATATCAAATTCGTTCTTTATTCCCTAGTCAAATTAACGGAAGTTTATTCCCAACGGAAATTCAGTTAAGAGGGTGCATTAGGGCGTAGCCCAAAACACTTGGCTCCAAAATTGGATATCAAATTCGTTTTCTACTCTCAAATACCTTTCATTTGAGTCCCATATTATCATAATGGGTCAAATAAACCATTTGACGTATTTTTGGGAAGAAAAGTTCCACCTCGACTTGAACGCAAATTTTAATGTCATGTTCGTAATCTAGTCCCTCAAACCTTTCATTTGAGTCCCATATAGCCATGGTCGGCTAATATGCCCATTTGGGTGTATTTGAACTTCGAATATATCTGTTTAGAGAAGTTTTGGGGTTGGGGTTAAACTTGATGCGCGGCCGAACATTAGCCAATTGCTTGTTTCGATTAAAGTGAGCTCTATTTTTATTGCACGAGCAAGTGGATAAAAAGTACAGTACATATGCCAAATACATGCTAATTCGAGCGAGCTTTATTCGTATCTGACATACGTAAGGAAAGACATGTGGATACAAAAAGTGTCATATGACAAATACTTATTGTCTGATAGCATCTTAAGTTTGAGGAAGTCAATGTGGCTATGAGCCTTAAGGCGTTGGGAGAGGCGATAGAATAAAGGACCAGGTAATACCATCGCGAGAATCTAGGCGTCGCCAGGAGAACTGGATAGATAGGAAGATGTTTCTAATCGTGTCACTGTCAAGAGCGATGCCTGGTGCCGGTAGCAAAGTCTGCGATTGCTAGAACTCTGGTATTGACATCTAAAAGTTCATGTTGAGATCAAAGCTAGAGGACAGGGTCGGCCTAGGGGTCTAGATTGAGGACCAAAGACTGTCTGATTGATTTCCACTCATTCCCATTTGTAATTGATTGGCCAGCTAACCAGACCATGCCCACCAGAGAAAATTTGTTTTTTAACCTAACCGTTCGTATGTGGAAACGACTTCCGACAAATGTTTTTCCACCTGACTATGACATCAAGAAATGTAAGGCAAATATCAATAAATTAAACAAGCCAAACAATGCATTGCATTCACAAGATACGTCCCCTGCGTGTTGAAAAATATTGCTATATCTGAGAGGATGTTGGCAGTATAGCTTTCGATATCTTAAAGAAAAATATAATACTAAATGGGCACTTATTCAGAGTAGGTGCCGCAACTGACTGCGTCTTCAAGGCAGGATGGAAAAATTAGTACTTTATTTTTTTGTATATCCTCCACCATAATTTCGTCATATTCGTCTAAGACCCCATAAAGTATATATATTCTTGATCGTCATGACATTTTAAGTCGATCTAGCCATGTCCGTCCGTCCGTCTGTCTGTCGAAAGCACGCTAACTTTCGAAGGAGTAAAGCTAGCACAAATTCTTCTTATTAGCGTAGGTAAATGGGCTTTATTGGTCCGAGTTTTGATATAGCTGCCATATAAACCGATCTTGGATCTTCACTTCTTGAGCCACTAGAGGGCACAATTCTTATTCGATTTGGCTGAAATTTTGCATGAGGAGATTTATTATGACTTCCAACAACTGTATTGAGTATGGTTGAAATCGGTCCATAACCTGATATAGCTGTCATATTAGCCTATCCGGGGTCTTGACTTCTTGAGCGTCTAGAGGGCGCAATTGCTATCCGATTTGGCTGAAATTTTACACGACGTGTTATGTTATGGCTTCCAACAACTGTGCTTAGTATGGTTTAAATTGGTTCATAACCTGATATAGCTGTCATATAAACCGCTCTTGAATCTTGACTTTTTGAGCCACTAGAGGGTGCATTTCTTATCCAATTTAGACGAAATTACGCCTAAACACCTCAAGCTACATTTCAGCTAAATCGGATATGAACCAATTTAAACCATTCTTTATGCAGTTGTTGGGAGTCATAACAAAACACGTCATGCTAAATTTCAGCTAAATCGTATACTAATTGTGCCCTCTAGTGGCTCAAGAATTCAAGACCCCATATCGATTTATATGGCAGCTACATCAGGTTATGGACCGATTTAACCTATTCTTAGCCCAGTTGTAGGAAGTCATAACAAAACGCATCATGCAAAATTTCAGGCGAATCGATAGAAGTCAAGATCCAAGATCGGTTTATATGGCAGCTATATAAAAACGTGGACCTATATAGCCCATTTACAACCCATCCCAACCGACCTACACTAATAAGTAGTATTTGTGTAAAATTTCAAGGGCCTAGCTTTACTCCTTCGAAAGTTAGCGTTATTTCGATAGACAGACGGGCGGAGAGACAGATGGTCGGACATGGCTAGATCGACTTAAAATGTCATGACGATCAAGAATATATTGAGTTGCCCAAAAAGTAATTGCGGATTTTTTAAAAGAAAGTAAATGCATTTTTAATAAAACTTAGAATGAACTTTAATCAAATATACTTTTTTACACTTTTTTTCTAAAGCAAGCTAAAAGTAACAGCTGATAACTGACAGAATTTGTCAACGCCGACTATATGAAAAATCCGCAATTACTTTTTGGGCAACCCAATATATACTTTATGGGGTCTTAGACGAATATTTCGAGGAATTACAAACAGAATGACGAAATTAGTATACCCCCATCCTATGGTGGAAGTTATACAAAATCATCAACGCATCAATTAATAAATTTTTGGCATTGGCATTGACATTTTGTCCACGCCAAATAAGTGCTAAAAAGTGTCAGAAGAATGCTGAACGTGACCTTTGTGAAAATTACCTTTGTGTCCCTCCATCCCACAGCTTTGTACGAAACTTCTGTTATTACTTCCAATAAATGCGCTCCTTGGTGGAGGATATACAAGATTCGGTCTCATTTTTTATAATTTTATACTTCATCCGAATTCAATGAGTAGTTCTTTCTCTCTTTGTAAAAAGAAAACTTACCTGTTGCATCATTGTGAAACGCATTTCCAACATTTTGGTAAAACACGAAAATATTATTGTTGAATACAAAACAATCGTATGCTGGACCACAAAAGTGATGTGTAACCAAGCTGAAGGTGTCTCATCGCCTGTTCGCAAAACAAAAACACTACCAATGGTATAACAAACATTGGCCACAATCATCGAAGCCAAAAAGCAATAGTTATGACGCAAAACTTTTGTATAAAGAATTTTTATGCCCAATTCTCGCAATTGCTCATCCATCATCTGTATAATGCCCAGACTATGCTGGACATATTGTTTGGGTATAATGGCCGAAAGATAGATAACCGTTACACCCAAAAAGCCACTGATGATTTGCATGAAATCTCCAAAATACGAAATACCCGTTCGAAAAAAATAACCGGCCACTGTTTCACAATCATTCATCAAAGTCAAAATGTAGCAAGCACCATACACAAGAATATGGACACCGACATTTATATAACCCCAAAAGGATTCTTTCAACTCCTTGCGGCCATGTCCATCACTGGCTATGTAAAAGGGACACAGGCCATGCCAGTAGAGCAGAAACATAAGCGGTTGCAGACACTCGTACATTTGATTCGCTGTGAATAAGCTACGCCAACGACTGCGTAAAGGATTTTCCAGAGGAATTCTTTCAGGAATAGCCACGTCCATATCGCTTGAACTTTCACAGACAACTGACTAGGAACTAGGAATTGCATGTCACGCAAAGTGATTGAACCACCACGCAGTAATTGCGAAACAATGGCTAAGAGGCCAGGAGACCATCATAAAATTATCTTAATCGACCTGTTGCATTTAACCCAGTTATGTTATGGTGCCAGCCGGATGTCACTCTCGCATGGCATTTCCTGGCTGCGACAACATTCAACAAAACAAATATCGATGGCCATTTATTCAAATTGCCGTCTTCCCCAGGAGCTTTCGTCATCATCATTAATAATGACTATGAAGGAGCTCGCACTCATATATATGCATGATGAATGTTAGAATCAGTGGGTGGACAGATGGATGAGTGGATAATCTCTTGGCTGGCTGGTAATTGTTCTCTGACATTGGCCTTATTTAAATGGCGGGGATTCTTTGGAATTCAATCCTAAATGAGTTGATATTAGTTTGAGAAATAAACGAGGAATCAGTTAGGACGACTTCAAACAAATTCATTGCAGCTTCCTGAGCATTGCCGAGTACATAATTCAGGCAGATGTACTGGTCATAAAGGATGCTTGCTATCCCACCTCGTCATTATTACACATCGAACTCTATAGATATGTTTGTTGTCATTCAAGTAGTTCCCCTAGAAATGTTTTAGTAAATGTAGCAAAAATGTTTGCTGTAACGAAGACATGCTGAAAATGGGACAGCAGTAATTTTTTCCGAAGACTGCAAACATTGATCACGGTTTTCAGATGGTAAAAGGTTGATAATAACAAAAAATTAGAAACATATTTAAAAAAAATAAATCTGTTTGCGCTTTCTTTATTTGGTCTTAAAATCTTATTGAGATTCCATTGGAGGATATTGTCCGGCTTTACACCATTGTTAAATGCTTTCTATACAAAGAATAGTATAGCAAAAAACATTTAATAGTCAACAAGAAGCGTGTTGTTGCTAGAAGTATTTGACTGATTTCCTGTATGGCGATTTAATTTTTGACCAAGAAAAACCATCAGCAGGAGATGTCAAATAGATAATGGTGCTTTACAACCATTCCAACTAGAGTAAGTTGTAAAGCACACATCTGAATTTGAACAGGGCTCTCTAAATCGACTTGTTTCATAAGCGCAATAGAAAATAAATCAAATCTTACTTCCCTTATTCAAATCCAACTTATCCAAAAATTAATATTCCATCTTTCAATTTTAATGGAATATAACGTATAAGATTTTCAATAGTTTGACAACTGTTTAAAGATTTTAAAAAATAACATTTAAAGTATTTAATAGGCTAAATTAGGTTGAAACAAGTAAAAGCGTGCTAAGTTCGGCCGGGCCAAATCTTATATACCCTCCACCATGGATCTCATTTGTTGAGTTCTTTTCCCGGTATCTCTTTTTAGGCAAACAAAGGATAAAATAAAAGAATTTCTATGATCCTGGAACTATAATATCAAGTTATCGTCCGATTCAGACCATAATTAAACTGAATGTTGGTCTGCAACGTTGTGTAAAATTTCAGCCAATTCGAATAAAAATTGCGCCCTTTAGGGGCTCAAGAGGTAAAATAGGGAGATCGTCTTATATGGTAGCTGTATCAGGCTATGGACTGATTCAGACCATAATTGACATGAAATTCAATAGCAATGCCGGGAGTCATAAGAGAATCCTTTGTGCCAATTTTTGTGTGAAACGGTTAACAAATGACCAAATAATTGCAATACTAGCTCAAATCGGACGAACATGTATATTGGAGCTATATCCAAATCAGAACCGTTTTTTTCGAATTTCTATAGGCTTCGTCTCTAGGCTCAAGAAAATGCTTGTAACAAATTTGACGATAGGATGAAAATTGCGACCTGTACTTTGTGTACAAATTAACATGGGAAGACGGACAGACGGACATAGCTCAATCGAATCAGATATTAATTCTGGGTCGGTCGGTATACTTATCAATGGGTCTATCTCTCTTTCTTCTGGGTGCTACAAACAAATTCACTAAGTTAAAATATCCTGTACCACAGTAGTGGTGTCGTGTATAAATAATTGCAAAGGCACATGGCTGTCACCCGATCAGAGCACGAGAAACCAAATTGATCTTGTGTTAGGTGTATGATCGATCCGTAGAGCAAATTAGATTCGAATCATTACTTTGTTGCAGGAAAGATTCGCACTCATTTGAGTATGGCGAGAAAAGTATGACCTGACACTGCACAGAAGCTGAACATTCAAAAACTACAAACACAACAGCATACTCTAACGGCATACTCCACTCGACTGACCCAACTGCTAGATGAAAGCACTGCTTGTTCCGATGATATAGTGGCGCAGTGGCAATCCAATGTCCACTCTGTAAAGAAGTAAGTGTGTGCGCATTGAGATGTAAAGGAGTCAGAATGAACTCCAGAAATTCTACCATAGAATCAAACATTAAACCGATGGCTTTGGTTCTAGCACAACCTCCTGCAGAGACAAAGAAGGATATCTGGTAACTGCTGAGGATATGGAAGATACATTTTACTAAGTTGCTAGTATCCGACGATGACGGTGATGATTATACCGCAGAACCAATCGCTCATGATGGTATAGAATGTTTATCTCTTGTCAAAATTAGGTCCAATTAGCTGTGACCCGACTGAAAACCAGATATGGCACACTACTCACAAGACAACAAATGCTACTCGCCTATGCTGTCATAGTCGGAAGTAGTAGTTGCAGCCTTTGAAAGAATCGAGAGGATATCAATGAAAATGGGTCTGGCAGTAAATGGAGATAAGCCAAAGTGGATGATATAAACTTCTACAAAGCCGTTTAAACCCGATCAGATAAGGAAAATGGAGAAAGTTGGGAACTACAACTTTGAGATAATCAGCAACTTTACCTACCTTGGCACCGAAACAAATGACACTCGTGGAAGTCGTTGAGAAAGTGTTGTACAAAGCTTTGGGAAGATTGGTCAATAAATGCGCTTACAGTGGCTCTAGGAGTGAAAATCCGGCGATTCTATATCTGTGAGAGCTATATCTAAATCTGAACCGATTTCTATTTCGACCAGTAATGTCGGGAGTCATTAGAAAATTCTCCCTTTCCTGATTCTTTCGAGAGAATCGGGTAACAAATGACCATTTTATTGTATAATTACTGCAATATGGGAGCTATATCCAAATCTGAGCCGATTTTTTCCAATTTCAATAGGCTTCGTCTCTAGGCCGAAAAACATGCCCATACCAAATATGAAGACGATCGGATGAAAATTGCGACCTGTAGTTTGTACACAAATTAACATGGACAGATAGACGGACATAGCTAAATCGAATCTGAAAGTAATTCTGAGTCGAACGGTATGCTTATGAATGTGTCTATCTCTCTTCCTTTTGGGTGTTACAAACTAATTCACAAAGTTATACCCTGTACCACAGTAATGGTGTAGGTTATATAAATCCTTCGTAAAATATATGGACCAGTTTGCTTAAATGGCGAATATAGATTTCGTATGAACAACGAGCTGTATGACGACGATAGCATAGTTAAATGCATCAAATTGAATCGATCCATAACTTGATATAGCTGCCATATAAACCGATCTTGAATCTTGACTTCTTGAGCCACTAGAGGGCGCTATTCTTATCCCATTTGGCTGAAATTTAGCATTACGTGTTTTATTAGGACTTCCAACAACTGTGTCAAATATGTATTAAATCGGTCCATAACCTAATATACAATAGCTGCGGTATAAACCGATCTAGGATCTTGACTTCTTGAGCCTCTAGGGGGCGCAATTATTATCCGATTTGACTTGACTACTTGAGCCTCTAGGGGGCGCAATTAGTATCCGATTTGGCTAAAATTTTGTGCAACGGTTTCTCTCATTACCTTTATCATACGAGTCATATATGGTCTTTATCGGTCATAGCCTAAAACAGCTCCCATATAAACCGATCTCTCTATTTTACTTCTTGAGCCCCTAAATGGCGCAATTCTTGTTCGATTTGGTAAAATTTTACACAATGACTTCTACTATGGTCTCCAACATTCAATTCAATAAAGTTCTGAATCAGACCATAACTTGATATAGCTCCAATAGAATAGCCATTCCTTTCTTTTATCCTTTGTTTGCCTAAAAAGAGATAACGGGAAAGAACTTGACAAATGCGATCTATGGTGGAGTGTATAAAAAATACGGCCCGACCGAAATTAGCACGCTTTTACCTGTCGGAGTTCTTTTTTTTTTATCAATATTGCTAGCTGAAGTGTGAATGGCTATATAATGTCTGGATTAAATTTCTGGAGTTTCAAGTTGCCCACCTACCTTATTCAATATGACCAAGCGCCGCTCAAAACTCCTTGCCATAAAACAAAATAGACAAATAGCAATCGACAGCACCGAATGTTGCAAAAAGAAAGTCACACAAACACTAAAAGAAGGTGTTATTCCCATAGATTTCAACAAGTGAAGAACTCCTCCAAAATATGAGCCAATCACTAATATTTTGAAAACAATCATCAATATGCAAAATCTATAGATGCGAGAATATTTCACTTTTATGCCTATATTGGCAAAATTGTCATCCAAATTGAAAAGTATTTCACAGACGCGCAATAACTTTCGCCTTTGCGTTACAGCCGAAATATAAATGACCGCACCGGTTATAAGACCATTACAAATTTGCAAAGTATTACCGACATTGGAAATTTCCGTGCGAAAAAAATAACCGACGACAGTTTCATCCTGCAGCAGGGATACAATGTAGCAGGAACCATAGAGCAGGGTATACAAAGCAATATTGACAAAACCGAAAAAGGACATACGCACTGCACTTTCACCGCTTTTGTCTTTGGCCACATGAAATGGTGTCAAGCCATACAGAAAGGTTATGAGAAACAATGGCTGCAAGGCCTCAAAAACTTGATGGGATATGAAACATTGGCGAAAACGTTCTACGCGAGATGAAATCATTTTGGAGGTTGTATGCTAATTTTCAAAAATGGCCTTTAATATCACTTTTACAATTAGCTGATCCTTATCACAGGAATTCTAAATTAAGACTGAACTTTGTCTGATGGAAGAATATTGAGTTTTACTTTGTCCCTTACCAATTCTGCAATGTTTTCATTTGTATGTGTTCAATATGTGGCATGCATACACCAATGGATCATATGGCGTTGCTATATAAGGGTGGTGGGAATACTGTAAACATATTTTAGGAATATTTTAATTTTAATATCCTTTACATGCTGGCTACTTCATTCAGTCTCTAACACCTGGAAATATTAATCTAGGGCAATATATATACTTATATATATGATATATATATATTTTTATGCCCACCACTAATGTAGTCATTCCGTTTGTAACATCTCGAAATATTCGTCTAAGAGCCTATAAAGTATATATATTCTGGATCGTCTCGGCGCTCTGAGTCGATCTAGCCATGTCCGTCCATCCGTCTTTCGAAATCACGATAGCGGTCGTTGGGGATTGCCAATGGGCCATATCGGTTCAGATTTAGATATAGCTCCCATATAAACCGAGGCAGTGCTTGGAGTATTTGAGAGAAAGATTCTTCGTAAAATATATGGACCAGTTTGCGTTAATAGAGAATATAGGCGACGTATGAATCACGTACTGTATGAACTGTATGACGACGATAGCATAGTTACAAGCTTCAAATACAACGGCTGCGTTGGCTAGGTCATGTTGTCAGAATGGATGAAGAAGCTCCAGCAAAGAAGTCTTTTGAAGGCAAACACGGTGGTACACGCAAACTGGGAAGACCAAAAATCCGTTAGAAAGATCAAGTAGTGGAAGACACCTCGAAACTTGGTGTCAGAGATCTTAGAATGAGCGCAGAAGATCGAGGAGCTTGGAACGCATTCGGCTGGTGGAACAAATGTTCTGTCATAGCCAATTAATGTAAGTAAGTAAGTAAAACCGACCTCACGATTTGACTTATTGATCCCCTGGAAGCCGCAATTTCCAACAACTGTGCCAAGTACGATCCAATCAGTCAATAACCTAATATAGCCTCTCTTTAGCCCTTACAAGCCGCAATTTTTGTCCGATTTGGCTTTGTTGCATGTAGTGTTCTGTTATGACTTCCAATAACCGCGCCTAGTACGGTCCAAATTGGTTTATAACCTGATATAGCTCCCATATAAACCGATCTTCCGATTTGTCTTCTTGAGCCCTTACAAGTAGAAATTTTTACTCGATTTGACTGAAATTGTGCATGTAGTGTTCTGTCATGACTTCCAACAACTCTGACTAGTACGGTCCAATTTGGTCTCTAACCTGATATAGCTCTCATATAAACCGAACTCCCGATTTGACTTCTTGAGTCCTTACAAGCCGCAATTTTTATCAGATTTGGCTGAAATTTTGCATGCTGTGTTCTGTTATGACTTTCAACAACTGTGCCAAATAGGTCTATAACCTGATATAGCTCTCATGTAAAGCGGTCTCTCGATCATTCTTGTTCGGTTCCTAGAAGCTTTAATTTTCGCTGGTTTGACAGAAGTTTGGTATGTAGAATAAAATTATGCCCTTCAACTAAATTTATTTTGTATACATTTTTTGCAGAATCCATGGTAGTGGGCTCCCAAGATTCGGCCCGGCCGAATTTAGCACACTTTTACTTGTTGAAGATGTCCGATCGTTTTCCATTATTCAAAAAACACATTATTAAAAACTGCAAATTTTTAATTCAGCCAAAGAAACATGATATCAAAATAAGGATATAGTAATATTTCAATTATGTAGTGTAGGTTCCATCTAGTGATATAGCTCAATTTACATTTATAATGCAGATATAGGATGTTGTATAGTCTGCACCTCCTTTCCTTACTTGTTTACAAAAGTTTTAATTTTTTTTTTGTTTTGTTTTATTCCTTTTTTTCAGGACAACCTAGTTTCAGCTCCCGTTGCTACCAATCAAGGCATTTGTACAGTGTTGAGCTACTGAAACTGTGCATGGTTAGTGGCCTAGCTGGCCATCATTTCTTATTCTTTGGAATGGGTATCAATGTTTGCTTACCAACCAATTTATCCCCCCCCCCCCCCCAGATATTGGTCTGGCTGCGCAAAAATATAAATGAGTTCGCATAATTTTCTATGTGTCTTTCCGTATCCTCTTTGAGTATGGGAATGTGACGCTTTTTGCATGTCCTTAAACTAGAATATTGTAATGAAACAAATACATAGTACACAGTGAAAAGAAGAGTCTTCAAATATGAAATTCGTATTTATCTATATCTATATTAAGTTTTGTCAATAAGGGCGTATATATGTATGATATGTATATTCATTATACCCACCTCCTTAGGATGGGGGTATAATCATCCAGTCATTCCGTTCATTCAGTCCTCGAAACATTCGTCTGAGACCCCATAAAGTGCATATAGTCTTGATCGTCGAAATTTTGCACAGATACAGCTCCCACATAAACCGATCTCCCAATTTTACTTCTTGAGTCCTTTCAAGCCGCAATTTTTGTCTGATTTGGCTGAAATTTGGCATGTTGTGTTTTATTACGACTTCCAGCAACTGTGCCAATTACTGTCCAAATGAGTCTATAACATGGTAAAGCTCCCATATAAACCGGTCTCTTGATCATTCGTGTTAGATTCCTAGAAGCTTTAATTTTTGCTGGTTTGACAGAATTTTGGTATGTAAAGGGTGATTTTTTTGAGGTTAGGATTTTCATGCATTAGTATTTGACAGATCACGTGGGATTTCAGACATGGTGTCAAAGAGAAAGATGCTCAGTATGCTTTGACATTTCATCATGAATAGACTTACTAACGAGCAACGCTTGCAAATCATTGAATTTTATTACCAAAATCAGTGTTCGGTTCGAATTGTGTTCATTCACCGTAACGTTGCGTCCAACAGCATCTTTGAAAAAATACGGTCCAATGATTCCACCAGCGTACAAACCACACCAAACAGTGCATTTTTCGGGATGCATGGGCAGTTCTTGAACGGCTTCTGGTTGCTCTTCACTCCAAATGCGGCAATTTTGCTTATTTGAGTAGCCATTCAACCAGAAATGAGCCTCATCGCTGAACAAAATTTGTCAAAATTTGAACACATTTCGAACCGAACACTGATTTTGGTAATAAAATTCAATGATTTGCAAGCGTTGCTCGTTAGTAAGTCTATTCATGATGAAATGTCAAAGCATACTGAGCATCTTTCTCTTTGACACCATGTCTGAAATCCCACGTGATCTGTCAAATACTAATGCATGAAAATCCTAACCTCAAAAAATCACCCTTTAGAATAAAATTATGCCGTTCAACTTAATTTATTTTGTTGTTGTTGTTGTAGCAGTTTATGGTGTTCTATCTTTCGTCTGCTTGATTCTGTTGAGTGTCAAGACCCATGAACTCTGCGACTAAGATGGGCTGCGTCCACAGGGATCCGGGTCTAAGTCGAGTGGGTCTGGCCGGGCAGTTAAACAGGTGACGTGTATCGTGCGGTCCCTGGTTACAATCGGGACATACATCTTGCACGTCGGCATCAATCCTAGCTCTGTGGGAATTGAGGTGGCTGCATCTGCCGGAACGTAATTGAGCCAGAACCACTCTGGTTTGCCGGGGGAGGTCGGTTTCTTCGGGTGCAATGGGTGGCGGTCGTTCTCCAAGGACTACATTCACCCGGTAGCCAATTACCGCGTCTGCTACCGTGTCTGCATGAATGTTGTTCAGACCCGCTTGATATGCCGCTTGATCTAGAGGTTCTCTCTTGTAGCGCTGAACCTCACGCTCTGGATCGTGTAGATCTACCTTAAGGCTTATGGGCGGTGGGGTATTGTTTTGACAGCATGTAGTTATGTCTTCGCACTGGTAGGATCTTTGTCTCCTGATGGAGGTGGTCCACATGAGAACTGAGGAGACAGCCCGTCGCAGTTCGGAGGGTGGCATTCTGACAGATCTGAATATTATTCCACTGCGTGTCACAAAGTTGACTAGACCACACTGCTGCTGCATAACTTTTTATTTGCATATATTTTTATTTTGTATAAATTTTTAGCAGATGGTGTTGGGTTCCCAAGATTCCGCCCGGCCGAACTTAACTCGCTTTTACTTGTTACTATTCCAACAGAGTATTTTACAGATATGACCTCTTTACTATTATGTAAAAGTAACAACAGACAAAAAATTTTTTAAACATCAAAAATAGAGAACAGCGTTTTGGTACTGATGATAGACCTCACCAAAGTGAAATACATATGCCAATGGTGTTTTGTTGTGCCCAAATTCATCTGTTCGAATCCCTGTGTTAAATTTCAACAAAATCGGATAATAAATGCATCTTGCATGGGTCCAAGATCATAAATCGGGAGGTCGGTACATATAGTGGCAGTATACAAATAAAGTCCGATCTAGACCATATTCGATGCGGATGTCGAAAGGCCTACACAACTCATTGTATCTGCGAAATCAGATAATAAATGTGCTTTCCATGAAGCCATGTCCCTACATTGGGGGGTCGATATATAGGGTTTTCCAAAAACAAGCGTTATTTTGTTATTCAAAGAAAAATTTAATTTTTTGAGGTAAATGATGAGGACGGATTCATGTCATTCTTGGTTTGGATGTTGGAGATTATAGTAGAAGTCACTGTGCAAAATTTCAGCCAAATCGGGGATCAAGAAATAAATTCAGAAGATCGGTTTATATGGAAGCTATATCAGGTTATGGACCGATGCCAAATATAGTACGTATGTTGAAGGTCATAAGAGAAGTCGTTGCGCAAAATTTCAGGGGAAATATAATGCAGCATGCCTAATACATAAAAGAAAAACAGTATAAGCGCTTAAGTTCGGCCGGCTACTACTTTTCATTAAAATCCGGTGAAGAATTCACCATTTATAAACCCATAGAAACTACAACAAACTCTGCAATCCCATGGCAGACGGTTGTATGTACCGGATTGACCCGATGAATTCCTTCATGCCCCCTCAGTGTACCACACACTGCTACTACTACAACAACAACTAACTCTGCTCCGATCAGGAACAAACTCGGCACGGATGTCGAAGGGTGTAACACAACTCACTGCTCCGAATTTCAGCGAAGTTGGTTAATTGATGGACCTTATATGGGCTAAAAACCGTAAATCGGAAGGACGGAGATAACCGATTTGCACAATATTCGGGAAGTTATAATCGGCAGACGGACGGAAATTTCTCCATTCGTTTGGACGCTATCGTGATTTCGACATCCGCATGGAAACACATCGTTAGATCGAACGTGTAAACGATCAAGAATATATAAACCTTATAGGCTTGCAGGTCAATATTTCAGGATATTACAAACGGAATGACGACTGTAATACAGCCATGATAACCTAATGCCACAAAATTCGAAAAGGATAACATGGAAAGCATAGCATTTCTTAATGTCCGGACTGCAGTAGTCGGAGTCGAGTTCAAATTTCTTCTCGTAGTCGAACGGTATACAAACATGTATAACTGTCCAATATTGCTGTTTGATTACTCTTTTTAACCACTGTGTGGTTTTATTCCTTCGCTCTATACAAGTATGCTTGTGTTGTTTTGAATACAATTTTCATATTTATAAGCTGGTTATTGGTTTCAAATTTCTTTTGCTTCCAATCAATTTATCGTATAAAAAAGTTGAGTGATAAAGGAGTATGCGTTGCAGATATGAGAACATGTTTCTATATGCAGAGGAAACTGGAATTTTCCTCGGTTTTTATATAGGGAATAATACAATTTTGTTTTCTTCTATCTTTTAACATAGAAATAATTTCTTAATGCAATTAGCACTCATGCGTTCAAGAGTGGAAGAAATGTTTACAATTTTTTTTTTTATTAATATTAACTGGCCATATCTGACCATATTTGGATATAGCTGTCATATAGACCGATCTGCCGATAAAGAGTCTAAAGCCCTTAAAAGCTTTATTTATTACCCGACTGGGCTGAAATTTGAAACAGTGAGTTGTTTAAGGTCTCCCGACATTAAATCCAAATATGGTTCAGATCGGACTATATTTTGATATAGCTGTCATATAGTCCGATCTGCCGATAAATAGTCTAAAGCCCTTAAAAGCTTTATTTATTACACGACTGCGCTGAAATTTTAAGCCTCCCGACATCCGACCTAAATATGGTTCAGATCGGACCATATTTAGATGTAGCTGCCATATAGACTGATCTGCCGATAAAGGGTCTGAAGCCCATAAAAGCTTTATTTATTACTCGATTTCGCTGAAGCTTGAAATATTGAGTTGTTTTAAACCTGCTGATATCGAACCTAAATGTGGTCCAGATTGGACCATATTTAGATATAGCTGCCATATAGACCGATCTGTCGATAAAGGGTCTGAAACCCATAAAGCTTTATTTATTACTCGATTTCGCTGAAGTTTGAAATATTGAGTTGTTTTAAACCTTCTGATATCGAACCTAAATGTGGTCCAGATTGGACTATATTAAAATATAGCTGCTATATAGACCGATCTGCCGAACAAGGGTCTGAAACCCATTAATCTTTATTTATTACTCGATTTCGCTGAAATTTGAAATATTGAGTTGTTTTAAACCTTCTGATATCCAACCTAAATGTGGCCCAGATTGGACTATATTTAGATATAGCTGCCATATAGACCGATCTGTCGATAAAGGGTCTGAAACCCATATAGCTTTATTTTTTATCCGATTTCGCTGACATTTGAAACAGTGAGTTGTTGTAAGCCTCCCGATATCCAACCCTAATATGAGTCAGATACGGCTATATAGATATAGTTGTCTTCCGATTTAGGCTCTTTCTCGAATGAAAAGCAGATTTACTGTCTGAAAATGTTACGTGTATATGAGTTCTCGGGACCTGCATAAAATATGATCGAGACTAGCCCCTATTCATATATAACTACGGATAAAGTAGAGGAATTATAATAAAATAGGATGATTATTATATCCTTGGTGGTAGGTATCTAAAGTTCGGTACGGCCGAACTAACACGTTTTTACTTCTATCAGTTAGGTCGGTCACCGGAAGTAGTCACTGCAGCCTTTGAAAGAATCGAAAGAGAGTCAGTGAAAATGGGTCTGGTAGTTAATGGAGATAAGACGAAATGGATGGTTTCAACTCCCAAAAAGCCTTGCACAACCGAGAAGATAAAGAAAATGGAGAAAGTTGGGAACCACAACTTTGAGAAAGTCAGTAACTTTATCTACCTCGGCAGCGCCGTAACCGAAACGAATGGCACCAGTTTTGAGATAAAGCGAAGCGAATATTGGCGAATACAGTTTAGAAATAAGGCCACCCCTCGACAGACGAAGACACTGACACTGATACTAACCGTGCTGTTATATGGTTCTGAAGCATGGGTACTTGTGAAAGCAGATGAGGCAGTGCTTGGAGTATTTAAGAGAAAGATTCTTCGTAAAATATATGGACCAGTTTGCGTTAACGGAGAATATAGGCGACGTATGCACCACGAGCTGTATAACGACGATAGCATAGTTACACGCATCAAAATACAATGGCTGCGTTGGCTAGGCCATGTAGTGAGAATGGATGAAGAAGCTCCAGCAAAGAAGTCTTTTGAAGGCAAACACGGTGGTACACGCAAACCGGGAAGACCAAAAGCCCCATGGAAAGATCAAGTTGTGGGAGACACCTCGAAACTTGGTGTCCGAGATTTTAGAATGAGCGCAGAAGATCGAGGCGCTTGGAACGCTATTCTACGTTCGGCTAGTGGAAGAAATATTCTGTCATACCAATTAAAGTAAAGTAAGTTAGGATGCCAAGTTTAAAGAAAGAATTTTTTAAAAAATAATAATTTGGCAGTCATCTATTGTATTGGGTTGCCCAAAAAGTAATTGCGGATTTTTCATATAGTCGGCGTTGACAAATTTTTTAACAGCTTGTGACTCTATAATTGCATTCTTTCTTCTGTCAGTTATTAGCTGTGACTTTTAGCTTACTTTAGAAAAACAGTGTAAAAAAAGTATATTTGATTAAAGTTCATTCTAAGTTTTATTAAAAATGCATTTACTTTCTTTTAAAAAATCCGCAATTACTTTTTGGGCAACCAATATGAAGTAAAATAAGAATCAATCAGCCATCAAATTCATCTTCATTTTAAAATATTAGTTCTCTGGCACGTTTTCATTGCTAAAATCCAACGAATAAGGAAAAATCTTAAATTTGGGGGCAACTGTTTTTCAGCGTAGGTTAACTCGGTGGTAAAGGGTAGGGCTGCGACCGACTTTTGCCTTGCGTTACTGGATTTTTTTTTCAATTTTAACTCCTTTATTTATTGTCACCATACTTACCTTATTCAAATGATTAAATCTTCTCTGCACCGATCTCGCCATAGCACAATATAATGATATTGTCAACGAGATTCCCAATATTTCAGCTACAACCAAATAAATCAAACAAAACGACGGATGTACACTCAAAGAGCTCAAACAGTAGATGCAAATCATGGTCATTGCACAATCAAATATCCCAACCATGCTCAAGACGAATAGAACATAGCGCAGCACTATAGTATAATCCAAATTAAAATTTAATTGGCATAAATGTGAATCGGCCTGCATAAAAATGCCAAAAGCCTTCTCCAAGGATTTTCTTTGCAGAATAACAGCAACCGGTAGCATTGTGGAACCTAAAATGCCGCTGCACACATGCATTTTGTTGCCAAAATCCGAAACTTTTGTTCTCAGTAGATAGCCCACCACCGATTCCTTGTGGTAGATGGTGTAGGCATAACAAAATGCCATTAACATCAAATGTATCAAGAGATTGAAGTAACCAAAGAACGAGGTCCTTAGGGTCATCAGGCCATTGGGTAGAGTGACAATACGAAATGGAGTAATACCCATGACAAAAGTACAGCAAAACAGTGACTGCATGGATTTGTAGAAGTCATTGGAGGTGAAGATTTTCCGATAGAGACGTTTATACCACGCGGGTTTTTGTACCGCTATTAAGGACGACATTTTCGGCACTAAAGTAAAACAAAAACAGGGCTTACTAGCTGTATGTTCATTTGGCAAAAAGGCTATTGGATTGTGTCCATTTCCATTGTTAACAGTTTAAGTAATGAAGATACCGATCTTAATTAGTTTATTTGATTTCGGCGTTTTTTCCTTCTGCTTTATGTTATATATGGCCCAATATTGTTAATAGCTGTTGTATAATTGTTTATTAATTATTGTCTGCAACAGTGAACACAGGCATGTAAAGTATATTTCATTTGATTATGAAGTTCCGTTGATTTTTGATAGTGAATGTTCCAAAGGATTTAGGTTTAACATCAACTTAATTAACAAAATTGAATTTTCTTTGAAGCGTTGCTTCACATATCACGTTACAAAACTAAAAGGAATGCTTTTGCCCAAATTTTAAAAATACCCAGCGCTTATATTGTCCTCATGAAAATGTTTACCAAGAGAAATAGACACTTTCGACCATTTATTATGTCCCCTAGCGCAAATATATCCACGATTAGATATTGCACTATGTTGACATAGGTCATTGGCCCTATGTCCTTGGGACATTAATAGTCATTTCCACTCCAATGTTTGTTGATTAAGCGTCGCAATGTATTTGTGAATGGTGAGCGCTATCGTGAGATGATATCCAATTTTTTTTTTACCCAAAATGCAAGAGCTTGACTTGCATGACATGTGGTTTCAAGAAGACGGTGCCACATAGCACGCATAACAAAGGACTTATTGAGAGGCGAGTTCGGTGAACATTTTATTTCACATTCGGGACCGGTCAATTGGCCTCCTAGATCGTGCGATTTAACGCCTTTAGACTATTTTTTGTAGGGCTATGCTAAATTTCATGTCTATACAGACAAGATCGCTTCAATTGACGAATTGGAAGACAACATTAAAGCATTTATTCATGAGATACCGGCCGAAATGTTGGAAAGAGTATGCCAAAATCGAACTAAGCGGATGGACCATTTGAGGCGCAATCACGGTCAACATTTGCATGAAATAATCTTCAAACATGCAATTATATGGACCGTACTATCGACTTAAATAAAGATTTCATGCATTTTTATACCCACCACCGAAGGATATTCATTTTGTCATTCCGTTTGTAACACATCGAAATATTCGTCTAAGACCCCACAAAGTATATATATATATTCTTGATCAGTGTAAAAATCTAAGACGATCTAGCCATGTCTGTCCGTCTGTCCGTTGAAATCATGCTACAGTCTTTAAAAAAAAGAGATATTGAGCTTAAACTTTGCACAGATTCTTTTTTTGTTCATAAGTAGATTAAATTCGAAGATGGGCTATATTGGACTATATCTTGATATAGTCCCCTTATAGACCGATCCGCCGATTTAGGGACTTAGGCCCATAAAAGCCACATTTATAAACCGATTTTACTGAAGTTGGGGACAGTGAGTAGTGTTAGGCCAGCCGACATCTTTCTTCAATTGGGCCCAGATCAGTCAAGATTTAGGTAAAGCTGCCATATAGATCGATCTCTCGATTTAAAGTTTTGGGCCCATAAAAGGCGCCTTTTTTGTCCGATGTCGCCAAAATTTGGGACAGTGAGTTGTATTAGGCTCTTCGACATTTTCCTTAAACTAGGCCCAAATCGGTCCATATTTGGATATAGCTGCCATAAAGACCGATATCTCGATTTTAAGCCTTGGCCCCAAAGGGCCAATTTATAATCCGATTTCACAGAAATTTGAAACAGTGACTTATGTTAGGCTTTTCCACATCCGTGTCGTATATGATTCAGATCGGTTTATTTTTAGATATAGCTACTTAAAAGACCAATATTTTTTATACACTATAGTACAATGACTTGTAATACTTATAAGTATTTGGTGCAAATCGAAACATATTTCGATATAGCTGCTACGGGGCAAAGGTATGCATTTTTCACTGGATTTTGACGAAAGGTGGTTTACATATATACCCAAGGTGAAATATATAATGGGTGACTAAATATTCTTTTTAAAAACTGGTACTTTCTGTACTAGAGGTCTGAAATTAGTCATGTAGGTAGAAGTAAGAAACATATGATGGCTGGCTAAGTGATCTATCTATTCACCATTCGCACATTTTGGCACGAAAATTGGTACCATTTGGTGTTGATACCATTGTTGGAGCCAGAGGTCTAAAATTTGGCATTTAAGTACAATTAGGAAATATATGATTGGTGACAAAATTATCTATTAGAAATTCACACATTTTGGTACCAAAATTGGAACCATTTGGTACTTTTTTTACATATGGAGCTAGACACCTGAAATCTGGCATGATGGTACAACTAGGGAAAATATGATGGGTGACTTAATAATCTATTCACAACTCATGTACATTTTGGTACCATTTGGTACTTTTTTACTCATTACCAATAGAGCTAGAGGTCTGAAATTTAGCATGTAGGTACAAGAAGGAAATATATGATGGGCGACTAAATGATCCATCAAAATTCGTACATTTTGGTACCAAAAAGTGCAATATAGTACGATGTAGCTTATTTTCGCCTTCGGCGAACGGGGACTGCTAAAATTAAGCATTCTGACAAACATTATCGCATTCTTGGCAAAAATACGATGTATAAGAAAACGTACTCATTAATGTTGTGACCTAAAGCCCTCTTCAATATAAATTTTAGGTGAACATAAAATTATTAAAAATCGTACATTTAGGTACTAAAACCTACAAAATGGTACATTCTTTACGAATTGTGCTAATCAAAATTAGGATACGCTTACACTTTGACAATAAATATTGGGTGGTTAGAAGATTTGGTACTTTTTTACAGAGAGATCTTAAGCTCCCAAAATTGGAATACAGTTACGCCTTGGCTAACAATGTTGGGCGACCACAAAGTTTTTTTTTTTTTTTAATTCGTACATTATTTTTTTGCTTCATTAGCAAACTTTTTTTTTAATAAGGATGTAAGTCTTTAAGACTTCCAACATCAATACATATCGAAAGAAATCGTTCGTAGAATTAAGCGAACACAATAATTTATAATAATAATTTAGTTACTTTTTTATTTTATGTATCTATGGAAAGCTTTATGAAATTAAATCAAATTATCACCGCACTTACCTTATTCATACAAAACACTCTGCTCTGCAAGCCTTTGACGATAACAGCATACAGTGTTATACCAATGGAAACTCCCAATACTTCAGACAACACCAAAAATATCAAACAAGGTGAAGGATATACACTCAAAGAGTGTAGACAGTAAAAGCAAATTATGGTTATGGCTAAGTCGAAGAGTGCAATCATACTCAGCATGAATAGGACATAACGCATCATTTTTGTATAATCCAATTTATAATTTAGACTAGCAAAGTAGGCATCGATGTGTACAAAAGTTTTAAAGAACTTTTTCAAAGAATTCCTTTGCAAAATTGCCGTTAGCGGGATTAGCGTGGAAGACACAATACCGTTGCAAATATGCATGGTAGTGGAAAAATCAGAAACTTTTGTTTCCAGCAAATATACCACCATTGACTGTCTGTTGTACATGGTATAGGCATAACAAAGCACCATCAACATCAAGTGCACCAAAATATTGCAGTAGCCAAAGGTAGAGGTTTTTAAGGTCATAACACCATTTGGTAGGGTGACAATGCGAAATGGTACAATACCATTAAGGACAGCACAGCAGAAAATGATTTTTAGGGCTTTATAGGGATTATTAGATGTAGATAATTTTTGTCGCAGACGTTTATGCCACACATGTTCTTGTTGTTTTGATTCACTCGTATCCATTTGCTTTTTGTAAATATTATTTTTATGTCGTTAAAGTTTTTCAATTCCGCTTTTAATTTCCAATGTCAATGTCCTATCCTTTACCCATCACGTTTCAGACTGATTTAAGAACGTTTGTTCAAACTACTCAATGTTGGCATAATCCTCATAGTTGTGTTGGCTGTGCGTTTGATTCAAGCAAAACTTAATATGTCTCTTAGGGCCAATATATACCATTTCCGTTTCTGTATAGTGAGTGTTCAAATTTAAGCTTCTGGTTTTGTTATATGCTGGTCTTCTTACATAAATTATCAGCCAAATGTCCTGGGAAAATAAAGTGTCATATTGAAACCTTACTCTGACTCATTATATTCTGGTCATAATAGACAAAGAAGGAAGTTGTTATACCGAAAACCTAACACTAAAAGTCATTGACTTTCGTCCCGCACGTCTGTCAAAATATGCGGCATTTAGGACAATGGTTCAACCAGTTGCAACATGTTGTGCATTGGAGATGATTCGAAGAAAAGGAAGGCGAGATACTACATAATTCGTCCACGATCATGGTAGGTAGTGTATAACATCTAGCCAAAATAAAAACAAAATATTATGTAAAGTGGATGAAAAATAATAAAGCAGGAGGAGCCGAAGGGCTGCCAGTTTAGTTATGTAAAACCATCTTTGACATAGTGATAAGCATATGCATTAGTAGGCCTATATTACTTGCAACTAAAAGTCAGCTTCCCCCGGCCGACACCGGATAACTGTGAGCCCCACACAGGCTGGGACAAAATTACTCAGAGAAACAAAAGAATAGTAACAACGGACGCCCCTAGCGTTGACGACTCACTCAAGAAAAAGGACCATGATCTGTGGATATACACCTGGAATGTCCGGACTTTCTGTAGAGAAGGTGCACTCTGGCGGATATATTGGAGAAGTACAATACAGATATTACCGCCTTAGAGGAAGTGCGATGGACTGGAAATGGCATCACAACAACACCAAACGGCGACGAACTATACTAAATATGCCATGAGAGGAGGCATAAACCTGGCTATGGATTGGTGGTTAGTCGGAGACTGAAACACCGTATCTCTTGGATTATTCCGATTAATGAGAGGCAAGCCACAATACGCATAAAGGCCCAATTCTTTCACATCAACCTTTTTCAAAGAAGACAAGGACGAGCAGACTAAGGATATTTTCTACGAGCACTGCTCCGCTCATGATATTAAAAGCGTTCTAAAGGATTTTAATGCGAAGGTAGGCAAGGAAATTATCTTTGATTTAAACAGCTTTGACATGAAATCGCACCTGCTGTCGCAACTGTAGATTTATCGCCATAAATTTATTTTTTTAAATATAGAATCCAATGCAAAACCAAACTAAAGTACACTAAAACGGTTTATAAAAATCTCTCTCCTAAGAATTTTCATACAAAAAATCACCGAAAAGCCAATTTTCCATCAAAGCATGACCTTATATGGCCAGAAAATTTTTATACCAATCATCATAGCATTGGGGGTATACTAATCTTCGTCTAAGACCCCATAAAGTTTACATATTCTTGATCGTCTCGACATTCTGAATCGATCTAGCCATGTTCTACCATCCGTCTGTCGAATCCCGATTGCGGTCGAACGCGCAAAGCCAGCAGCAGATACTTCTTATTGGTGTAGGTCGTTGAGGTTTCCAAATGGTCTATTTCGGTTCAGATTTGTATATAGTCCTCATATAAATCGATCCCCGATTTGACTTCTTAGCCCCAATTTCCATCCTATTTGGCTAAAATTTCGAAAAAAAACTTCAATTACGACTTTCAATATCCATGCCAAGTATGATCCGAATCGGTCTATAAACAGATATAGCCCCCATATTAATTGATCCCCGGATTTGAATTCTTGAGCCCTTAGAAGCGTCAATTTTCATCCGATTTGGCTGAAATTCGAAACAATTACTTGTGTTACGACTTCAAACATCCATGCCAAGTATGATCCCAATCGTTCTATATACGAATATAGCCCCCTATAAACCGATCCCCGGATTTTTCACATGATTTCGCTGAAATTTGGCCCAAAAACCTATCTTATGATCTTTAACATCAGTGCCAAGTATGGTTTTCTAGGCTCCATTAAAATAGCGCTATTCCGATATGACTTCTTGAGACCTTACTAATATTTAGTTGAATCCATGGGGATGGTTACCCAAGATTCGGCCCGACCGAACTTAGTACGCTTTTACTTGTTTTTTTATACCATCAAATGCAAGAAGACACTAAAATGGTTTCCAGAAATTTCACTCCTAAGAATTTTGAAAAAAAATTTCGTTTCATTTAATTCAATTTTCCACCTAGGAGTGACTTTATATGGCGATAAAAAATATTTTGCTTAACTTTCATTGGCCTTCTTTAGGCCAATCCAAATTCCATTAGGATACTTTTTTCCTTAACTCGAGCTAGAATTTTTCTAAGGGAGCTCTATTCTTGGGTATTTTTTTTTTTGCCATTCGCCGTAAATGGGTCAAGTTAGGCAAAAAAAGTTCGATTTAATACTGTACAGAAGCAAAACATTGAAAGGATACAAACTCGACAGATGGAAACGGCATTCCCCACTTAGCTGACCTAAATCCTTGATGAAAGCACTCCATGTCCCGACTAAATAACGGTACTGTGACAAACCATTGCCCACTTCGAAGAAAATGCTGCGATATCCGTACTTGGCTACCAAACGTCTCTCCAAAGAAACCCATGGTATGGCCAAGAGTGTCGAAATGCTACTGAAGCCAAGAATACAGCTTATAGAGCAACCCTGCAATCAGTAGCCAGTTGAAGAAACAAGGAAAGAGGAAAAACGTCTATTGCGCAGAGAGAAAAAGGAAATGGAATCAAAAAGACGTGAGTGTAAGAGAATTGAGATGTACAGGAGTCAGAATGAAGTTTTGAAATTTAACCAAAGATACAAACATCAAGCCTATGGCTTTGGTTCAGCCACATCCTCCTGCAGAGACAAAGAAGGAAATCTGGTAACCGATACAAATAGTGTGCTTGGAATATGGAAATAACATATTTCACAACTGCTAGTGCCCGACGATGGCGACAAAGGGGATACCGCAAAAACAATTCCTGATGATGGTATAGAATGTTTACCAGTGACCCGACTGAAGAACAACAAGGCAGCAGGAGCCGATGAGGTGCCGGCTGAACTATTCAAGCATGCAGGCTATACGCAGATGAGGCGTAAGCATCAGCTTGTCTGCGCAATCTGGCTAGAAGAACGCATACCCGATGATTGGATACTATGTCCCGTGCACAAGAAACAAGACCAGATGGAATGTGCCAACTAAAAACAAAAAATTTTGCCCATGAACATTCCACTGAGGAACATGGGCAACCTTCTCACATATCAATGAGTGCAGTCCGATTCAAGTTTAAGCTCAGTGGTAAGGGGCCTCCTTTTTATAGCCAAGTCCGAAAGGCGTGCCGCAGTGCGACACCTCTTTGGAGAGAAGTTTTACATGGCATAGTACCTTACAAATGTTGCCATTAGGAGGGAAAAACCACCGCTGGAAAATTTTTCTGATGGTCTCGCCAGAATTCGAACCCAGGCTTTCAGCGTCATGCTAACCTCAACGCTACGGTAGCCTCTACAAAGGAATAAGTCTCCTCCCCATCCCATACAAAAAACTTTCGAGAGTACTATTTGAAAAATTATTGAGATAATTGGGCCCTATCAATGCATCTTTAGACCTGGTAAATTCACCATAGACCTATTAGCTTAACTTAGAACAGCGTTCCAAGCGCCTCGATCTTCTGCGCTCATTTTATAATCTCTGACACCAAGTTTCGAGGTGACTTTCATTTCTTGATCTTTCCATCGGGCTTTTAGTCGTCCCGATTTGCGTATACCACCGTGATAGCCTGCATAAAAAACTTCTTCGCTGAAATTTCTTCGTTCATTCTGAAAACATGGCCAAGCCAATGCAACCGTTGTATTTTGATACGTTTAACTATGCTAACGCCGTCATACAACTCATATATGATCATATCATATGGATCATAAGAGGTCGATACTCTCCATTAATGCAAACATGTCCATTAATTTTAGAATATTTGTCTCAAACACTCGAAGCACTGCCTCGTCTGCTTTCATAAATACTCATGCCCCAGAACCACATAACAAAACGGGTTGTCTCAGTGTCTTGAGTAGTGTATTTTTCGTCTGTCCAGAGGTGGCCTTCTTCATCTTCATCTTTTGCCAGTATATTTCTTCGCCTTATTTCCAAACCGGTGCCACACGTTTCGGTTACGGCGGTGCCGAGGTAGATAAAGTTTCTGACTATCTCAAAGTTGTGGTTTCCTAGTTTCTCCATTTTCTTGATCTGCTCGTTGCTCAAGGCGTTGTGGGAATCGAACCATCTATTTTGTCTTATCTTTCGAAACTTGGTGTGCTTGGAAAGGTATTCTAAGATCGGCTAATGGGATAAATGTTCTGTCATAGCCTATTAAAGTAAAGTAAAGTAAAAGTCAGCTTCGGACCACATCATCATAATTACAAAGATATTTAAAGCCATTTTAAGTTTTCATAATTTTTCAACTGACACTCAAAACCTCAGCTAAAATAGCAAATAATATAAGCCAGCCGTCCAGTAGAAAAATCAGAGCAGTGTTTGTACATTGGTGAATACTCCTAAATCCACAAGATTCTTAAATTTGTATCATAAAAAAAGAAAAAAACAATAAATTTAAAATTGTTGTAAAATTGCTATTTTGTTTTTTTTTTTATTAATAAAAAAATTTACCTTAAATTTATTGACATTAACTTCAAACTAGTTTCTGTTTAAAAGTTTATAGCTTCAATTTAGAGCTACTAGTGCATAAGTGCATCATCATTCATCATCAATGCTGCGTCTCCCAATTGTAGCAGCAACAGCAACAATCATGGTCCAATGTCAAGTACATAAATATTCAATTATTTTGAAATTATTGAATCGGTTGCATTCGTGATTTTTTTAGAATGTTGTTTTCTCTATATATTGGCTACTAATTGAAACTGTTAAATGCTACAGTTATGGCGAGTAACATTGCTGACATTGAACATGAAGATGAGCTCTCAAATTACAGCAGATGAACTTGGAAAATTGTTCCAAAATACTTTAAAATAACAACAACAACCGCTCAGGCATTCATTTAATTAATTACGAAAATGTTATAGGCATGCCATCATTTAATGAAATCACACGATATTCAATGTTCTACATAGTTGAAATCATTAAAAACATAAGTCAAGGTGTGGGAAAGCTTACAAATTGGGTTTCTAAAAAAACCATATGAGACTAGCTTATATTTATGAAAAAGTTTTAAATATTTTTGATAGTCTAGACATTCTCTTCATACCATCTACAATAAAAAGTAAAAACAGAAAGAGAGGTAGTGTAAAGATTAAGGAATCGTTATGAGACATTCGATGGCCTCAGCAGTTGCAAAGTCGTTGTTATGGTATCAACATTTTCAAACAATCCTAGCCTACTCTCCACTACGGAGTTGAAGATATATTGACTTTGTTATACGCAAAATATTGCAATAAGATCATTAATAATATTTATATTCTTTGTTTGTAAAAGTGTCCACCCAAAACACACTAACCTTCAATTTAGAAAGACAAACCTTTCGATATTTATTTTTTATTGTTCTATGGGGAGTTCATGTGGTCTTGGAGAGTTGTTTTTTGCAAATTTGCCCATTAACATTCCATTGAAGAAGAGCGAGAATATATCTCTCATACCAACGAGTACTCTCGGAATTAAGTAAAGGGGCGATTTTTTAAGAGTTATTGTGTTGCCCAAAATGTAATTGCGGATTTTTTAAAAGAAAGTAAATACATTTTTAATAAAACTTAGAATGAACTTTAATCAAATATACTTTTTTTACACTTTTTTTCTACAGCAAGCTAAAAGTAACAGCTGATAACTGACAGAAGGAAGAATGCAATTACAGAGTCACAAGCTGTGAAAAAATTTGTTAACGCCGACTATATGAAAAATCCGCAATTACTATTTGGGCAACCAATAAAATTTTCGAGATGACAACACTGGTTCATAATCATTTCCAAACGTCATTCCTGAAAGTGAAAAGATTTGAATATATTCTACCATTTCATGATGGAGAAACTCACATACGAGCAGCAATCGCTTTGTGAGTTTCTCCATAATGAAATGCAGAGTATGCTGAACACTTTTCACTTTCGCAGATTACGTTGGTACTAAAAGATCAATCAGTACTGCCAACCCGAAAAACTTAGCTCATATGTATATGTCTTCTTATATCTAACAATTAAAAAGGAGTTAAGTTCGACCGGGCCGAACTTTGGATACCGACCACCTCGGGTATATAAAGGGTGATTTTTTTGAGGTTAGGATTTTCATGCATTAGTATTTGACAGATCACGTGGGATTTCAGACATGGTGTCAAAGAGAAAGATGCTCAGTATGCTTTGACATTTCATCATGAATAGACTTACTAACGTGCAACGTTTGCAAATCATTGAATTTTATTACCAAAATCAGTGTTCGGTTCGAAATGTGTTCATTCACCGTAACGTTGCGTCCAACAGCATCTTTGAAAAAATACGGTCCAATGATTCCACCAGCGTACAAACCACACCAAACAGTGCATTTTTCGGGATGCATGGGCAGTTCTTGAACGGCTTCTGGTTGCTCTTCACTCCAAATGCGGCAATTTTGCTTATTTACGTAGCCATTCAACCAGAAATGAGCCTCATCGCTGAACAAAATTTGTCAAAATTTGAACACATTTCGAACCGAACACTGATTTTGGTAATAAAATTCAATGATTTGCAAGCGTTGCTCGTTAGTAAGTCTATTCATGATGAAATGTCAAAGCATACTGAGCATCTTTCTCTTTGACACCATGTCTGAAATCCCACGTGATCTGTCAAATACTAATGCATGAAAATCCTAACCTCAAAAAAATCACCCTTTATATGTAAACCACCTTTCGTCAAAATCCGATGAAAAAGGCATACCTTATGCCCCATAGCAGCTATATCGAAATTTGTTCCGATTTGGACCAAATACTAAAAAGTACAAGTCATTGTTCAATTGTGTATAACAAAATGTTGGTCTTTTTAGTAGCTATATCTAAAAATAAACCTATCTGAACCATAAACGACATGGATGTCGAAAAGCCTAACATAAGTCATTTTTCAGTGAAATCGGATTATAAATGAGCATTTTGTGGGGCCAAGATTTGAAATCGAGATATCGGTCTATATGGCAGCTATATCCAAATCTAGACCGATGTGGGCCAAGTTGCATATAAATGTCGAAGAGCCTAACACAACACACTGTCCGAAATTTCGGCGACATCGGACTATAAATGCACCTTTTATGGGTCTAAAACCTTAAATCGAGAGATCGGTCTATATGGCAGTTATATCCAAATCTGGACCGATCTAAGCCAAATTGAAGAAGGATGTCGAGTGGCTTAACACAACCAACTGTCCCAAATTTCAGCAAAATCGGATAATAAATGTGGCTTTTATGGACCTAAGACCCTAAATCGGAGGATCGGTCTATATAACAGCTATATCCAAATCTTGACCGATCTAGGCCAAATTGAAGAAGGGTGTCGAAGGTCCTTATACAACTCACTGTCCCAAATTTCGGCGACATCGGACAATAAATGCGCCTTTTATGGGCCCAAAACCTTAAATCGAAGATGGGTTTATATGGCAGCTATATCCAAATCTATACCAATCTAAGCCATATTGCAGAAGTATGTCGAGGAGCTTTACCTAACTCACTGTCCCAAATTCCGGCGACATCGGACAAAAAATGCGCCTTTTACGGGCCCAAAACCTCAAATCGAGTGATCGGTCTATGTGGCAGCTATATCCAAATCTGGACCGATCTGGGCCAAATTGAAGAATGAAGTCGAAGGTCCTAACAACACTTACTGTCCCAAATTTCGGCGACATTGGACAATAAATGCATTGGACAACCTTAAATCGAGAGATCGGTCTATAAAGCAGCTATATCCAAATCTGGACCGATCTGAGCCAAATTGAAGAAGGATAATGAGTGGCTTAACACAACTAACTGTCCTAAATGGCGGCTATATCGAGATATAGTTCGATAGCCCATCTTCGTACTTAACCTGCTTATGGACAAAACAAGAATCAGTGCAAAGTTTCAGCTCAATATCTCTATTTTTAAAGACTGTAGCGTGATTTCAAAACACAGATGGACGGACATGGCTAGATTATAGGGTCGGTAACGGATATTTCGATGTGTTGCAAAAGGAATGACAAAATGAATATACCCCCAACCTTCGATGGTGGGTAAAAAAATCAATTTGTGTTTGTTTGTTGGTTTAACTGTTTGTCTGTTCCGTATAGTCTCAAAAACGGCAAAACCGATTTTCTTGAAATTTTCACAGATTGTACATAATGATCCTGGGGTGAAAATAGGTCACTAAATTTTTTTATATCTGAAGGGGAGGCGGACCCACCCCCTTAGCCAATTTTCAGAAACGCCAGATATCGGATTAGGTGGTGCGAAATTTTGTATGCTCTCTTATAGTTACCTAAAAACAAAAATTTGGTACCAAATTTTAGGATGGGGTATCTAGGGGGTCCGTGGATGTGGAATGAAATATTTGGGGGACATTCCCAGCCTCCAAAACACCCCCAAATCAGAAATATATATCGACCATGGTAATATGGAACTCATATGAAAGGTATTGGGGAGGAGGGCACGTAATTGACACAACACCGCACAACACCCCATAAACAGAGACCGGAAAATATGTATGCCCCTTAATCCGGCCATGGCAATTTGGGGCTCAAATGAAAGGTATTTGGGAGTAGATCACGAAATTGATACCCACATTTGGGACCAAGTTTCTGGGGGTTCACACCACACCCTAAACTATGAGACTATTTAATAGACTCTTTAAGAATGAAGTACATCTAAATGAAGTCAAACGACATACATATACCCTTTTCGTGGCATGCTATTTTGCCCAATATTGTTGACAAATTTGTTTACAGCTTGTGACTCTGTAATTGTATTATTTCTTCTGTCAGTTATCAGCTGTTACTATAGCTTAGAAAAAAAGTGTAAACAAAAGTATATTTGATTAAAGTTCATTTTAAGTTTTATTAAAAATGCATTTACTTTCTTTTAAAAAATCCGCAATTACTTTTTGGGCAACCCAATATTTCACTAAAAGCTCTTTAACTGTCGAAAATAAATATTCTAAGCATAATTTTGTTCCATATATTGTATTGTAATAAAAGGCGCAGCAGATCAACTAGTATCAAATAAAACATCGAATTGCACCCGACTCGCTATGTTAAATGTCATAAAATACTGAGTGCATAAATTCAGCGAAATCGGAATGATGAAGTTAGTATACCCTCATACTGTGGAAGAGGACATATGTTAAGCTACTTTGGACAACAACAACGTTTGTCAGTGGTACAAAATAGATATTCATGAATAAATAAACTATTGCCTATCAAATACAAATTCGTGACACTTGTTGTACATACCTCGCATTGTCTCTTGTCCTTGCTTGTGTAGGGGACATAGTATCCTGAGGTTCCAATTGCCGATTGTTATCGTTTATAAGTCCTTATATCCTGAGGTTGCAATTATCGATTATTTAGTCCATCTAACCCCAATTACACTCAATGACCTTGGCAATGTAGGGTTCAAATAAAGGTATTTTAGGATAGAGCTCTATATCCAAACTGGACATATTTGCCAATGACGATTTTGATCTCAAATGGAAGATATTTGAGAGTAGAGCACGAACCTGATATCAACATACGGAACCAAATGTCTAGGGGCTGTCCCACCCCCACAACATCCCCCAAATCGAACGTTTTCGTTGACTTAGGTATATTCGGGTTCAAATAAAAGTTATTTGAGAATGGTGCCCGATGCTAAGATAATTTCAACCCCAACTGGACATATTTGCCGACTATGGCAATAACGAGCTCAAATGGAAGTTATTTAAGAGTAGAAAACGATATGGGGGACTCCTCATCCCATAAACTCTCTCCCACCATTGACAATATTGGTCTTAAATGAAAGGTATTTGGGAGTAGATAACGAATATAGAGGCGAAATATTTGCGGGGATTTCCCACTGCCATAATCCCAATTGGGGTTTCGAGCTCAAATAAAGGATTTTAAAAATGGAGTACATGTAACATCTAAACTAAAGGGGGAGGTATCTCATAGACCTAGAAAGATCATATAAAGACATTTAGAACAAGCATACTGTTAATTAAGTGGAATATAATACATTTCATACAAAATTCCACTAAGAAACAGGTATTTTATGGTATTTCACTAAAATCTCTTAAATTGTCAAACATTAACACTCAAGGGAAAATTTTGTACCATATGTTGTAAATGACGTGAGGGGAAGCTTGCCCGATTCAGCTATTTTTCTATAAAAATTAAATGTTGCAATTTTTCATAGAAATAAAATAATACTACGTATATTTTTGAAATCCCCTTTTCAAAAAGTTGCACTTATTCTCTGGTGTCATGTTGCTTTTTGTTATCTTAGACGTGATATTTGGATTGTTATCGTTTCACTTGATATCAAGAGCAAAATCAGTTTGATGTTTATCGGGCCTTAACAGCTACAAATTATTTGTTATTCTTCTTAAGGTCAAGTTTGTATTCAGCTGAAGGTTATTTCAAACCATCATAGGGGCAGGCAGGCAGACAGATAGATCACCGGTATGCCGTTGCCATATTTTGTGCGTTTGCTCGCCTTTTTGGTTTTAAACAAATGTATTTTTGTGTTATTATTACTATTTCTATTATTACTACCATTATTTTTTATTATTATTTCTATTTGTGCACAAACATGACTAGATGATGTTCACTCTTGTGTTGCTGTTCCTCTATAATTTGTAGTTTCTAGAAAAAATACGAAAAACAACAGAAGAAACATTAAAAATAAGAAAAACAATGACATTTGCTGGGGTTTTTCCATAAAATGGCTTTGTCTTCTCGATTCTTTGCTTATGCATTAATTTATGTGATTTTCCATTTATATCTTCTTCTTAATAGGAATCATTTGAAAATTCTCTTCTCCTTCTTGTCCGTTTTAATTAAAACTTTTGTTCAGAGATTAAATTGTGTGCGAACATTGCGTCTTGGTGTGTCTTTTTGCATCATATTTAAATTTTTGACATTAACAGAAGTCAAAAGTCATTTAACACTTAACGGTCCGTGCGTTTATTTGTCCGATTTTTTACAGACATTAGCAATGCTCACTAGCAGTTATTTAAAAATGTGTGAGTCATTGAAAAAGTAGAGGGAAATTACACCATTTCCAAAGTTATGAAATAAACATAAAAATAAATAAAAATCAAATCAAAATTTTGATTTGGCTGACATTTTGCATGAAATGTTTTTTTATGATTTCCAACAACTGTGCCAAGTATGGTTGTAATCAGTCCATAACCTGACATAGATGTCATATAAACCTATCGGGGGTCTTGACTTTTTGAGCCTCTAGAGGACGCAATTTCGACCCGATTTGGCTGAACTGGTGAACTTCGGTGATTTCCAAGAACCTTGGGGACTTCCAAGAACTGTGCCAAGTTTGGTTTAAATCGGTCCATAACCTGATATAGCTCATAACTTTAGAATTAAGACCAAGGATTCAAAGTGGAGCGGAGCGAAGTAGGCCTAATTTTTGACGAAGAGGGAACGAAATTTTTTGAACACGGAGCGGAGCGGGAGTGGAGCTGTTTTCACTCTCAAAAAAGGTTTTTATTTTGTCGGAGCGGAGCGAATTTTGAGAGCGAAAACCGCTCCACCCCGTGCTTAAAAAATGTCACTCCAGCTGTGGCAAAAAATAGTCCTACTCCGTTTTGCAGGGTGATAAACGTGCCAGTTATGGGCTTAATTCGGATATCGGAGACCCTAGTATAGCTCACGGTTTCCAATTTCGGCGAAATCGGACAATAAACGTGGCGTTTATAGGTTTAAGACCCTAAACCGGGAGATCGATTTTGCTCGTTCAAGAATTTAGCCTGTGTATAGTGAAAATACGAATCTATGGCAAGTTTAAGCTTAGTATATTAATTTTTAAAGAGTGTAGAGTGATAACAACGAACATAGTTAAATCGTCTCGGAAATGGTGTACTCCCTCTCGCATGTTATTTAATTATGGTTTGTCTTATCCCAGCGCTAAACTACGATAGGACACCGTGTGTAAGTATAAGGTGTTGCCATGGGGCACTAATTTGGGCTGCAGCGTCTAGGGCGTTAATAGTACATTACCAAAGTCGATGGCAGGTTTGAAGCAAAATGACCTTGAAAACTATGCTTGTACTTGAAGACAACCATTGCGCTACAAAGGGGGCTTGAACATAGCTAGCCAGCATGCAGTGTGGTGTCAGTCTATCAACGACCCACAATGTAATCCATACCAAATCATTAAACAAAATGAACACCAACCAAGCAACAACAAAACAACACCCATAAAACAGAAGTAGTGAAACAAAAACGCATTGATTTTATTAGAGGAACAAAATTATAACAAGTAATGGCTATAAGTTGCACACTAAATCATACAGCCATGCCAAAAAAGTAAAGGCGTTATAAATAATAATAATCCCTTGGACGCATTTGCTGATGACTATGGATATTATGCCTCTATTTTGTTTGCAGTGTGCTGTATTTTTTGTTTATATGACAATGCGCTTGTGTCTTAAGTCTTTCGTTTTTACCTTATATTTCATACCATGACATGCTGTGGCGGGTTTACTGGAACTGGGTCAAATATCTATCCGATCATTACCATCAACAGCACCACAACCACCAACACCACCATTATCCACATCAAAGATAATAATAATTTAAAAAATAACTGAAACTAAATAGCAACTTCCGTTTATTCAAGCCAAATTTGTTTTTTTTTTTTCATACATACATCAATCAATCATGCTTACAAAGCTATCAAATCAATTTAAGCGTCAGCAGCACTTTGATAATGTAAAAATTAATTAAATAATGAAAATTTAATAGAAATGTGCTGATTTTTAAGAAAATTTAAAAACTGGATGCAGTAATCATCATTCAAAAAACGCGGCCCCCTTTTCACATGGTTCAAAATTTAAAATTACTTATATTCATATTAAACTGTCAAATAATTTTTATTAGAATCCCATATTGCCCCGTTTGAAACACTTGTCCATTTAGGGCATAATTTTGGGATGGAATGACTTCCAGGGAATTGACCCAAATTTTTGCTTGAATCCAATATTGTCCCGATTTTTGTACATGCCCATTTGGGGGTGGTTTTTGGGGTGGGACGGCCCCAGTGAGACTTTACCCCAAATTTTTATATTAGTTTTTAGTTTCACTTACCTTTAATTTGATACCCATATTGCCCCAATCGGTAAACATGTAATTTTTGGGTACGACATACCTCACGAAATGTGCTGATAAATGCTGTAGAAATGAAAATCAAGGGGTACGTATTTATGGGAGCTATATCTAAATCTGAAACAATGGCAAGAGAGTCCTTCGTAACGAAATTTTACAGGTTCGAGTAACAAATTTCAAATAAAATAACACATTATTGCAATACTATTCAGATCAGACGAACATATATATAGGAACTATACCTAAATCTGAACCATTTTCCAAACCAAAGATATGACATCATTAAAACTAAGTTATATACCGATCATATAGAACTTAAATGTATTTGAGAGTAAAATACAGATCTGCCATACAATATCAGAGCCAAGGGTCCTGCCCATATTAAAACTTCCCAAATCGGATATATTGGCCAATCCTGACAATGCAGCTATTTGGGAGAAGAGTACGAATCTGACGCCCAAATTTAGAGCTATGTATCTGGCTAGCCGCCTACCCACAATAATTTTTATTCCCTCCACCATAGAATGGGAGTATACTAATTTCGTCATTATGTTATTAGTGTAGGTCGGTTGGGATTGTAAATGGGCCATATCTGCCCATGTTATGATATAGCTGCCATATAAACCGATCTTAGATCTAGACTTCTTGAGCCACTAAAGGGCGCAATTCTTATCCGATTTGGCTAAAATTTTGCATGACGTGCTTTGCTATGACTTCCAACAACTGTGCTAAGCATGGTTCAAAGCGGTCCATAGCCTGATATAGCTGCCAAAAAAATCGATCTTGAATCTTGACTTCTTGAGCCTCCAGAGAGCGCAATTATTACCCAATTTGGCTGACATTTTGTACAAAAGCTTCTTCCAGACTTTCAATATACGTGTCAAATATGGTCTGAATCGGTCTTTAGCCTGATACAGCTCCCATATAAAGCGATGTCTCTAAAGGACGCAGTTTTTTTTGAAATGGTTGAAATTTTACAAAATTACTTCTACTATGGTCTACAACATTCAATTCGATTATGGTCCGAATCGGACCATTACTTGATATAGCTTCAATAGCATAACAACTCGTATCCATTATTATTTGTTTGCCTAAAAAGAGATACCGGGAAAAGAACTCGACAAATGTGATCCATGGTGAATGGTATATAAGATTCGTTCTGTTCTGATTATAGAGGCGACCGTAAAGCATAGATTAGCATGTCCGCCTATTATGCTGAACGCCTGGGTTCGAATCCTATCGAGAACATCAGAAAATATTTTCAGAGGTGTTTATCCCCTTTATCCCCATGTTATCCCCATGTAGAACCTTCTCCCCAAAGAAATGTAGCTCTGTGGCATGTCACACGGTGTTGTCCAGGTGGACAAAAGTGCAAAAATTAAAATTGTGAATTTTTACTAACTACTAATTTTAGCAAACCATTCAAATAAGAAGATTTAAAACAAGTATTTAACTTTTAGACCTCTCTTCAACTAATCCATGTTTTCGTACAAATTAATGCTTCATATTTTTCCCAAATATTAAAATTTTTGTTTATGTTACCGACATTTTTTTATACCCACCATCGAAGGAATTCACTTTGTTATTTCGTTTGCAACACATCGAAATATCCGTTTCCAACCCTATAAAGTAAAAATATAAGACGATCTAGCCATGTCCGTCCGTCTGTCAGTTTTAATCGCGCTACAGTCTTTAAAAATAGAGATATAGAGATAGATAGAGATATTGAGCTGAAACTTTGCACAGATTCTTTTTTTGTCCATAAGCAGTTTACGTTCGAAGATGGACTGCATGGGGCTATATCTTGATATAGCCCCCATATAGACCTTTCCGTCGATTTAGGGTCTTAGACCCAAAAATGCCACATTTATTATCCGATTTTGCTGAAATTTGGAACAGTGAGTTGTGTTAGGCCCTTCGACATCCTTCTTTAATTTGGCTTAAATCGGTTCAGATTTGGATATATATATATAGTCTTAGGCCCATAAAAGCAACATTTATTATACGATTTTGCCAAAATTTGGGACAGTGAGTTTTGTTAGGCCCTTCGACATCCTTCTTCAATTTTTGGACAGTGTGTTAGGCCCTTCGACATTCTTCTTCAATTTGGCCCAGATCGGTCCAGATTTGGATATATAGATCGATCTTTCGATTTAAGGTTTTGAGGCCATCAAAGGGGCCCAAAACCTTAGAAAAACTCCTTTCTATAAAAATTTTGGCGGAAAATTCTACTATCACCTGAATACACCAAAACTTAACAAAAACCCCAGAAATCAGTAAAACAAAAACACAATTCAGGGATAAAGTCGTAAGTTAAAGTGAACGCCTTCTATAGGCTTAAGAACTCAAATCGAGAGATTGGTTTATATGGGATCTATATCAGGTTATATACCGATTTGATCCATATTTGGCGGAGTTTTTGAGAATCATAGCAGAAGTCATTGAGCCGAATCGGATAATAATTGCACCCTCTGGAGGCTCAAGATATTAAATTGGGAGATCGGTTTATATTGGAGCTATATCAGCTTATAGACCGATTTGGACCATACATGTAATAGTTGTTGACAAATCAAACAAATCGGGTAATAATTGCGACCTCTAGAGGCTCAAGAAATTGCATCGGGATATCGGTGTATGTGGGAGCCATTTTAGATTATAGACCGATTTGGACCATACTCAGCTTTCTCTATATTACACTTAAATATATCTCTGTGTAAAATTTTAGAGTTCTATGTTAACTGTAACTATTTTTGACCAACGAATACACTAAGAGGCAACACTGTGCCCCGTTCGGACTCGGCTATAAAAAGGGGGCCCCTTACCATTGAGCTTATCGGACAGCACTCAGTGATATGTGAGAAGTTTGCCCCTGTCCTTTACTGGAATTTGCATGGGAAAATTTGCATTTATAGTCCCACTGTTCCACAAACTCATAACTTAACTTAAAATTATTGTTAAAATTTTTATAAATGACAATTTGCACGGTATTTGCTCCAAATCATTTAACACCTCTGAGAAAGGTAAATAAATTGATGGGTATAAACATAATTATCTTCAGCCAAGCGTAACCCTCGATCAATGATCACGCAATTTGTCATTCATATGCTGACAAACAATAAAAGTGCCATCATCATTGCCCTCTGGCGTTTAATACAAAAAAAAAAAAAAAAAAAAACAGAGAAGAAGAAGAAGAAAAACAAAAAACGTTAAAACGAAATGTTTGTGCACCGTTAAACACATAATTATGGTTAGTGCAAAAAATTTAAAAAAATATATATTTTTTTTCTTTTTTGTCACTTAAAGATCGATAACAATTATAAAATATTTTCAAAATTATTGCATAACATTGAGGGGCTCTTCACACGCATCATAATTTGGTTTCTTATCTGCAAATAAATGCAGAAAAATCACATAAATTGGGATTTTGCCTCAATCAATTAAGGTGGCACAATTAACCAAATGGCAAATTAATTTTTTTACCCAAGATTATCCGAAAATAGATGAGTGTTGAGACCCTTCTTTCATATAAGCGTTTAAAGTGTAGCTCGTTTTGCCTAAGGGGAGACTCAAGTGATTGTCATTCCTTAGATTGCAAGTTACCAAGGAAGGCCACTGTTTCTGTCATGATTTTATTTTTTGTTCATATCTTCAAATAGAAACAATTAAGCGGCAAATCATGGAAGCACTTTGTGTTTTTTTTTTTTCAAAATTAACTTTTCTCTAACATTGTATCAAATGTTGTTTCATAAGATTGGCCATCATATCTCAATCAATTGCTTCCCATAATCTATTTGAGGATCATCAAGTAGAAGTGGTTTTATATATGGCATAGCTATGTTCATATTTTGCACCCTACGCTCTTCACATATTAGGAAAATAACAGATAAAAGATATAACAAATAAGCCTCTGGACTCATCAAGCCTATTTCGTTTATGGTGAATATCTTTGGCACTTGTCTTGCCTGATGTAAATCTCAATTTGCCTACGAACATTCCTTTAGGGAACAGTGGACAATGAGTGCAGTCGGATTAAAGTTTTTTTTAGCTTAACGGTTATGTAAGGCATCAACAATTCTTTTTTACCCATTTTTAGCTTTTTTTCTTATTTATTTAAATATGATTTAAATTTGAAAATTTCCTAATGTCTCACAAAGAGACCATAGGCCTGACCTGTTATACAGCAAGTTTGTTACAATTCATGTTAATGACCTTGAGTGCAAAGCTAAGCCTCTATACCTTTTTCTAACGTTAAGACCCTAATTAATTATTGCATTTTTCTGTTTCTTCTTTATGTGATTCATGGTTTCTTTCTTTCCAACGTAAATACCTTAATTATGGCAAGCGATTTATTTCTATTTTTAATTTTTTTGTTGTTATATTTAAACTATGGATGGGCCTTTTAAGACATAATTAATATGCCATTTGTGTATGGTATTCAACTTTGACAGATGAGCTTTAAGAAACAATTATAAAGAAATCTAAATATTTACAAATATTTGTAAAAGGCAAATAAGTAAAACAAAACAAAAAAATAGAAGAAAAAATTAATAATAAAAAAGACGCACTGTGGTCCAGAAGGTGGAAAAATTGGAATTGAGTTCACAACTTTTAATATGTTGGTCTGAGAGGCATAAAATGTTCTAGACATTTGTAGAAGAGGCCATAGGATTTCAGAAAAGTGTGGTTTCACAATGGAATAGAATCGCAAATACTTGTAAAACATATGCCATTTGATAACGGATAGAGAAAAATCCTTGAAATGGTTAGATGTGAAGTATAATCGAGATCATGTACCCTAGGTGGTCCGGGCGCCTCTTGCTAGGGCCTAAAGTTAGTTACTACAGCATTATAAAAAATTGTTTGATCTGCTTTATTTGTGGCCGGAATCTTCATATGTGCTCAAAAATGCCTTGCTACACAATATCTCCACTGGTTTCGGGGATATTTGAATTTATTTTTGTTCATTTTAGAGGATTTTTTATCTATCCACAAATTTACATATCAACCGTATATTTTTTTACGATTTTGATTTACTCGAATTTCTTAGGAACGTATCTACATAGAAAAAAATATCAATTAAAAAGTTAATTGGAAATGAAAATGTTTTCAATTAAAAAATTAATTGAATCAAACATTTTTTAATTGAATCCAGATTTTTTTCAATTACAATCGTAATTGAAATTCTGGCAATTTTCAAATATAAAAAAATTGATTAAATTCTTTTTTTTTTAACTGAATATGAACTTTTTTCAATTACGATCGTGATTGAAATTTTTGTTATTTTCAATTAAAAAATTAATTCATTCTATAATTTTTTTAATTTAATCTGAACTTTTTTTCAATTACGATCGTGGTTTAAATTTTTTAAATTTTCTATTAAATGATTAATTGATTCTATCATTTATTTAATTGAATCTGAAGTTTTTTCAATTGCGATCGTGATTTAAATTTTTGTCATTTTCAATTAAAAGATTAATTGATTCAATCAATTAATCAATTAACAGCTAGCCGCTAGACATTTTTCACAGATACTTAATATCTGAACCATATCGGTTCAGATTTGGATATAGCTCCCATATAAACCGATCTCCCGATTTGACTTCTTCACCCCTTACAAGCCCAATTTTTCCGATTTTGGTGAAATTTTGCACGTAGTGCTCCGTTATGACTTTCAACAACTGTGCCAAGTACGGTACAAATTGGTCTGGAACCTGATATAGCTCCCATATAATCAGATCTCCCGATTTGACTTCTTGAGTCCCTGGAAGCCACAAATTTTGTCCGATTTGGCTAAAATTGTCCACATCTTCCTTCATTATTATGTCCTTCAACTAAATTTAGTTTGTATAAATTTTTAGCAGAATCCATGGTGGTGGGTTCCAAAGATTCGGCCCGGCTGAACGTAACACGCTTTTACTTGTTATATATTATACAGGGAATTTATTTTAAAGATTTAAGGAAATTGGGCGTCCTCATTTTAAGTATTTTGTTTGAATTTCTTAACAGCGCAAGGTGAATGTAGGACATTTAAAAAGAAAAATATTAAAAATTTTAAAATCTATGACAGAATAACCATATTGTTCATCCCTGTATTCCCAAAATGACTGATGTCATCTGCATAGACTTTTCAAAGTCTATAAATGAGTTGATATTACCAGAGGTACATTTCCTGCCTGGCTTCTCAATTTGTCTTTAAAGTTTCATTCGAAATTTTTCAATATCCGACCACTAGAACGGATCTAGTAAACTGCAAAACACGACTACAGCTTTGTACGCCAACATCTCCTAAGTCTTAATCAGATCGAATAGTAGTTATCAAGGCCAATAACTACTATATGTGTGGGTACCAGTCATAACTGAGACTTTGTTAAATAAGTTTTCAAGATCAAGGTGGAATGATATCTCCGGCACTGTTTACCTTCCAGCTATCCATTATTCATATAAGTTCACAACTTCTAATTTTTTCAGGATATTTTTAGAGGAAAACAAGTAAAAGTATAATAAGTTAGGCCGGGCCAAATCTTATGTATCCTCCACCATGGATCGCATTGTCGAGTGTTTTTCCCGGTATCCTTTTTTTAGGCAAACATATGATAAAAGGAACAAATTGCTAAATATTGGAGCTATAATATCAAGTTATCATCCGATTCGGACCATAATTGAACTGAGTGTTGGAATAAAATTTGCGCCCTTAAGGGGCTCAAGATGTTAAATCGGAAGATCGGTTTATATGGGAGCTGTATCGGGCTATAGACCGATTCAGACCATAATTGGTACGTATGTTGAAGGTCATGAGAGAAGTCGTTGAACAAAATTTCAGCCAAATCGAATAATAATTGCGACCTAGATGCTCAAGAAGTCAAGATCCCAGATCGATCATATATGTCAGCTATATCAGGTTATGGACCAGTTAAAATCATATTTGGCACAGTAGTTGGAAGTCATAACAAAACACTTTTTGCAAAATTTCAGCCAAATCGAATAAGAATTGCGCTCTCTAGTGGCTCAAGAAGTCAAGATTCAAGATCGGTTTATATGGCAGCTAGATCCGGTTATAGACCGATTTAAACCATACTTAACATAGTTGTTGGAAGTCTTAACAGAAAACCTAAATTTCAGCCAAATCGTATAATAATTGCGCCCTCTAGTGTTTCAAGAAGTCAAGACCCCAGATCGGTTATATGTCAGCTATATCAGGTTATGGACCAATTAAAACCATATTTGGCACATATGTTGGAAATCGTAACAAAACACCTAATGCAAAATTTCAGCCACATCGGATAAGAATTGCGCCCTCTAATGACTCAAACAGTCAAGATCCAAGATCAGTTTATAGGGCAGCTATATCAAAACATGGACCGATATGACCCATTTATACTCCCAACCGACCTACACCAATAAGAAGTATTCGCGCAAAATTTCAAGCGGCTAGCTTTACTCCTTCGAAGGTTAGAGTGTTTTCGACGGACGGACGGACATAGCTAGATCGACTAAAAATGACATGGCGATCATGAATATATACACTTCATGGGGTCTCAGAAGTATATTTCGAGGAGTTACAAGCAGAATATACGAAATTAGTAATTTGAACGCATATTCTAAGCTCATATCTATAAACAGGGTATCTAAGTTGAACCCTTCACCTTTCTAATCTTCTGGAGACCATTACTTTTTAACTATGTGAGCAAATTTACATCACATATTTGTAAAAGAGAGACAACACGAAACGATATGAATGTTTACATAATTACGCCATCATCTATCATTTTTTACAGGCTATAAATTTGTTTCCAATTTTATTGCGCCGTCCCACATATTTTTCCCTTTACTGAAAAAAAAACACATTTATTCTAGAAATTGATTGGTGTTCATTCATACCATTGTAATCACTTTCAGCATATGAAGCAATAACTGTATAGCGTTCCAAATGATTAATTTCCTACTTCCCCTTCGAATATATGTAAGTGTTCAAAGATGGCTATCAATGAACCCATAAACCTCACATTCGCTATATGAGGCAGATAGTGTAACATAATAGTAGATTTTGAAAACTGTTGAATTTGAAGATACATTTTCAAAACCGAAAAAAAGCCCAACGTGTCTACTATTGTTTAAAGATGTGCAACAAATCATATGCTAATTATTTACAAACACCCCCTCATTAAAAATAACTATGCTTTTATCTACGTTAACAAATCTGCCATTTGACATTTTTCAAGAGTTTCAGTTCCGTTGTGTTTTTTTGTCTTAATTCCAATCTGGCGTTTGCCATCTTTTGAAGTGTTATTAAAATTAGCCAATTCCATTTGAAGTGTGGAGGGTGTAATAAATTAAACATTGCGCTTAAAATACACACATAATATTTCTTTTTTATTTCATTTAATTTTTTTTTTTCTTTTTTTGCATTTTTTAACTTAACATCATTTCCTTATCATGTTTAATGTTTAGCAGTAAAAATTTCTTTTATTTCCCTTTTCAATGTAGCGTAAGTAGCTGTACGATGTACTTGTCTAATAAAAATGTCACAAAACACCAAAGTAAACAAACAAATGGCAATAAAAATCATGTAATTATCTTAAGAAAAAGTATTAAAAAAATTGTAAAATAAGGCAAGTAAGGCCAATGCAAAATGTCAACGGCGATTAAAATAATCTGTCATCCATATATGCGACCGCCCCCCAACGGCCAGTCCATGCACTACCAAACATATATGGAAACTTTCACTGAGACTCTGTGTGTTAGTTTGATGTGGGTGAGATGCCAAAAGTAATAGAAATTAATAATTTTTATTTTTCTTTTTTTCGACCGTTAAATAACAACTTTTTACTTAAATTTTTCCAAAACAGAGTCGAGATAATGACTAGAAGAGTGGTAGTCCCAATTCACTCACCTTGACTAGTTTAAATGCAGAAATTCTAAGTTTGTAGGAATCAATGGTAGGGGGAATAAATTTCTTTCCCTTCTCCAACTTTTCAAACTAAGAATTGGCGGAAGAAAGTTACGCCAAATAGAAACCGATGAACCCTTACATGGTTATCCCCCCACTAACATGTACGACTGTTTGGGGCCTTCAGCCATGTCAAATTTCTCTATTTCGTTCGCGCTCGCCTGTGATGCTAAACTAATGAGTTCGAGTCCTGGCGAGAACATCAGGAAAAAATTTCAGCGGCTGTTATCACCTCAAAGGCGATGAACATTTGTGGTTCTTTCTTGTTGTACAGTACTATATCTGTTCTCACTTTAACCATTTGATATTGAAAATTTGCAAATTTTGCCCATGAATATTCCACTACGGAATAGAGGCCAACTTCTCACATATCAATAAGTGCAGTCCGATTCAAGTTTAAGCTCAATGATAGGGGGCCTCCTTTTTATAGCCGAGTTCGAACGGCGACCGCAGTGCGACACCTCTTTGGAGAGAAGTTTATCATACTATGTCATGTTAAACTTCTCTCACAAATGTTGCTAAATATTGTAGCAGTAGGAGAGGAAAACGACCACTGAAAGTAGTTTTTTCTGATGGTCTCGCCAGAATTCGAACCCAGGCGTTCAGCGTCTTAGGCGGACATGCTAGCCTGTGCGCTACGGTGGCTTCCGTTTGATATATTCTGATAAAAATTCAGATCCATTAACTCTGCGACTTGCGTGGACTGCGTCCAGATGGACCTGGTTGTAAGTACAGTAAGATTGGGTGGGCAGATGAACAAGTAACGTGTCTTATGGTCGGAAGATACACGAGCAACACACATCCACCACCACATCGACATCAATCCTATCGCAGTAGGAATTGAGAAAGTTGTATAATTGAGCCATCGGCAATGCTATTTAAAACCGATGGAGACGCTGCTCATCTGAAGGTTTTTTCCGAGTTTTTCGTTTGTTTCTCTCTCGAGACGAGCTCAATGATCGGATTTTTTTATAATGGAAAAGGAAAGCCACAGATTACAACACACCAACCACTATGGGACGCCTTTCGTCTTAGGTTCGAAGACTTTTCAACCATATTAGGTGTGGATGCGTACGGAAGCTCATCAGGCCAAGATCTAACGAATCTTGTGAGGATGAACTTCTGGCGGAATCAGAAGACGAGGCTAACACAACAGTGGTGGAAGTTCTGAATCCTGACTATGGTCCGGTTTCTGCGGATAAATCTCCACCATTGCAACGCCGCTTCGGCGATACTAAAGATCCTCCCGATGGCAGGCAGGTTTGACGTGGTTCTTATCCAGAAACCATGGGAGTGTGGAGGAATGGTTCGTGGTCTAAGAATTCCGGGATTTAAACTAATCAAGGGTATGGGGAATGGGAAACACAGAGCCTGTATTCTTGCAAAGAGTAGTGTAAATGTTTTTCTTCTTCCGTCTCTAAGCTAAGAAAATTCTGTAGTAGTCAACCTTGAAATAAACAAGTCTCATTACTGGCTGGATTCACTCTATATGGCACATGATTCAGAGATGCCCATGATTCAGAGATAGAAGAAAGGAAGATTGGGATAAATTTCGGCACAAATTCTGCACGTCTATCCATTCTCGACCAGAAAAGGAAGTGGCAACTGCACAGGATATAGATATAATGGTCGAGACTCGGAACAACCTTACACATTCCAGGGATACTAGAATCTGTCATTTCAAATTGCCAACATACTTCTGCTATCCACATTACGACTGGCGGGAACATAAATTATTCCAGGTCCAAGAAGATCCATTAAGTCTATTATTTCGACATACAGGGTGGCTGATGAAAGCCGCTACCAAAAAAAAATGTAATAACTTTTTTTCTATTTAATAATAATAATTTAATAATTAATTTAATTAATTAATTAATTAATTTAATTAATAATAATTTAATAATTAATTTAATAATTTAATTTAACATGAATAAAAGAAAAATGTATTCCATACACCGAAAAAAAAATGTAGCAATATTCATCATTGTAGCAATATTCATCAGCCACCCTGTATTTATGTGTGTTTGCGTACTCAAAAATTTTTGCAAATTTGCGAAAATTGTTACTGGAAGTCGTTTGCGTGCTTTATTTGCCAGCAGAAGAGAGCGGGAAAGAGCATGAAAATAGCAGAAGAGAGTAACGGCTGGGCTGACTCTCCAGCAAATTTTTACTGGAAGAGTATGAAAACAGACTAATGAAATATTGTTGCAAAAAGGATGCGTTTCCCGGAGTAAGATGCATATATTGCCGCACGGAGGATCACGTGGGGGTCACGTAGTACGCCGTCAAAGACGTCGAGGTCGTTACCCTCGGACGGACGGTTGTCAACTTCTGTTGACCACGTTTGCAGAGATCCTTGTCGGTATGACTGTATAGCCGTCAAGCCAAAGCACAATCGGAAATGTATCCAATCAATGCACCGCTTCAACCTCACTAACACCGACCAACGAGCAGTGGGATAGAATAGAAGAAAATAGTTTTAATCTGTCATTTAAGAAGGTATATGGTTAGGTTAGGTTAGACTTAAGTGGCTGTCTGGCATCAGACTCACTTAGACGTTTTCGTCCATTGTGATACCACAAGAACAGAAGAAGGAAGAAGCCTTCTATTGTAGTTCCTACCTCTGAAACACCTAATGTGGAACTCCTTCTGACAACTAGTGCGGAGCATAACACAAAAGTTCTATAGTCTCTTCTTCTTCGATGTCCTCATAACTTCTGAAAAAGTCGTTGCTGGCAACCTTCAGTCTGTCAGCATGTTTTCCGATTAGACAGTGACCTGTCATGACTGAGATGTCTGTTCTAGCCAATGACAGCAAAGCGCCCCCTCTTTGTGACCATATATCATTCGTCCTCCTTCGGGACTGGTCTCAGGCGGCTGCATCTGCCGGAACGCAATTGTGCCTGAATTGTTCTGGTTTGCCGGGGGAGGTCTAATACTTAAGAAGTAATCTACGAGGACTGCATTGACCTGTAGAAAATTTTGGTTTTGCTTTGGTTGACTGTCATATGGTAACAATGATGTCAACATACAACTGTTTGCTACCAAAACAACGCAATACACGGGAAATAAAAATGTTTGATTACAACTAAACAAATTAGCAACACACGCAGAAAAGTTGCGAGATTTCACAAAATATAAATGATGTTTAGCAACATTTTCCGCACAATCGAAATCGGTACTAGGCCATATTAAAAAGTTTACCTATATTGATCAATAATCGAGCCTAAGTTAAGATTATCCTGCAAAGTCTAAGTTGTTTGCAAGCGGAAGGACTAACAAGTTTTGGAAACCTAGGTTTAGAGTTTCATAAAAAAACTACCTCCAATTTGGCGTTTGTAAGAATATATTTTTATTTTAAACATTGCATATGTGTTAATACTTTAAGCAACATGCAGAAAAATTTAATAACATTTTTAAACAAACTTATACTACATTCGGATTAACCTCGATTTCAAATATATGATGCATGGTAATTGTCAATCAAGGTAACATTTTGACAAATTGTTAAATTTATCATTTAGTTTGTTGTATACAATGTTTGTTAAATCGATAACGCTATCAAAAAGTCATAACAGTAAATAAACAAATTAAATGCTAATATTCTGTTAACATTCTGCGTGTTTAATCACTTACAGCCTATGGAGTTATGTTACTGCTACTGGTTAATTGATTGAATATTAACCTAACTAATCTAATGATTGATAAAAATTGCACCAAGTTAAGTAATAATGAGTTTCATATGTACCATCCAAAAGCCAAAGAAATAAAATTTTTGTGCTAAGCTTCAGTGGCGAAAACGCCCGGATGGATTTCTTCTATTTTAATTATGCCACCTGCCAAAACAGAATGAAAATCATCTCAGTGAACGTGTTGTATGTTCCTAAAACACTTCAGAGTTTGAATGGCTCTAATTTCTTTTATCTTCTTAAGTATCAGTAATGCAACATGTTGCTAAACATCTATGCCTTGCCATTGCATACGAAAGTTTATAAACATTTTAAATTGTTTTTCTTATACCAAAAATTCTAGAATTTTTCAAGAAATCCGCCATGACAACTACAATACATTCAAAAATAATATAAAATAACAACAAAGAAACTCCATATCAAGCTTTGTCAAACTTCGACTTAAAACAAAAAAACTAACGATGGTAATGATGTATGACGACAAATATCTAAGGTAATTTATTTATGTAAACTTTGTGGTCTGTAACAAGTGTTTTTGTTTTTAGTATTTTTTTTTATTCATATGACTTGACGCTATATGAGAATATAGCATATATTTATAATAATATGTATGTAGTGTACCGCCATGGTAATATCAGAAAATAAAAACAAAAACTTCTCATTTGAATATCCACGGCTAATACGAAAATCAAATTGTTTTGTTATGTTTTTTGTTAGCTCTTCCAAGAAAAAACGAAAAAAATTGGTAGAAGTGAATCATTTGGCTTTACTAAAATAGCATATGCCTCTATTTCTCCACCAGCAGCACACCGCGATCACCAACAGTTTCAAGAAAATAACCATAAACAGTCGGAGCATAAAGAATCAATTGCATTATCCGTGTGGAAGTATGAATAGCAGTGTCGGAATTTGGTTTTGCTAATTGCAAGCCAGAGGCCTTTCGATTTAACTAAAGGAAAAAATATAGACATAGAAAAAATTACGCCGCTAATGTTGACAATCCCCGCAAACGGAAACCGGAAAAATGCAATACTACCTGGATTGTCCGAACTCTATACAGAAAAGGTGCAATATACGCACTGACGGATGTACAAGAATATTACAAAACCGACATTACAGCGATGAATTGGGAGAGTGGTCATAACAACACCGAAAGGGGTTGCAATCGGAGAGACCACTTAAAAAAAAAAAAAAGTAAAAAGGCATTAAATTCAGCCGGATCGAACTTTGGATACCCACCATTTCGGGTATATATATAAACCACCTTTCCTCATAATCTGCTGAAAAATGCATAATGCTGTATCGACCAAATTCGACACGGATATTGAGTGGTCTATTAAGTATAAGTAATTGTTCAATTTTGTAGAACAAAATGTTCGTCTTTTTGGTAGCCATATTCAAATATAGACCTGAACTATATACGACATGGATGTTGAAAAACCTAACATAAGTCAATGTGTCAAATTTCATCGAAATCGGATTATAAATGCACCTTTTATGGGGCGAAGACTTTAAATCGAGATATCGGTTTATATGGCAGCTATATTAAAATCTGAACCGATCTGGGCCAAATTGAAGAGAGCTGACGAAAGGCCTAACACAACTCACTGTCCCAGCGGTGGCAGCTATATCCAAATCTGGACTGATCTGGGCCAAATTGCAAAAAGTTGTCGAAGAACCTAACGCAACTCACTGTCCCAAATTTCGGCGAAATCGGACGGTAAATGCGCCTTTTATGGGCCCAAAACCTTAAATCGGGAGATCGGTCTATATGGCAGCTATATCCCAATCTGAACCGATCTGGACCAAATTGAAGAAGGATGTTGACTGACCTATCACAACTCACTGTCCCAAATTTCGGAGACATCGGATAATGAATGTCGCTTTTATGGGCCTAAGACCCTAAACCGCCGGATCGGATGGGGGCTTTATCCAGATATAGTCTTCGAACTTAACCTACTTGTGGACAAAAAAATCTGTGCAAAGTTCCAGCTCAATATCTCTATTTTTAAAGACTGTAGCGTGAGTTCAACAGACAATCGGACGGTCATAGCTAGATCTTCTTAGATTTTTATGCTGATTAAGAATATATATACTTCATAGGGTCGGAAATGGATATTTCGATGTGTTGCAAACGGTGGTACCCACCTTCGGTGGTGGGTATAATAATAGGCCGAATTTTTTTTTTATGCGTAGGATTTTAGTAAACGTGCCAAATAGCCAAAACTGCTATCGTTAAATTTAATTTTCTATACACTAACGAACGCGACCATCCGTTTAAAATTTCGATCAATGATTGATACTTACTATACTTCATAGATGATTGTCCAATTATTATTCTATGAAAAACTCTTTTTTTAACTAAGCATCTTAACCTTAGTAATCTTAACATTTAAAGACTCTACCATTTATAAGGCTGTTTGCGTCTTTAACTACGGTTCACTGTTGTCTTGTCCCAAGATCAGTTTCCTAACTTTCAGCGATATTTTTACCTTCATTTGACATTTTTGTCTTTAATAACAAGACGTAAAGTTAAGAATTTATTAACCTGCCATTTAAAATAAAAAAAATCCTTAATATGAAGAATAATATTTTTCTCCAAAGGGAATATTTCCTTAAAAAGTTGAAAAATTTATCATCTTTAAGTTAAGACGAAAATTTGTTCAGTGTATACAAAATAATTTTAAGGGGTGGCAGGGGCCCGGTAGCCTATAGATCACATCGGTTCATGTTCTGATACAGATCCTATATAAACCAATTTCCCGATTTTAACTATGGAGACCCTAGAGATTTGGCCGAAATTTTGCACAATGACTTCTTGACTTTTTGACAATAGGATGGTTGGGTAAAATGTTCGTTAACCAAGTATGGCCCAAATTGGTCCCGTAACATGATGTAGCATAGCAATTATCATCCCATGAACATTCTACTAAGGAACAGGAAATACTTCTCTCATATCAATGAATGCAGTCCGTTTAAAATTTAAGCTCAATGATATGGGGCCTCCTTTTTTTATGCCTTTTTATACGTGCCTAAAAGCGAGAGAAGTTTTGACATGACAGGATGCCTCACAAATGTAGCCAGCATTAGTAAGGGTTATCCTGAAAATTTTTCTGATGTTCATCCGGGTTTTTTTACCCAGTCGTTCGGCGTCATAGGCGGACATGGTAACCTCTGCACCACGATGAGCTCGGATTACCCTTTCTTATTCTAATTTTAAGCATTGGAGCAAAAGATAAGCGAACTTAATTTAAAGATAATCAGTTTTCCAACTTTTCAATGAAACATTTCCCTTGTTGAAAGAAATTTTTCTTGGTACTAAGGATTTTGTTTTTATTTTTAATGGTTAATTAATAGATCCTTAACTCTGCGTATTGCTATGAACAAAAATCTAAAATGAATGTCAAAGTATTGTAAAGAAATTGACTTAGGGACAAGAGAACAGTGTACCTTAGTTAAAGATGCAAAAAAGCTTTACAAATAGGAGTTTCATTATATTTTTAGTCTCTTTAGGTTAAGATGCTAAGTTTTAAAAAACGACATTTAAGTGCTGTCAACGTCTTTATCGTCCTTTCCAAAAGGTTTAATATTTAGTACAATTTCTTCTTTCATTCTTGGTGAATGGACTTCCTCCCTTATATATGTATACAAGCTGAACCGGGCCCGCTCCGCTGCGCCTTCTTTATATGAAGCAAAATTTTACTTTGAATATTTATCTTCGAAAAGTAAAGAACTTTTAGTGAAATATCATTCTACGAAAATAATTTATCGTTTGACTAACAGTTTAACAATATAATCTTTATCTGAATCCCATGTCTCATGATGTCTGATTTAGGGGTGTTTTCGGGGGTGAGGTGGAACCCCAGATACTTGGCCCTGAAAAAATATCAGCATCGTGCTCTTTTCTAAACATTTATTTAAACCCTATATTGCCATTGGTTTAAGGGGAGTTTACAGGATGAGGCGTCCCCCAAACACATGGCCCCAAAATTGGTTATCAAATTTGTTTTCTAATCTCAAATACCTTTCATTTGAGCCACATAGTAGCATGGTCGAAAATTTTTAACCCTTTGGGGGGTGTTTTGGGCAAGTGCCGGTGCCCCAAATACATGGTCCCACATTTCGATATCAGATTCGTATGAGCACTCGCATATTAATGAGTGCAGTCCGATTCAAGTTTAAGCTCAATGATAAGGAGCCTACTTTTTATAGCCGAGTCCGAACGGCGTGCCGCAGTGCAACACCTTTTTGGAGAGAAGCTTTACATGGCATAGTACCTCACAAATGTTGCCAGCATAAGGAAGGGAAAACCAACGCCGACATTTTTTTTTTCTGATGGTCTCGCCAAGATTCGAATTCAGCGTCATAGGCGGACATGCAAACCTCTGCCCTACGGTGGCCTCCATCAGATTCGAACTCTATTCTCAAATACCTTTACTTGAGCCCCATTTTAAAATGATCAATAAATAATTGCTGTTTGTAGGGTGTTTTTGGGGAGGGGTAGACCCCCAGAATTTTTGTCCCGAAAATGGGTATCAATTTCGTGCTCTACTCCCCAATACTTTTAAATATGTCGGATTTAGGTGTGTTTTGGGAAGTGGGGTTGTCCCCCAAACACTTAGCCCAGAAAATAAATCAGTATCGTTTTCTACTCTTAATATCATTTATTTGAACCCCATATTACCATTGGACTCAAAATGGGATATCAAATTCGTTTCATATAAACCCCTTATTGCAAAAGTTATTAAATAAATCCGCTTTGTGAAGAGCTCCATTCTCTTTAAGACCCAAACTGGCATGGTGAGCAAATACGTCCTATTTGGGGGTTGGGACGTGTCCTAGACAGTTGGTCCTAAATGTTGATATGAGTTTCGTGGTCTACTCCAAAATATCTTTCATTTGCGCCCCATATTTTCATAGTCGGCAAAAATGTCCGGTTTGGGGTGTGTTTTTGGGGGATGGGGCGGCCATTCAGTGACTTTTCTGAAAATATATATCAGCTTCGTATTCTACTGTATAGTACCTCTTACTTGAGGCCCATATTGCAATGGTCAGCAAATACTTTCATTGTGTTATGGGGTGGGTTGGCCCCATAGAAACTTTTTCCCGAATGTTGATATCAGATTCGTGGGATACTTCCAAAGACCTTTCGTTTGAGTCCCATATTGTTAAGCTCGTAAATTTGAGCTCTTTGGGGGCTCTATATTGCCATGGTCAGTAAATAAGTACTGTTTGGGGGTGTTTTTAGGGAGGGGCGGCCCCCCCAACACTTGATCGCATATTTTGATATCATATTCGTATTTTACTCGTAAATACCTTTCAGTTGAGTCCCATATTGCCATTGTCGGTAAATATGTCCGTTTTAAGGGTGTTTGGGGGTTGGGGAGGTCCCCAAACACTCGGTCCCAAATTTGGGCATCATATTCGTATTCTACTCTTAAATAACTTTCATTTGAGTCCCATATTGTCGTGATTGGTCTATATACATATTTGGTAGGTTTTGGGGTGGGGCGTCCCCCCTAGGTACCCCATCCGAAATTTGGATACCAAACTTAGTGGCAGCTCTTTAAAACGAAATGTTATTGAATGAAGACCTCATGAGATTAACCAAACAAAATTTTTTTATTTTCTCATCTGGGTTCGAGCCCAGGCTATGGGGACGATTGTCTCATAGCGCAAAAGAAAGCTTTTCAGAAACACAATCTATGGGTTTGAAACCATAGATTCTGTATCGTTCATCCGAACAAAAATAATTAAAGCAAATTTTTTAAGGCCCTTCTAGCTATGGCTTTGGTGTAAGTATGCCAGTTTTTAATTCTGCATGTTGTTACTGGGTGAAGAAGATTCCGACAAAGCAGCAAAGTGGCGAACAAGCCAAATAATAACAACCAACTAACCAAGTTACTTACTTTTTGGAATGCCATGAATGAGGAGTTAATAAAGAGACCGAGGAGGAGGGAGGTACATCACACAGCACATCAACTTTGCTAGCTTTTGCAGCGACATGGAAGAATTGTGGATGGTGGATTGAGTATGCCTCCATGCCTGATGTATGGATATTTCCAACAAGTACAATCGGTCGGTCGTTCGGTCACATCCATTGTAGGTATGGTGGGCATTGCTAGCATGGAAGATACAAACTCTGCCACCAACAACGACTGCAAGTGCGACTGGTGCTGGTGCTGCTGCTGTTGTTGTTTCTTCTGCTAACTGACTGGTGGCAAAAATTGTGATTACAATTTTTCAGTCAGCCGTTGTTGTTGTCGTTGAGTCGTTGTAGTTTTTTTTTCACAGTTTCTGTTTTTGGGGACAAGCTATTATAAACCGTGGTAAGATCGTCTCTGTGATCAGTTGGTAAAAGTATATCGTTGCGTACGGATAGTTTTAGTTGAGCCATAATTGTTGGTGCACTTTGCCTAGCGCAATTAAAAACGTAAAACAAACAAAAAAATAACGTATTTCAGTGATTTAAAATTAACAATTTTAAATTCGCCAGTGTAAGTGCTTAAGACTTGAATTCATTAGAGTTATGAAGTCCCAAATGACTATTTGCCCTCCCCTTGCCCGAACAAGCGATCGATCATCAACTGAGTTGTGTGAAAATCAAGGAGTTTTTGCCAAAAGTGACTTCCTCTGTAACTATTGCAGCAGCACTTCGCAAAAGGAATTGTTTGTTTCATAATTGTGAATTGTTGGTGTTTTTTGTGAATCTTCTAGACTAGCAACCAAGTGTTCGTTTGTAGTATCGTTTTGAAAGTTTTCACGTTTTTAGGTACTCACGTTTTTGCTTCCAGAATGCAGATGTTTAATTTAAAATTTGGAATTTTTTTTAATGAAAACAAAAAAAAACGAAACATGCAGAGCATAATATAAAACTTTGTGATTAAAATTTGATTGGAATTTAGATGCAGTTAATGCATAGTGGTAAAATTTAACTGAAATGCGAAAACAAATGAAATTTTATTGTGAAGGATGAAACAGTTGAAAAGTTAAAAAAATCGATAAATAATTATTTCATCGTTCCTTACTTATAGTAATTAGTAAAAGTCGAGGATTTTCAATGGTGATAGCAAATACAAAGTGACCCTCATTTAAATGAAATCTTTAGTTTAACGATCAAATTGTATCAAGAAATAAGAAAAAATGTATTTCAAACATTATAAAGGAGTGCTACCATTTATACAGTGGGGAGACTTCCCTCATATCCGAAGTGCTGTCCAATGCAAGTATCACCGCTTAGCGATACCTGCACGTATAAAAGGAATGATAGTGATTGGGAATTGTTGGAGCTTTTGACTTGTTGTAAATACAGCAACTACAGCAACCTGGTCACTCTTTTAAAAGAAGAAAAGCGTATTGTGATTTGGCACACATTCATTCTAGAGCTCTATTTCTGAGGAGCTGAAACGGAAGTGGAAAATATGGAGCAAATTGATATGGTTTTCAAGCATGCCCTGAATGGCTAGCTACACCAAAAAAAAGTTTGCCCAAAGTCTAAGATTTTTCCCCATTCCTAGGAAACGAGCCAAAGAACCAACACTTTAAAATAAAGATGCAAATTGCATTTTTTGCAATTTTGCCCATGAACATTCCACTAAGGAACAGGGGCAAACTTCTCACCTATCAATGAGTGCATTCCAATTCAAGTTTGAGCTCAATGATAAGGAGCCTCCTTTTTATAGCCGAGTCCGAACGGCATGCCGCAGTGCGACACCTCTTTGGAGAGAAGTTTTACATGGCATAGTACCTCACAAATGTTGCCAGCATTAGGAGGGGAAAGCCACCGCTGAAAACTTTTTCTGGTGGTCTCGCCAGGATTCGAACACAGGCGTTCAGCGTCATAGGCGGACATGCTAACCTCTGCGCTATGGTGGCTCCAAGATGCTATCTTTAAATTAAAGTTCTTATTTACTAACTGACATGACTATTTGTTTAAAATTTTGATCACTTATTGATTCTTATTTTACTTCATAGATGACTGTTCAAATATAGTTTTTTGAAATTTTTTTTTTTAACTGAGCATCTTAATCTAAAAAAATAAACATTTAAAGACGCTCCTATTTGTAAGGCTATTTTGCGCATTTAACTACGGTTCACTATTGACTTGTCCCAAGATAAATTTCCTATCATTCATCTATTCCAATTTCCCAACTTTTGATCTTCATTATAGATTTGGTGTTTAATAACAAGACGCAAAGTTAAGAATTCATAAACCTACTATTAAAAATAAAAAATCCTTAATATGAAGGAAATTATTTTTCACCAATGGAAATGTTTCCTCAAAATGTTAGAAAATTTACCATCTTTAAGTTTGCTTGACTTTAGTTTGACTCGAATATTTGAAATTAGTATAAAATTTTTCTCAGTGTATTGTCTGCATGATCAAGAACCGCAATAGCGGATAAAGAGCAACCGTCATGGTGGTCTACAAAACTTGGTGTCCAAAAAAAAGGATGCAAAAAACTCTTCAATGTGGCAGGAGCCACCAGAATACCATAGAACTGGCATATACAGTGGCTCAGATAAGTCTTTATACCTTTTGGCAAATAGTAGGCATGACAACTTAAAGTTACGTTATTAGGACATGACTTTACATAATAAATATAAAAATAATAGGTAAAATTTTTCACCACTGCCGTTGATGTTAATGTTTCTTCTACGGTCGACTTTGAAGAGAAATGGTTCGATGATGTCATCAGCCCATTAACCACACCAAACTGTGGTTTTTTTGAAAAGTATCGATAACTCTTGTACGGTTTGCTTGTTTATGTATCAATTTATCCAAAATAATACTCATCACTGAACACAATTCTTCACTTAAACTGTAGATTTCAATCGAGCATGATTTTTAATAATTTGCTACGATTTGCAGTCGTTGCTCATTTGTGCATGTCTCTACATGACGAAATGGCAGAGTATACTGAACACTTTTCGCTTTCACGGAAAGTATTTGCAGACATTTATCAACCGGGGCTGCCATCCCCGGCACTGGATATCTGTAAGCACCACACAGGCTGGAATTTTGAGGTCTGATCTGTGTGGTGCTCATAGTTGCATAACTGCACGAAAAGCTTAACTGTGAGCTACCGGGCGCGTCCACAGGTTGCGCTTAACGGAATGCTTCGTACAAAGTAGCTGCAACGGCATTCTCGAACAATCAACGTTACTGAGTGCCTTTTATGATCGATATGACAATGCATTTAAATAACCAATGGCCACCACGGTGATTAGTCCGTTTGTCCGTAACGTGCTTGTTCACCTATAGGAGCTTAACGAGGATCGCTACCCCCATACGCAAACGTGGGCACAAAAAAAAAACAGTGCTGCAGCCTCGGATAACTTAACTCATAAAAAATCCCACTTTACATAGATAAAAATAACTTTGAAAAACAACAACTTTGGTCGAAAAGAACAACTATGAAAGTTGTTAATTTTCCTGTAACAATTTATTTTGAATCTCAACGACCCAAAGTACAAATTTGTTGTTGAAAGGCACTCTTTGCAAGCCAACATATAACAACAACAACAATATATCCTTAAGCAAGGCAAAAAAAGAAGTTTGTGCTCTACATGGTAGTACGCCTTTTTTTAAAACTGCCTCAACTAAAGAATTTGTTAGCAGTCAACAAAATTTCAATAATTTTGTCTGTCAAGTCTCTTGTAGAGACTTACTTACGTACTTCAAGAAAGAACGTCTTCAATTTAATGCTAAAATTCGTTGAGAATTTAAAGTTTAACATACAAATTGATAGTTGATTTTTTCTACGAGTTATTTTTTTCTGTGTAGTAGAATGAGTAAATGAAATCACGGTAACATTGAAAGCAAGTAAAAGCCTGCTTTTTTTATATACCCTCCACCATGGGTTGCACTTGTCAAATTCTTATCCTGGTATCTCTTTTTAGGCAAACAAAAGATAATTGATAAGCTATTGGAGCTATTTCAGGTTATTATGTAAAATTTCAACCAAATCGGAAAGGAATTGCTCTGCGCAAAAGCTCAAAAAGTAAAATCAGAAGATCGATTTATATGGGAGCTATCACAAGCACGTAGGTTATAGGTTGTGGGAGAAGTCGTTGTGCTATTTCAGCCAAATCGGATAAGAATTGCCCCCGTCCAGAGGTTCAAGAAGTCTAATCGGGAGATCCTTTAACATCGCAGCTATATCAGGTTATAAACCAATTAAGACCTTACTAGTTTCTGAATATCATAACAAAACACCTTTTTCAAAATTTCAGCCCAATCGGGTATTAAATGCGTCCTTAGGGGCTCAATAAGTCAAGATCTGAGATCGGTTTATATGGCAGCTACATCAGGTTATAATCCGATTTAGACCATACTTAGCATAATTGTTGCAAATCATAACAAAACACTTCCTACAAAATTTCAGCCAATAAGAATTGGATTGAGCCCTTTAGAGCCTCCAGAAGTCAAGATCCAAGATAGGTTTATATGACATCTTAATCAAAATATGGACCGATATAGCATATTTACAATCCCAACTGACCTACACTAAAAAGAAGCGTTTTTGTGCAAAATTAGAAGCGCCAGCTTTATTCCTCTCTTTATTCCTGATATGCCTTCATCGAATAATGTCTAGAGAATTGTGACTGAATCAAGAATCCTTGGGACGATCTAAAGTTTTGACTCATTTAAATTGCCAGATCCAGATAACGGGCCACTGTGGTAGACTGACACCCTGGCTCAGGGAGATATTTGTAAGAAAACTCAATCACACTAGTACAAAAGTTTTCCACCCACAATATCACCAGTCTCTTTGACAGAAAGGAATGTTCCATTTACGTAAAGTGTATCATACCTAAGTGTTTTGCTGAATATGAAGTTGAACTTTAAATCCTATGTATGTAGAGGTAGCTATTCTCGTCCAGCTCATTAGATGATCCATCTTGTTCCGGTTCATATGAGCGATAGACGCGACAACGTTCGCCTTGTCTTATCGAGCATCATAGGCACTCAGTATTTAAGCAAGATCCGGTACCGTCAGATCTCTCACTGAGACTCTCGATTACTGATTGCCCGCTGCGTATGGAACATTCCACACCCCGTTAGCTCTCAGAATCTAAGTTGTGCCAGTGTATGTTTGTGTTTCCAAAGCAAGTTTTTCCCATCATCAGCAACAGGTGGCTTGATGTGTTGATACCTGCATTCTAGCGAATATTCTGTAGGCCCCTTCTATTAAAGGGGATTGTGACTGGATCGGTGGGATGTTGTTGAATCCTGACATGTTTTGGTACCTTTCATTGTATCTCAGGAGAAGTTGTTTACCTAGAAGCTCACAATGGTCCTATAAATGATCAATGTTCCCCATCTTAGGGCAGCCTGTGATGGTTCTTGAAACTTAATTTTGATAGTTTTTACATTCGGTTTGCTCGGTAATAAGTGACCCACGCTGAAGTTGTCAATCGCCTTATTGGTTGTTAACCAAGTTTCTTTGTCCGAGCCTCAAATATTGCTGGCTGGCAACTTCAGGAACTTGTTACTGATTCCTGTCTTATTGCAGATTGTATGGGCAGACAATGAAACGTACTATTGAGAGTCAAAGCTTAAATTTAAACGTCCAAATTCTTTGTCCATCGTCATCTTGGTCTTTGTACACTTCTTTTCTCATAGTAACCAGTATTAGGCCTCCCGATATCCGAGCCGAGCATGGTCCACAACCGACCATATTTGTATTAAGCTACCATATGGACCGATTTCGCTGCAAATTAGAATAGTGAGTTTTATCAGGGCCGTAGTCATCCGAACTGAATATGGTTCAGATGGAACCATATTTGAATGTAGGCCGATCTGTCGATTTGGGGTCTTGAGCATATCAAATACACTTTTGTTACCCGATTTCACTGTCATTTAGAACAGTGAGCTGGACCGGAGATGGTCTAGATCGGTCCATATTTGGATATAGCTGTCTCATAGACCGATCTCCCGATTAAGGGTCTTAAGCCCATAAAATTCTCTTTTATTACCCGATTTCGCTGAAATTCGGAACAGTGAGTTGGACTAGGCCACCTGGTATCCGAACTGAGTATAGTCCACATCAGACGATTTTTAGATATATCTGTTATATAGACTGATCTGCTGATTAAAGGACTTAAGTACATAAAATTTGGAAAATGAGGTGCACAGGGCCAACCAATATCCGAACCTTGTTCCACATCAGAGGATATTTCGATATAGCGGCCATATAGATCGATCTGCCGATTTAGGGTTTTAAGCCCATAGAAGGCTTATTAAATTTTTTTGTTGCATAGTGTTCCGGTGACAGCAGCATTTCGAACATCCTTTTCTAGCCGAATGTTTCAAAAATATCATAAGATTGTTTAAATCTCCGTTTTTTGAATAATTAAATTTTGCTTATAAAACAAACTCCCCAAATCGAGTTAAAAAGTTAAATAGTGTGTCAATAAGGGTCATTCCGCAAAGTCTTATTAGTTTTGAATAACTTTAAATTGTACTCAGCTCAAGAATTCTCACTAAACAAACAAGCTCTAAATAATTTTATTAAGTTCTCCATAACCCATGCTCTTGAATACTTTATCCATTCTGTCTATGGCAATAGCTGTATGGATCATAAGATTTCCGTTTAAGCATCCGTTTTCTCTTAAAGAAAATTTACGATCTGAATGACATCCATCCATAGTCTTATTTTCTTTTCTCTATCTCTTTTTTGTACAAAACTAGCAAATGAGTATTTTCAAATCGATATGTATGATCAACAAAGTGATCATCTTCATCGCCGTTGCCATCCAACGACCAACCACCATTGGCAGACAACAAATCAACAAACACCTCAATGACAAAAACGTGTCGTATTTTATGTGAATATTTTCTGAATTCCTTGATGGATTTCACTTGCAACGTTTGTTTGCCATTGTCGCCGGTGGTGTTGATGATCATGGATGCTGTTTGCTACAGCCATTAAAGCCAGTGTATCATAAAAGCCAAACAATCAACCAACATCAAAAGCCAGCCATGAGTATCTGTCCATTTACAGACAATGCGAAAAATCAATCAATATGTACCTGATTATTTTTTTTTTTTTTTGACTAGGTTTCCCCGGGTAGGCAATAGGGGTTTATGTATGTTTGAATGTCTATTTAATTTGCATAACAAATTAAGGGGTTTTTTGCATCCCACAATCATAAGCCACCACCAACCATCACGTGCAAGTCACTGGGTGACTGGAGTGAGATCATTGTTTCATAGCACAAGTTCAAACAATTAAAACCTCCTATGATGATCATAATGATGATGATCTCCATAAAAATGTTGGCAAGCAATTGTTCAATTAAAAAATCATTTAAGCTGTTAATGCAATGGAAGTCATAATTCAATATCTACTAAGACTTTAAAGCACTTGGAGATAAATGATAAGTACAAATGAAGAGGTTGCCCCGATATCTTCTGACAAGTTGTGATGGTGACATACTTTTGTAAAATTCACGTACTTTGCACTTTTTACTTGTTTTGGGATTGGTTCTGGAGTATCCTTGGCATCACCAATGTCATACAACAGCAGGTGGGAAACCTGTTTCTTCCACATCCCTAGCAGATTATCTGTAGCTGTTACCAGATTGCATCTTCATCTCTGCAGTAAGATTTGTATTGGGCTTCAACAAAAAAATATTACCGACCGCCTGTCAAAGCCGTTATCTTCGACAAATTCTCCCCAATAAGATGTAAATCTAAAATCAAAATTGAGCTTCCGGTTTCAACGAGAAACTTCTGGTTTTACTTCCGATGTTGTCGTTTAAATGCGAAAGCTTGATTTTGCCTTAGATACTTGGTTTCTTGGACAAATCCTCTTTCAAGTAATCGTAGATTCTTGAAAATCGCTGAGATCCTGTGGCCCATTGCAAATGTAAATACAATTTTTTCTAATGGTCTCGAAAGGATTCGAACCCTGGTGTTCAGCGTCATAGGCGGACATGCTTACCTCTGCGCTACGGTGGCCTCGGTGGAGTATGGCCCTTTGTGATTGCTTAATCTTCTCTCTGCTTCAGCTTCGGGTAAATTCAAATTTGCCTTTGAACATTCCATTCAGAACCAGGGTCAATATTGAATTCAAGTTCTACATTAAATTCCATCCCCTCTACTATAAGAGAGCCCATCAATGCACTTTTTCATACCATTAAGACGCCTGCATGAAGTCCTTTAGTTTAATTGGACTTACCACGCTATGCTCGTACAGTGCCTGAAGAAGAAAGATCCCGTTATACTATTTCTATTATGACATGCAGCCGCACATTGGCAAAAGAGGTGAAAGCTACCTTCCGGGACGTCAGTGCTATGACACCATCTACAGATGTCATCGTTTCTGATGCCTATGTGGGTTATACGCGTACTTAACTTGCTGTGTCCTGTAATGATTCCTTTTAAGAGACTCAGATATAAGACCGAAGGTCGCAAATATTTCGTTCCAATGACTTTTCGTTTGCTCACAACCTACAGCATCATTTCAGCGATTCAACCATCTTTCCTTGTATCGCACCTCAAACATAAAAAAGAGCGAGAGCTAGATACTCAACCGTTACCGACACCATTGGCAGATTCGCTCTTAGCCTCGCTGGCATATCTGCTTTCTTGATTCCTGCTGGTACCCAGCACAGAGTCAAGCAATGGCTCCCCTGTGGCCGCAATAGACCATATCTACATCGGTTCAACTCCTTAGATCTTCAGCTCATACCAATGATTACCTTTAATGCCGCCTGACTGTCGCTGAATATTCCTTCAGTCGGTATGCATAGCCAAAACGATTTTGGCCGTACTTGCCATTGCATAGACTTCCGCCTTGAAAATGCTGCACCCATTACACATACAAAGAAAGACGTTAATACCGAACACAAGGCAGTGAACCCCACATCCGGTGACTTTCTCCCTTTTCGATCCATCTGTAAATATATTAAAGTCTGCGAACCTAAACCTTCTTTAGTGCCACTCCTCTATAGTAGACACCTGAACAACCATTCCTCTATCAACTATAACCTTCTCCATCTGGAAATCCGTCCGACGATCCATGATGTCACTTTCTAATATATGAGTATGTCTCTACGGCAGCCGCCTGACTAGTCCTAGTTGCAGTAATGTAAACAATGTTCTCTCAGCCTATTCTCTAATGTACAAATGGATTTGCTGGATCCCCAACAAAACCTCCAAGGACCTAGTCGCGGTGAAGCCAATGCCAATGGATGTTAATCTTGGGACCACTCGATTAACACTCACAGGCGTCACACACTCTGCCACCAGCCACCAGACGTGATGGTGACATACTTGGCTTAAAACTCCAACTACTATCCGCGAGCCCCTGACACACGTATTTGGCCGCAAACTCCTTCGTTATCCTAGATTCCTTATTAACCCGGTTCAACTTACTGTACAGAACCACACCAACGAATTTAACTGATCCTGACAGCTCCAGTGCCACACCCTACAGTGAGGGAAGCCTACCTTGGGAATTCTCCTTTTTCACGCTCAATCCACACTCTTCAACCCAGGACGCCGTTCATCCGAAAACTCTGTCCAGCACCTCCGACACCATAGACACAAATTTTCCCGTTGCAAGAATAACCAGATCATCTGTGTAAGCGCACAACCTGAGCACCAGTGTCAAAAGTTCCCCAAGAATCCGGTCTGCTAAGAAAATGGATAAGAGTGGTCTGCTAAGAAAATGGATTGAGGCGCTCCTTGCGTGGCAGCCATCCCTACCGACGTGTCCCTTATGTTCGCGGTGATCGTTCTATTCAATAGCATGATCATTAAAGTTCCTATACGATGAACAGATGAGTCATATAACATAATTTCAAAAATAGCAGCTCTGAAAGTTGTACACATCCTGTGGTACGTACGAAAATTTAAATATATGGCGTCACACACTCTGCCACCAGCCACCAGACGTGATGGTGACATACTTGGCTTAAAACTCCAACTACTATCCGCGAGCCCCTGACACACGTATTTGGCCGCAAACTCCTTCGTTATCCTAGATTCCTTATTAACCCGGTTCAACTTACTGTACAGAACCACACCAACGAATTTAACTGATCCTGACAGCTCCAGTGCCACACCCTACAGTGAGGGAAGCCTACCTTGGGAATTCTCCTTTTTCACGCTCAATCCACACTCTTCAACCCAGGACGCCGTTCATCCGAAAACTCTGTCCAGCACCTCCGACACCATAGACACAAATTTTCCCGTTGCAAGAATAACCAGATCATCTGTGTAAGCGCACAACCTGAGCACCAGTGTCAAAAGTTCCCCAAGAATCCGGTCTGCTAAGAAAATGGATAAGAGTGGTCTGCTAAGAAAATGGATTGAGGCGCTCCTTGCGTGGCAGCCATCCCTACCGACGTGTCCCTTATGTTCGCGGTGATCGTTCTATTCAATAGCATGATCATTAAAGTTCCTATACGATGAACAGATGAGTCATATAACATAATTTCAAAAATAGCAGCTCTGAAAGTTGTACACATCCTGTGGTACGTACGAAAATTTAAATATGCAACTTTTTCGATTAAATCGAGCTTCTTTTTCATCGAACATACATGTAGACACATGTTTAAAAAAAAAATCAATGCATTTGAGAAAACATGCCGATAAGAGCGAGCTCTATTCTTATTTGACGTACATAAGACAAGTCGTATGAATACAGAAAGTGACAGCTCATATGACATGTTTGATCGTGTAATAGCAGCATTACCAATTCAGCACTCCATCGTCTATCTCCGCGTTCCTCAAAGCCGCTTCTTTTGCAGACGAATGGCCATTATTAAAGAGTCTCTCAATGTTCAAAAAGGAGGTGAACTCCTTGTATTATGTAAAGCGGATGCAAGCATGCTGCACTCGGGAAACGTATGACACATCCAGCTTGTTCCTAATATACAATTCCAGAATCCTCTCCAGTGTCTAAAAGAAAAGGAAGAAAGACTTATAAACCTGAAGTCTTTGGCTGCGCTGTGTTGCAGCCTCACCGACCATCCAAGGTGTGAGGGATTTTAATTTTGATAAAAAATTTACCCACCCTAATGTGCGTGCATCAAAGCCATCGACTACATTTCATTCCCACTCGTGAGCATTTCGATTTGCCTACACCACCGCTTTCAAGTTCTTCCTTCTTCCTTTTTTTACAGCAGTGCATTGCCAGTTGCGTTACTACTGACTGCGGCGTTGCTCCGTTTACACCTCAAATCTTAGTTTCAGTACCTTTTCCTTATGGCCAACTTACTTACCTTCAAGCAGTACACACTCGGCGTTCCCGCATCAACACTATACCATTTCGCGCATTACGTGATTGACCAGATTTCCAACAGCAGGACTGGTCAAGTAGCTCGTAACAAAACTAAGTGTCTGGATCCTGCCCTGTTCTCTCGTCTAGGTTTGAACTGAACTGAACCAGATAACAATACCAGAGTTCAGTCTACCTAAGACTGTGCGACTAGCAACCGTCTCTATTTGAATCCTTTTCCATTCGGGCTTTCTTTCATTACCCCAATTATCCTGTGATTGTATGACTTGCTCCTAACTTCAATCCACATTCCCATCATTTTTAGTTTCATAGCTGCAGTGGATGTTGCAAATTTAATTTCTATGTGTTTGGGTGATACTTTAAGAATTATCTCCGATGCCCTAGTAGGCATGGTTCTCTCCACCCAGCCTCTAAACTATAATTAGTTATTATTATATTATCACCCTCCCGTAGAGCCGGTGTACTATCTTCGGATTCAAGCCTCTGTTGAACTCTACGACCCGCCAACATATTTCCCAGCAGCTTTGAGGCTTCCGAAGCAACGTGACGACAAGATTGGGCAATCTTTGTCTTCTTCGCATACAGTTAGATTTCAGTCTTCTCTGGATTAACGTGTTTTCTAGGAGTTTTCCATTGGGACCCTCTATTCCTGCACTTCATTGATCAAACTTTCCGTTAATCAGAAGCTTCCTCCCTAATCATACAAACAAAGTTAGTTGTATTAAGGTATAGCTATCCTTACACATCATCTTAGCCTTTGGATCCAATTTCAAGGACTCGGAGATCTTATACAACTGACAATAAACATAATGAAGTCCTCAATTGCCCGTATTTGATTTTCTTGTCTTCACAAAAGAAACCGCGAAAAAATAACCTCAAAGGAATAAAAAGTCAAACCCTTGCCCAATAAGACAAAATGGTCAAAACATACAATAACCATAAAACATACAACATTCCAAAGAAGAAATCGCAAGTTGTTTATCAGCCACGATGATGTCGAATTTCTTGGCGGTTTTTTTTTTTGGTCTTTTGTTATTTTATGATCACCGTTGGCATTGTTGCTGTAACTTTGCAACCAACATTCACTTGCCCATAGGCAAATATCTGCCATGTGCTGCTGCAACAGTCAGCCGCAGCATCAGTTCATGATTGATCCTCGAAGAGCCTAGTTACTGAGGTTGGGCGGGAAAGCCTGTCTGGGAGTCTTTTAGCTCAGTAATGGAGATGTAGGCAAAAAAAGACAACAAATGGCAAAAATGAAATCAAAACAAAAACGAAAGCCTGTCTGCAAAGTGGCAAACTTTTACTTATATCGGCTGGTGATTTTTTCTCCTTCTTTTTTCTTTTCTTATTGAAAAAAATGCTAAAAGTAAACAAACGCGTTTCTTGGTGAGAAACAAACCGCAAACAAGTATTCCCCAAAGTAAAAAAAAATGAGAGAAAGAAAACAGATCTACCAATAATAAATAAAACCTGTTGCATGGTTAAGTTGTTCATTCATTCACTTAGCCACCACAATTAGCACTTTTCTGTGAATGAAGAAAATTACCCGTACTTGTATAAACTCAAAAAAAAAATCAGAGATATGTATGCAAACAAACATGCAAAAGTCCAAAATGTTGCAGCAACATGTTGCGAAGAGTTTATTTAAAACAGTAATGCACAAAGTAAAAAATGAGACTGTTTTTGTTTGAGATTCTCTTCAAATTTTTTAAATTCTCTCCATCAGTAAAAAATGCGATGTAAAACTAAACTTTTTAAGTATTCTAATCATAACCAGAATTATAAGGAAAATTAAATAGTTTTCCTTTATTTAAATCAGGGAAAAACATTGCTTTTAATGAAAACAGAAAAAAGCTTTGTACACCCGTGCAAGTATGCACTCATTGCTGTCTCAACGACTGAAACGAAGAGCATAAACGTGCGAATGAAGAATGACATGAACGCTAGTAATCCATTTTGTACACCACCGTTGTAAAGCCTATTACTTCCATCGATGGCGCGGAAAATGTTGCTAAACAACAGTGTTGCTAATTTGTTTAATTGTAATCAAACTTTTTTATTTGTACGGTGTTGTTTTGGTAGTAAAAAGTTGTATGTTGACATCATTGTTACCCTTTGACTGTCAACCAAAGCAAAAACATTTTTTCTGGAAATTGACATATTTTTATTTTACAATCCTTCCAATTCGCAATTGAGATAGTTAAAAAGATTTAAAAATAAAGAAATGGATGCGGTGAACAGCTACAAGGTGAATGTAGTCCTCGGAGGACATGATTGAGCTCCCCAAACAAACCAGAGATGTTCTGGCTTAATTGCGTTCCAGCTGATAAAGCCGCCTCAACTCCTACAGAGCTAGGATTGATGCCAACGTGCGAGATGAGTGTCCAGAATGTGACCTGAGACCACACGAAACCTGTCACCAGTTTTTCTCACTCAGGCCGAACTGCTAACCAAATTCCGACTCCTGCCTAGAAACCCCGACTCCGCAGGCTTGCGTCTGACAGCCCTACCCATGGTAAGGTGACTTCTGCGCCGTCAATAAGGAAGGACTTTCTGCCTAGATGGGCCAATGTGTTTGGTATAAACGCGGTATGATGGAGGTGCTGATTTCGGGAGCGAGGAGAAGTGCTTCGAGAGCAGCATAGATTGCGATACTAGATCTAAGACCTTTGGACTGAGGGTGTCAGGGACATTGCGCATCGAGTTTCGGGCATTCGTTTATTCTACAGAAGGCCAATGGCGTAGAACGACTACTTGGCATTGGCGACGCGTTGAACTGAGTGCCGGAATCATCTTTCTTCGATGGTGAAATCGAGCTTTTATTTAATCGAACATACATGTAAATACATGTCCATAAAAAAATGCAAAACATATTTTCAACGGAGTAAAGCAAGGCGCTTGAAGTTTTGCACATATAATTCTTTTTAGAATAGATCGGATGGGATTGTAAGATGTAGCTGCCATGTAAACCGATCTTGAATCTTGACTTCATGAAAATTAGAGGGCGCAATTTTTATCTGATTTGGCTGGAATTTTGCATGAGGTGTTTTGCTACGACTTTAAATAACTGTACTAAGTATGGTCCAAATCGGTCCATAACCCAATATAGCAGCCATAAAAACCGATTTTGGATCTTTACTTTTTGAGCTGCTAGAGAGCGCAATTATTATCCGATTTGGCTTAAGTGTTTTGTTTTAATTTCCAACAACTTTTCATGGTATGGTCCAAATCGGTTTATAACCTGATATAGTCCCTCCATATAAACCGATCTTCACAACCTAAGCCGCTAGATGGCGCAATTATTATTCGATTTGGCTGAAATTTTGCATGAAGTTTTTTATTTCAATTTTCAACAACTGTGTCATGTATGGTGCAAATCGGTTCATAACCTGATATAGCTCCCATATAAACCGATCTCCCGATTTTACTGCTTGTGTCCCATAGGGCGCAATTAATTGTTATCCGATTTGGAAATTTTGCACAATGGTCTCCAACATCCAAGCCAAGAAAGAGATAACGGGGAGAGAACTTGAGAAATGCAATCCATAGTGTAGGGTACCTAAGACTCGACGCGGTTGAACTTAGTCAAAGAGGGTGAAAAAGGAGAAGAGCGAAATTCGGGATGACCAGTGACGAAAGTTAAAGACACAACATGTTTGAATTGATTACGATATTTCGTTTTTCCTCTTATTCCCACTTTCGAATGCAAAGAAACAAAGCAGAATACGAAAAAATGTTCCAACACATGCCCAAATAGAAAAACCCTAAAATGTTGCAACCGTCAATATGAATCCAATTAGAATACATCGAACAGGTTGTGTCTTTAACGCGAGTTTTTTAAGGTATTGGGAAGACTAAGCAGAAACCCACTCTTCTTCTTCTTTTTCAACAGCTTTGAACTTAGCATGCTTTTCCTTGCTTTTAATTTGTAGAAAACAAAAACAAATGTTGCAGCAACATGTTGTGTAGTCTTTATAGCTTTGCAAAAAGTTTTACCAGATATCTTGGAGTTATGCCATATTTTGTTACCAATTAAAAAGTATTTTGTATTAGAAATTTTAACCATTCGTTTTTGTTTTTTTTTTCATATCGTGTACCGATTACGAAATATAGACAGATTAATATTTTTTTTAATATATAAAAATTTAAGAAGTGTATCCCTTATTTATATATATTCTTGCCACTTTGAGTTTTTCTATGTGTCAGCAACATTCGCTAACTTCACCTTAAGTTTAAAAGGAAAAGTTTTTCTCTTTATTGCGTGGCCTTTTCCAGCCATTGCTATTCAGACATGATAGGAGATAGTCTCTTAATGTATTTTTTCTAGTTTTAGATATTTGTAAGAAAGTAAGGAGTTGTTATTGTCATCTCGCTTACTTGGAAAAGAAAATTGCGCCACCACCCAAGTGATAGCTGTGAATTCAATAAAGTGGCCCCCAATTTCTTGCGGCAATTTCTTTCTATTCATAAGGATAGCCATACTTTTAGGCATCTAAGTGATAAAGGCTAGACACATGGCCAGGTCTTTCAGCCAACCATTTCCAAAGCTATCGCTTTGGTCATTCATAGAAAAAACGGTTGCCTAGTAAAAGTTACGCACCTTTTAAGCCGTTTACCACCGCCAATGCAGTGTAAGGCTCTTGATGCGTGATTTAACTTCATGATTATCTGTTTCATAGTTTGTCCATAAGTCTGTCATTTGCTCAACTTGTTTTGTCAGTCTACTTCTTCTACTGGCTTATTGCTGTGAAATGATTATTTTGCCGGTTAGTGGGTTACATCTGTGTTTTGTGATCTCATTATCAAGTCTTTATTTATTTGTTTCGAGTTTCTTTTTTTCGTTTTCATTTTGCTATTTATAAACGTTCATGAAGATCATTTCCATATATGAAGTGTTTGTGGTAATAGAGAAATGATCTACATGACTTCTACTCTAAAGAGTTGAAGATTTTGTCAATATCCGTTTTTTCCCAAGCCCATTTGCCAGGGAGTGTCAATTATTGATTATATGTTTTAAAAAAGGCATAACTCATTTTGATGGGCCGTATTAGGAAGAAAGCTATAAAACTTCTTGTTTATATACAAAATAGTCGTATTTTCAGTATAACAAAAATGTTAGCCACATAGATTATTAGACTATTTCTCGGCTATTTGATTTTTCGATATAATTTCTTACGATCCACTTTGCACCATTTAATTTGCAACATAAACTTCTTTGCAAACGAAAGACTTAAGACACAAACTTGTTTTAAAAGCACTCCTGAATAGAAGTGGGATATTTGATTACAACTGCTGGAATAGCCAGTTCTGTATAAAATTAAAACAATTTTGTGAATACAAAAAAAAAATCAAATGCTGTTTACTTGTGAAGTGGAAAATCTTTCAAAGCATCTTAGGCTTAGCGAAATATCTTGCATTTTTTTACTCAAAAAGGCATAGGTTATTATATTCATATAGTCCTGTATCAACCAGTATTGAGCTATAATTCTGGAAATCGGACTTAAAAGAGAGTCGTATGCATACACAACCACTAAATGGACTATTTTAATTCCTCAAAAGAATCAAGTTAGCCCATCTTTTATGAAATTTGCTTCACGTTTCTCAAGAGGCATTATGCAACTGATATATCTGCACACGTCCGGAAACCTTGCAACTACTTTTATAGTGTCATTTGTGCAACCAATATATAATTTGCTAAAAATTAGCAATAGCATCTAAATTCTGAGTGGTTGATGGTGCTTCCGTTCTTCATTGACAAGTTTAAAGTAAAATGATTTTTGAAGAGCCAACAGATGAGATGATTGTGTTAGGTCGCTTTTGACATATGACCTGGGTCCAGCTGTTAGCCAGAGGCGACACTCAAAAGACTAAGGCTGTCGAAACTTGAGTTTCGTAAGGTGTAGTTCTTTAAACCAGATACTTCGTAAAGTTTTACTTATCGTAATTCCCTTTCTGGGTGTTCAATTGCCCCCAATGAATATTATTCTGATGCGGAACCATTCGTAGAAATATAGGCAGCCTTTATGTTAGGTTAGATTAGGTTGAAAGAGGGTGCGGATAATTCGCCCCATGCCACTATGAACATGTACCTAAGCCAGTAAATGGCTTTTTGTGCGCTCGTAATACTAAAAACTAACCTCGAAAATGAAAATCTAAGTCAGGAATTTCGAGCTACTTACAAAATCCCTAAGTGTTTTGCATACCAAGCCCCTTAAGTTGGTAGATTTCTGCTATTGTGTGGCCACCTAGGTGTCTGTTAGCCGCGAAAGACGCGAAATGACATAATGAAAATCGGTTAATATACATATATGGCAGCTATATCTTACTCTGGACCGATTTCTATGAAATTCGCGAGAATCAGTTAATAAATGAGCACTTTATTGCAATATTTCTCAAAATCGGACGAACATATATATAGGAGCTATACCTAAATCTGAACCGATTTCGAGAAAAATTCTTAGATATTGTGGTAGTCGTCGAGAAAAGCCTTGTTCAAAATTTTGGTAAGATTGGTCAATAAATGTGCTTGCAGTGGCTTTAGGAGTGAAAATCGGGCAATATATATATATATATATATATATATATATATATACTAGCCGAACCGTGCACGCTCCGCTGCACCTTCTTTAACTCTCTAATATCTTTTTAGGGAGGGGACACTTCGCCCTGAATGCGGATATCGAATTCATGTCATTGTAGCCTATGACGCTAAACGCGTTCGAATCCTGGCGAGGACATCGGTCAAAGCTGTGCTTATCCCATCTTAATGTTGGCGACATTTGCGAGGTACAATGCCATGCATGGTTATTTAAAAATTTTCCCCAAAGAGGTGTCTCACTACGGGACACCGTTCGCACTCGGCTATAAAAAAGGTCCCTTACCATTGAGTTTAAACTTGAATCGGAAAGCATTCATTGATGTGTGACAATTTGCCCCTTCTCGGTTCCTGATGGTAATGTTCTTCCTTAGGGCAATGTTCTCATTAGGGGAAGGATGGCACCTTAGACATTTCGACTCAAATATGGATATCAAATTCGTGATGCACTTCCAAATCCATTTCATTTGAGCCCCATATTGCCATGACCGGTAAATATAAACCAGCTGGTTAGTATGTGGGCTCTCTAACCAGAGAGACCCAAATTTTAATACCATATTCGTTTTCTGATCTCCAATACCTTTCATTTGATAATCTTATTGTGCCCATCGGACCACTTTCGGATATGATTTGCGTTTTTGGGGTAAGAGGGAGGGTCCGCCTCCACCCGATATCTAAAAATTATATAGCCTATGTTTCCTTCCAGACAAACGTACACAATCTATAAAAATTTTAGTAAAAATCGGTTCACCCAAGTATCACATAGTGATAATGGGTCTAATGGCGTTTTTGAAGAGTGGCGTGACCCCCTTTTCTGTTTGGGTGAGTTTTGGGGCTGGGGTGGCCCGATGGTTACTTAGACTCAAATTTTTATACAATATTCGTATTCTACTCTTCAATAAAAAAAAAAAAATCGGTCCACTTTTGATTTTGGATTGTGTTTTTGGCAAAGGGGGAGGGTCCGTCCCCCTTCCGATACCGAAAAATCATATAGCCTATGTTTCGTTCCAGACCAATCTACACAATATGCGAAAATTTCGACAAAATCGGTTATGCGGTTTTTTTGTCTATACGGAACAAACAAACCGAGTCCCATATATCCGTGATTGGCTTATGTGCCCATTTTAGGCGTATTGGGGGTGGGGTGACCCCCTATACTTCGACATAAATTTGTATGCCAGATTCGATATCTACTCCGACATACTTTTCATTTGATACCCATATTGTCCTTATCGGTCCACTTTTGATTTTTGGTGGTTTTTTTGGGGTAACGGTGGAGGGTCCGACCCTTTCCGATATTAATAAATTATAAATCCTATACCTTTCTTTTGAGTCCCATATTGTCATGATCGTCAAAAAAACCTATATTAAGGCGTTTTGGGGCTGGGAAACCAGGCGTTCAGCGTCATAGGCGGACATGCTAACCTCTGCGCTACGGTGGCCTCCACAGTAGTATCCGGATTCAATTAAAAAATGATTGATTCATTAAATTTTTTAATTAAAAACATTTTAATTTCCAAATAAATTTTTAATTAAAAAAATTTTCGGGATATTGTTTGTGTAGGATATCAAAAGGTCGGCTTTGCCCAACTATACCCCGTGTTTACTTACTTTTATCTACATAACATCTCAAAATCTCCCTCTTGTCACTTTCCTTATCATCAAAACCTAACAGCCTATTTTATGGACATGTTAACAAGTACACAATCAAGCGTTTTGTTTGTTTTTTCCCAAATATCCACAATAGTATATAACGGTCATACACCCCGGATTTGAACTAATAGGTTGAAAAAAATGCTAAAATATGAATATCAACGATTATTCGTTTTATTTGGAACAGGCGTCACAAATGAGTGCACATGAGTTTTTTTCTTTGACTGCCCAAAAAATGGACAAAAAGAAATTGCAAACAAAATCGCTATAAAACTTAAATTGTCGTTGGCTATCAATCATCAATGTGCGAGGCACAATTAAATGAACATTGATAAATATCTGTAATCGAACCCAGGCGATTTGGCATAAAGTCCATCCCGTCATTACCTACGCATGCCTAAGCGATGAACAATGTTCACTTAAATAATACATTATGTAATATATAATTTATGGTTAATGCGTACCAGCAAAAAAAGAAGCGGCAGAAAAGCAAAAAAAAACCTTCCAAGACAAGAAAAAAAACACCACAACAAAAAGGTAAATTATGTACTCAGGAAAAACGTGACATAAACATTTTTTGAGGCAAAAAAGCACACTAACGTTAACTTGAAAGCTATAATGACCAAAAACAAAATTATTATGTGTGGCAAATGAGAAGAAAAAATGTCTTTGGCCATTTAGTGCAATTTTCAATATTTGAGGAAGACATAGCCATTAACAATTAACATAAAATATCATGAATTGCCAATTTGTATGAATGAATTAAGGCATAGGTTTTACATTTTAGAGCAACCGTATTACGCGTCAATCTCTGTCAACTACATCCAAGCCCATAAAATCAAGAGCCATAGTTATGTTTTCGTATTACAATACAATAGAGACAGTACCTTGCGGCTACTCAGCCAAAGGCTTGTTTGTCTCTCATAGCCCACCAACTATTCATCTATGCATTGGCTAGTAGACCTGAGGTGAATATTCCCCTAATGGTGGTTTTGTTTACAACGATAACTATAACGTCGACGACGATGACGACCTAACCCGAAAATGTTTTGCATGGAATTTCCTATACGGAAAACAAATGGCATGACAAATATTCAAGTGAATAAACAAAGCCAAACACACACCAAAAAACTTTCGCCATAAAAACTTTGTCTGCTTAAACCTCCAACTAAAAAAACACGCACGCCTGCGCACCTTTTGCCTGCGTGTTGGTGTGCAGCCTGGCCTGGCCTGGGCTTAGGGCTTAGCTGGTGTGAAATCAAAAGTGACACACTTTTTGGATGGATGACTGGATGATTTGGGGGATAGATGCTTTCATGCTTGGCTGCATAACTGCCAAAACTTTGTCAAGTTAGTTATGAACGAAGCCATTTTTATTACTATTATTGTCTAAGGTCAAGACGCATGTACTACATACCTATGTGTTTTTATACACCAACTACAACCAAAAGCTTGTATAGGAAGTTTTCTCTATTTGTTTTTTGTAAATTTTTAACCACAACTTGTAGTGATGGTTAAAATAACAATTGCGGATATACCATCCATATAAAACAGCGTAGAGGTTAATGTTTTATTTACACTTGTGTCTATTGTTTTCGGAATTTTACTTGGAAAAATAGCATTTGTATAGGAACCGTTATATATTTAATTTGGTGTAAAAGGAAAAATCTGAAAGCAAAACCAAAATCATTTTGAAAATTGAAGCCTCTACATCTAATGTGGTTGAAAAGTCCCCTTAAACATGACGAAACGCGTCCCACAGTGGTTGATGTGTGGTGGTCTCTGGTTTTCCTTTTCCATTGCAAAAAATCTTTGATCATTATGAAATAATAATTAGGCGATGGGATTTGAAAAGAAAATCGTTTAATTTCGTTTAAAATTAAAGAAAACTGCGATATGCTATAGATGTTGTTAAATATGCATTTACCCGAAAAATCAAAAGACTTAAGACACAAACCTGATTAAAGTTCTACAATATTAAATAACAAATATTTTCAAAAAATTGCAAAATTCTTCCCATATATTGGGTTGCCCAAAAAGTAATTGCGGATTTTTTAAAAGAAAGTAAATGCATTTTTAATAAAACTTAGAATGCAGTTTAATCAAATATACTTTTTTTACTCTTTTTTTTCTAAAGCAAGCTAAAAGTAACGGCTGATAACTGACAGAAGAAAGAATGCAATTACAGAGTCACAAGCTGTGAAAAAATTTGTCAACGCCGACTATATGAAAAATCCGCAATTACTTTTTGGGCAACCCATACTTAAAATAATAAATCTGTATGATGTGTATTAAAAATGAAAAATGAAAAATTAAAAACCATAGAAAAATGAAAAAGGTAAAAAATTTAAAATGATCAAAAAAATACTCAAATAAACAAAACAAGTATAAGCGTGCTAAATTCGACGGGGCCGAATTTTATAAACCCTCCACCATAGATCGCATTTGTTAAGTTCTTTGCGACGTTTCCCTTTATAGATAGAAACTAAAAAACAGTTAAAGGAGATCATAGTAATGAGAGATCATAAAAATCCTCATTGGATTTTTGTATGCTTGGATAAGAACTGTGCCCTCTAGAGGCTCATTTTTACTTGTTGAGCCTCTAGAGGGCGTTAAGTTTGGGTCACCACCTAGGTTTTATTTTTTGGCCCACCACCTCGGTTTTTATTTATAGATAGAAAATAAAAAAAAGTTAAAGGAGATCATAGTAATGAGAGATCATAAAAATCCTCATTGGATTTTTTTATGCTTGGATAAGAACTGTGCCCTCTAGGGGCTGTTTTTCACTTGTTGAGCCTTTAGAGGGCGTTAAGTTTGGCCCACCACCTCGGTTTTATATGTAAACTACCTTTTGTCATAATCGGGTGAAAATGCATAATTTATGACCCCAAAGCAGCTGTATCGAAATATGGTCCGATTTGGATCAAATTCGACACGGATATTGAGTAGTCTAATATGTAAAAGTCTTTGTTTAATTTTTGTAGAACAAAAAATTGGTCTTTTTGGTTGCTATATCCAAATATAGAGTGATCTGAACCGTATACGACACAGATGTCGAAAAGCCTAACATAAGTCACTATGTCAAATTTCAGCGAAATCGGATTGTAAATGTGCTTTTTAAGGGGCCAAGACATTAAATCGAGAGACCGGCCTATATGGCAGCTAAATCCAAATCTGAACCGATCTGGGCCAAATTGGAGAGGGGTATCGAACGGCCTAATAAACTCACTATCCCAAATTTCGACGATATCGGAAAATAAATGCTACTTTTATGGACCCAAAACCATAAATCGAGAGATCGGTCTATATGGCAGCTATATCCAAATCTGAACCGATATAGACCAAATTGCAGAAGAATGTTGAAGGATTTAACACAACTTACTGTCCCAAATTACGGCGAAATCGGCCAATAAATGCGCCTTTTATGGGCCCAAGACCTAAATTCGAGAGATCGGTCTATATGGCAGCTATATCCAAATCAGAACCGATCGGAGCCAAATTAAAGAAGGATATCAACTGGCTTAACACAACTCACTGTCCCAAATTTCGGCGACATCGGACAATAAATGTGGCTTTTATGGGCCTAAGACCCTAAATCGGCATATCGGTCTATTTGACAGCTATATTCAAATGTGGACCGATCTGGGCCATATTCAGAAAGATGTCGAGGGACCTAACTTAACTCACTGTTCCAAGTTTCAGCAAAATCGGACAATAAATGCGCCTTTTATGGGCCCAAAACCTTAAATCGAGAGATCGGTCTATATGGCAGCTATATCCAAATCAGAACCGATCGAGGCCAAATTAAAGAAAGATATCAACTGGCTTAACACAACTCACTATCCGAAATTTCGGCGACATCGGACAATAAATGTGGCTTTTATGAGCCTAAGACTCTAAATCGGCATATCCGTCTATTTGACAGCTATATCCAATTCTGGACCGATCTGGGCCAAAATAAAGAAGGATATCGAAGGACCTAACACAACTCACTGTCCCCAATTACGGCGAAATCGGTCTATAAATGCGCCTTTTATTTTATATATATGAAGTATATTCTGGACATCGATTTCTGTGGGAAATTTACCAGGTTTTTAGCCGGTTCTGTTGGAGGTCATAGGAAAAGTCATCGTGCAAAAATTCAGCGAAATCAAAAAAGAATTGCGCCTTCTAGGGACTCAAGAAGTACATCTGTTGGAGGTCTTAGGAAAAGCCATCGTACAAAATGACAAATCGGATAAAAATTGCGCCCTCTAGAGGGCAAGGAAATATATTTGGGAAATCCGTTTATATGGAAGCTATATTTGAACATGGAACGATTTGGCTAAATTACTATCCCAACTGGCCTACATTAATAGAAAGTATTTGTGCAAAATTTCCGGCTCATAGCTGTACTGCTTTGAAAGTTATCGTGCTTTTGAAAGACGGACGGACATGGCTAATTCGACTTAAACGTCATGATCATCAAAAATATATATATACTTTATGGGGTCTTAAACGAATATTTCGAGGTGTTACAAATAGAATGACGAAATTAGTATACTTCCATCCTATGGTGGTGGGTATAAACAAACACCAGTAAAAAATTCAATATTGGACATAGCCGGCTATATAATACCATCCAACTCCATTAAAGTCTCCCAAAAACAAAAAGTTTTTTTTTTAACGCAAACTCTTAATTTTTTTTCTTTTGTTCCTAAAAAGTATAATTTTATGGTGATCGGTTAACGATAACCCGTTAACCTTTATATGGAATTAATTAAAAACCCACAAACTGTACCCTGCACCACTACTGTGGCTGCGTAAACCAATGTAGCCATGGCTCAGAAATTCCTGCTGATTCGGCTTACCATATCCGTCTGTCCCCATATCCTCTGATAGTCCGTCTGTCATTTTTTGTAACTAAGGTGGAGATTGCATTTGTTATCTAATCATCACGAAATTTCGCATATATCACTTTTTTAGCCCAAAGACAAGCGCTATCAAGTTTGGGTAAAAATAGGTTCAGATTTAGATATAGCTCCCATCAGGGACGTATCCAGGACATCGATGTTTTAGCCTAGGGATAAACGCTATATTTCGTGATGATTGGATAACAAGTGCTACCTGTACCTTGATTACAAAACGCCGGATTCACGCCCAGCAGGACATAGCTAGGATGTAATTCTGAGTCGATCGATACACTACTAACTGTCAAAGTAGTGGTACTAAGTGTAACTTGGGTTCAGTTAACCATTAGTGTCATATTAATTATTTACTTTCTGCTCAAATTGAATTCTAAGACGTAAAATCCTCCAGTGAATACCAAAAAATTCACTTTTTCCAATTTTGAATGCCGTTGCACTACGAGTTATCGTTAACTGATCGTCATAATGTTTTGTATTTCGTTTATAAGAACCAAAAAAAACAATTGAGGGTATGCGTTTATCTATTTGCAAAAAAAAAATTGCCGACTTCCACTCTCTTAGTTTTGCATCCGCTTTCTTATAACGTGCTCTACCGTTCTAGTATTGCAAATCTCTCAGGTCAACCAAGGTTTCTCTTGAACTAATTTCCGTTCTCGAATCTGACATCTATATTCAAAAAACCACACTATTGCATTGTGTCTTTCAATCTCGAGCTCCCAACGATCTTCTGCCTAGTTTTGGGCATGGTTAGTAGTCCGAACTTTTTCCATTTAGTATTTGCTTTATTTCAGAAGCTTATAAGGTTCAGACTTGACCGTGGTATCATATTAGGAATTTTTCATAGACCCTTTATCCTGGCTCACCACAAGAACAGTTCCCTGTTCATTATTCTCCCTGTTTTGGCTTAGGTATTCGTAACCTCCCCACCGAAGCGCAGAGGTTATCATGTCCTCCTATGACGTTGAACGCAGAGGTTCGAATCCTGGCGAGACCATCAGAAAAATTTTTCAGCGGTGGTTTTCCGCCCTGATGCTGGCAACATTTGTGAGGTACTATGCCATGTAAAACCTCTCTCCAAAGAGGTGTCGCACTGCAGCCTCTTATCATTGAGCTTAAACTTGAATCGGACTGCACTCATTGATATGTGAGAAGTTTGCCCCTGTTCCTTAGAGGAATGTTCATGGGAAAATTTTGCAATTTTGTTCGTGACCTCCAGCATCCCTTGATGTAGATCGACGCCTTTGTGAGATGGAGAGTTACCCTTGGCGTCCACTCTGGGGTTCGAGATAGTACATACCAATGAGCCTTCTTGTTTAACTATACATCGTGCTGATTCAAGTCTAAGCATCAGGATGTCCCCTATGTATTCACAGCTAATGATATGCAGGGTTGAACACGTTTTTCAGAAACTGCTTGTAGACCACGATCATCCCGAAAAGCTCCAAGTTAGCGCTCATCCCCTTTGAAGCCGATCTGACATTTTTTCCCTCCAGAGAATTTACCTTGAAGATTCCAGAGTACGGGACTCACTAATTAAAAAACGACATTACTTACATAAAAAAATTACCAATCGAAAGTTTTGTTAACTGTTTCTATAAAAATTAAATAAATTTCCAATTTATTCATTTAATCATAAACTCTGCTTCATTGTCAATTTAGATATAAAATGTCATGCCATAGCAAAGTTCAGTAGATCATAGTCCACAAACAAAACAAAAGACTTAAGACACAAACCTAACTCCTCCCAACTTATATCTTATTAACCTTATAACTGCTTTTGCTGCATTCATAAATTGTTATAAACTTTTAAAAATATATTTAATCACTTTTTCATTGTATTTATTTACATTCAAAAATTTACCAAAAATTAATTAAAAATCTTGTAACCATTAAAATAATTTTAAAATAACCATTAAGCCAAAAAAATTGTTATTATGTCGTACATGAAAAATATCATTTTTAAATAACCTGAAGCGCCTTGATCAGCTGCTTCTAGCTAAATTATTAACAAAATTACAAGCAATTGTTATGTTCATCTTTTGTATTCTTCTTCTCTATACGGGTAGGTATCTTCTCTCAAGGAAAAAATGCTGGTTTTGATTGCATCATAATCTCTTTGTTGATGCAATTCGCATTCATAAATATAAGAAAACAAAACGACAAAACTGAAAACAACCAGCTCTTTGGAACTCTTGTGGTAAATTCGAGTAATTGACAGTATTGTAGTTGAATGTTTCAAGAAGGCTGTAGCTAAAGTGGCCATGGTAATAAAGGCAAATGGCTGGCATCAGTTGTATTTATTTAACTACCTGTTCTGTTCACAATCATTATTTTATTATTGTAGTTTTTGCTTCTGTTTGGTGTGTGCTAGAAAAAAAAAAACATATAAATCTGTAAAGAATATCTATTACAAGAAAATGGCGGCTAACTTTGATTAGACAAGGGAGGTAAGATGAGGACAAAAGTGAAAAAAATCCATATTCGAAACCAGCTAGTTAGGTTAAGAGAGTATGTGCATCATAAAAACATAACAACAAGTCAAAGAACCAGGGGTCTTGCCATAAGCGGGGCTATGAGCACCATGCCAACTAGGGTATTAGAGAGGATTTGAAACCTCATGCCAGTAGACATAACAAGTAAAATGGCGTTAAGTTCGGTCGGACCGAACTTTGGATACCCACCACCTCGGGTATATATGTAAACCACCTTCCATCAAAATCCGGTGAAAATTGCATACCTTATGTCCCATAGCAGTTATATCGAAATATGTTCCGATTTGGACCAAATACTAAGTACAAGTCATTGTTTAATTGTGTATTACAAAATATTGGTCTTTTTAGTAGCTATATCTAAAAATAAGCCGATCTGAACCATAGACGACGCAGATGTCGAAAGGCCTAACATAAGTCACTGTGTCAAATTTCAGTGAAATCGGATTATAAATGCGCGTTTCATGGACCCAAAACCTTAAATCCAGATTTCGGTCTATACGACAGCTATATCCAAATCTGAACCGATCAGGGTCAAATTGAAGAAAAATGTCAAGGGGCCTAAGACAACTCACTGTCCCAAATTTTGAGTAAAATCGGTTAATAAATGTGGCTTTTATGGGCCTAAGACCCCAAATCGGAGGATCGGTATATATCGCAGCTATATCCAAATCTGGACCGATTTGGGCCAAATTGACGAATGATCTCGAAGGGCCTAACACAACTCACTGTCCCAAATTTCAGCAAAATCGGATAATAAATATGGCTTTTATGGACCTAAGACCCCAAACCGGAGGATCGGTATATATCGCAGCTATATCCAAATAGGACCGATTTAGGCCAAATTGACAAATGATGTCGAAGGGCCTTACACAACTCACTGTCCCAAATTTCAGCAAAATCGGATAATAAATGTGGCTTTTATGGGCCTAAGACCCTAAATCGAAGGATCGGTCTATATGGCAGCTATATCCAAATCTGGACCGATCTGAGCCAAATTGAAGAGGGATGTCGAAGAGCCTAACACAACTTACTGTCTTAAATTTCAGCAAAAAATAAGAATCTTGAGATATGAAGGAAGTGGATTTGAGATAGAAACAGACCATTATACGATAATCAATGTGCCCTGATTGACGGAAAGAGAATGGAACTGCAAAGTCGAGGTAGAGTATGTATGCCAGGGATACTGGAATAGTCCCGGTTTATACGTCAGTTTAGGGTTATTTTTGGGGGTGGAATGACCCCCGGATAGCAAGAATCAAATTTGTATATCAATTTGGAACTCTACTTCCAAATACCTTCCATATGATACCAATATTGTGACAATCGTTAAACATGTCCGTTTGGGTGGGGCGTTCCCCTAAGTTGCTTGATTCAAAATTCTCTAACAAACTCGTGTTTAAGATTACCATAGGATTGCAAACTAAATTTCTCTTAAACCGGTGCATACAACATTAAAATCTGTTTTGTTTTAATAAGGGTAAGAGGAAGAGTCCACCGCCTTCACATTTTAGCCTGACATAAACTTTATATTGTGTAAAAATCTTAAGAAAATCTGTAGAGTCGTTTTTGGGTCCAATAAAAACATACAAATCATAACTTTTTTAATTTTTACATTCAAAAAGAAGAGGATCACTGTTCTGACAGTATATGGCCCCAAAACTTGAAAGTGTTTTATCTGTCCAATAAAAAAACAGGTGCTTAAGCACGTTTATTACTACAGTAGTGGTAATAAATGTGCATCATGGTACATACACATGTAAGAAATAATGTTTGCAATACCGACGTGTTTGAATGCTTATTTCATTTGTGATGCCATTCTCTCATTAAAATCCATCAGATATGTGGTACATGCACACATAGCAAAGTGTATTTTATGATTTAAAACCATATTCTTATAGCCATTTACTGTAAAAGCCATTAGTTAACAATATAAAGGAATTTCTTCATATGTTGTTTAGCATTCGTAAAGTAGTCAGTAATTTTTAAGAGTTTGTGTCTTAAGTCTTTCGTTTTTATATATTACGAGGAAGGAAACACCGACTAATTTATGTTTTCATGGAAGGCATTATGGCTTATGTTAAGAATATCCGCTTTTGGCGCCAAAAACCTGATTTCGAGTTCTAGCGAAATGTTACAGGCGAAAATCCCCTTGTTATTAATGGCGAAATTTGTGAGGCCTTCCGCTAAGTTAAACTTCTCTAAGAAGGGGTGTTGATGAACTTAGCTATACCAACAAGGAACCCCTTTTATTCAGATAAAATTTAAATCAGACAGCAAAAGTAAAGTATATCAGTTATTTTAGCCCAAAATAAATGATTTATCAAAGATTATGATTGAGTCCGCTTTAAATGCCCTAAAATGGCAGCAAAAGTTATTTAGCCATGCTTATGGGTAGTAGTGTAGTTCTCTGTGAACATTTTCCATTTTCAATACATAAAAGGATTGCCATAGACACCAGCTAGCTAAGGTTTGTGGCCATTAATGCACTGTCAATGATACAAAAGTACAAACAAGTACATCATTAATGGCAATGAATATTCCAAGAGCCATTTAAAGAAGAAGTTGCCAACTCATGCAACCAAACACATCACTCTCAACCACATTTGCCACTTTATATTGGCATGAAACTTACTTTGGACTCTTCCACCATCCACAACGTGGATGTAAGTAAGTCTACCGGGTACTGAAAAAAAAATCAAATCTAAAATTGGGACATTACAAGAAGGCGGGGAAACTTTTTCATAATTGGCATGTGAATGGAAGTTGGATGTGTAGATAGATGGCAAAACGGATTTGCCACCTCATTTGGTGATGAACAAGAAAATTATTCATAACTTGTCTTCCAGCTCAACAACAGGTTGAAACAGGTGAACAAACAAATCATCTATCAAGCACTTCTGGTTGGGCTGATTGATGCAGCCAGCAACTATGACACTTAGCAAAGTTTACCCCGTTACCTCTGATGGTATTTGACTATTTTGCAATTACATATTTGTGGGATTAAAAGACGCCAAAGTCTTATGTGGCTGAGATTACCTCTTTGTGGTAAGGTGGTTTGTGATAGAAAATTAAAAGTTGTATAAAAAGGTGCATCCATTTTTTTTTTCAGGTGAAAAACAACAACATAGCAATAGTTCATTAACAGCAAGGAGCTGGGAATTTTCCACGAAACTTCTTAGTGAATTTGAGTGTGCTTCTGAAAAGAAGAAGAAGTCTTAGAGACTTTTAAAACAAGTGAAGGAAATAAATTTTTTTTGTAAATGAAAGTATTGGGTTGCCCAAAAGGTAATTGCGGATTTTTCATATAGTCGGCGTTGACAAATTTTTTCACAGCTTGTGACTCTGTTATTGCATTCTTTCTTCTGTCAGTTATCAGCTGTTACTTTTAGCTTGCTTTAGAAAAAAAGTGTAAAAAAAGTATATTTGATTAAAGTTCATTCTAAGCTTTATTAAAAATGCATTTACTTTCTTTTAAAAAATCCGCAATTACTTTTTGGGCAACCCAATAGTTGAACGGAATATGTATACTTTGCCTACCGAATTTCTGCCAAATCAGCAAAAATGTAAGCTTCTAGGGGCCGTAGAAGATTAATTTGGAGATCAATTTATACGGCAGTTATAACAGTTTGTAGACCGATTTGGACAATACTTATCATGAATGTGGGAAATCATAAAAAAACAAACTACGTGCAAAATTTCAGCCAAATCGGACAATAATTGCGGGCTCCAGGAGCTCAAGATATTAAATCTGCAGATCGGTTCTTGCGGGAGCTATATCAGGTTGTAGACCGATTTGAACTGTACTAAGCTTGGATGTTGAAAGTCTTAATAAAATATTCCGTGCAAATTTTTAGCCAAATCAGATAATAATTACCGCTTTTAAAAGCTCAGGAAGTAAAATCAAAGAATCAGTTTATATGGCAGCTATATCCAAAAATAGGCATATCTGATCCATACTCATCACGAATGTTAACATCGACTCACTGTGGTAAATTTCAGCAAAATCGATTGCAAAATGGACCTTTATGTGCTCAGAACCACAAATGGGAGACCGGTCTATATGGCAGCTATATCACAATATAGTCCGATACATCATCTTTGAACTTATCTACAATACCTATGGTAAAAAAATTATCTTTGCAAAGTTTCAGCTCAATATCTTCATTAGTAAAGACTTTAGCGTTATTTCAACAGATCAACCGACATGGCTAGATCGTCTAAGAGATTTACGGGATCGAGAATATTTATACTTTTTAGGGTCCGAAATGGATTTTACCCCCATCCTTTGCTGGTGGGTAAAAAACGAAATTGGTATGGTTATGGCATAATCAAATTCTTCCCAAATTTCAATCAAATTTAATAGCATTTGAGCCTTCTAGGGACTCTAGACCTCATATATAAGGATCGGTTAACTGGAATGTGTGCATCGTCAGCGAAGAGGTTAGCCTGTAACGCTAAATTTCTGGGTTCGAATCCTGGCGAAAACATCAGAAACAATTTTCAGCGGTGAGAGGGTATAAACCCTCCTAATGCTGCCAACTCGCCATAACCTCCAACCTCCCCAAAGAAGTGTCGCCCTACGGCAAGCCTTTCGGACTCGGCTAGATCTTTATCATTTATCTTAAATCTTGAATCGGACAGCACTCATTGAAATGTGAGAAGTGTGCTCCTGTTGCATAATGGAATGATCATGTGCAAATTTGCAATTCGCAAATGGACGCTGCATCCATTCACCATAAACCTCATTTTCAAAGACGCAAAATTTTTTCATGCTGTATAAAATGAAAGTACGGCAAAAATTTTAATAAATCCCACTTTTAAACAATGCTTAGAGAAAATTTTATTTTACAAAATTTTTTGTTCGCATCATCTTTATAGTTTGAGCCATTTGTGAGTCAGCATTCAATCAATAAATTTAATCATAACTTGCATTAAATTAAGGTTAAAATCCAGAATGCGGGTTGCTCTGCAACAAACTTCTCACGTATTATAGGTAGGCAAGGAGAATCGAAGATCTCAGGATCTGTCTCACACCGGTCGTAAAGCTCTCTTAATGTGTCTTCAATGCCGAGTTGTTTGGTAACCATTCTTTGACTACCTTCAGGATTCCTATACAGTCGAAAACTTTCCAATACACTTTGACACCATTTGTGTGTCGGCATTTGGCCATATAAGGACTTCTTTACAAAGTTGTGTCGCCCTGCTGCACTCTATTTTGACTAGGCTATTAAAATGACGTATTGGCTTGGTCTGTGGCTACAAATATCGTCTACATGTCTCGGATAGAGGTTTCGGCTACAAATCTCGTCTACATGTCTCGGGTACAGGTTTAGGCTATATAGCCCGGCTGCATAACTCGGCTACTTGTTTTGGCCGCACATCTCGAATTCAGATTGGCTAGGCTTGGTTAGTTTGAACAAGAGCGTGCGGTTTATTATCCGTCCCATTTTACTATGGACATTCACCTAAGCCATTAATAAATTGTTGTGGGCTCAAAACATTAAAAAGTAACCTCGAAAAAATCTATGTCAAAAATTCCGTGCAGCCCACAATCCTTAATCCTTCTTTATTCTATGCTCTTAAGCTGGTTCAAGACTATAACCAAAGTACCAAAATCTGTTAGTCGCGAAAGCCGAGGCAGTAAACGTAGCTAAGGTTTTTCGTCGGCCGAACTGATTCAAAAGTTCAAAGTGGTCGCTGAATAAATTTGCATTTTTTGACAATTTATCGTTCATTGTTGTTAGACGGAAAATATTCTAGGGAAGAAGAAAAGACAAGTGAAAAAAGTAATGATTTAATTATTTCTGAAATCAATTTAAGCTACACGGGTCAATCAACACGACGCCGGCTCGTTGAAGCAAAATAGTTGTTGCGCCGCTTCATCTTCCCTACATGCCCGGCTGACTTCCAAAGTCCAACCATATGTGGAGCATGGGGCTGTATAAACAATCTATATGTCGCTTGGATAAACCTCCTATATTTACTTATCATCTTGCAACGGGCCACCGTGACGCAGAGTTCAGCATGTATGCCCATGACGCCGGACGTTTGGGCTCAAATCCCGACATGAACATCAGAAATAAAATTTTCAGCGGTGGTTATCTCCTTACAAACGCTGGGAACATTTGTAAAGTATCCAGTCATGTAAAAACTTCTCTAACAACTGGTGTCGCCAACCGGCACGCAGATCGGTCTCGCTATAAAAGTGGCCCCATATCATTGAGCTAAAACTTGAATAAGGCTGCACTGATATGAGAAAAGTATTTCCCGTTCCTTAATGGAATGTTCGTGGCAAAAATATGATCTTGCGACCTGTACCCACCAGAGAACTGCATTAGACCCAAAATTTGGCACTTAATAACCACTTTGGCCAAAGCAATTGTCTGTATCGCATGTTACATAAAACTAAAATTAGCTTGAAACACACATATACAATAGAGTGAGAGATGCGCGAATGTTTTAGTAATTGTGCAGTGGATGTGATTTTCAATTTGGTTGACGAACATCGTGTGTTGTTTGCAAATGAACAGCACTCAGATGAGTGTCATCTGAAGCCAATGCAAGCAGAGAAATGAGACATCAAGTTTTGTTGAGCGGCATAGATATACTGGGTTGTTTTTTACACTTGTTTTTTTTTATTTTCGGATGAGAATTGTTATTATCATTGATGTACGTGCTATTTGTCTCCATCTGTTCAAAAGTGACAGACTTACTTCCATTTTTTTTCTTTATCCAAGCCATTACAAAGAACGGAAATTAATTTCAGCTCTCATAACAATGAAAGGTAGCGGAGAGCGCGTGTCTTCTATTCAGTTCCGCTCAATGTGAGCCTTCATGTGTATTGCTTAAAAGACAAAATATGATTGACAATCATTTTAAGGTCATAGGCAAAAATACTTACAATAGCTCAACGAATTTAAAGTAGCATTTTATGTTTTTTTCGTTGAGAGTCGTAAACGTCAACAACGATTGCTGGTATAAGGTGTGAGCGTGCCATTCGCTTCATGCCTATCGTGTGGACTCATTTTTAATGTGGCTTGCTGCTGTTCTCTGGTAAACACGAAATTTCTCCCATTATCCGAAAATACCTTCCAAGGTAGGCCTTGCCTCCCAAAGAATCGAGAAAACCTGTGGAAAATCCCGAACATGGCTCTAGACATATGGCCTTTGTGGCAAAGCATTCGAAGATGTTGATATAGACTTTTAAAAGTGAGAAACGGCGCACCGAAGACCTTTTAATGTCACAAGGCCTCGCCAAATCTATGTCAGTGAAATGAAATGCCGGTGTTATTGTACATCCATCTTAAGAAAGCGTTGCCAAATATCTGCAAGCACGGTCCCTTTTTGAAAGTAATGCATGTCTTGCACTTACTGATGATATTTTTCATCCTTGGTTTGAGACGAGAAATGTGGAATTCTGTCTGCATCATTTGACACATTTAAAACCATTCCCCATGGGCCAGAAAGCTGTTCAAATTGAGTAAATACAACTGACACATACGAGATTTTGCAGGGAGTATAATAGGAATTTTCGCTATGCGGTAAGCTGGCAGCCACTCGACTATTCACCCGTAGCACTCCGTTTGGATCCCGAAAAAGGCTTCAAGTACTGCAGTGAACTCCAGGTCAATTCTTCAGACGTATTTATACTTTTCTGGGTACTATTTAATTTTGCTCAATATTATAAGACGGTACTTCATTCATGTAACTTAATTTTGTGTGAGAACTGGAGAGGATTTTTTTGTGGTGCAAGGCTGAAAGTCTCAGAATTGTCGCATCACATATGAAGTCAGGATGAAACTACCATTCTTAATGCGATGATGTACCAGCAATAATTATGAAAATTCCAGTTATAAAGGGTGATTTTTTTGAGGTTAGGATTTTCATGCATTAGTATTTGACAGATCACGTGGGATTTCAGACATGGTGTCAAAGAGAAAGATGCTCAGTATGCTTTGACATTTCATCATGAATAGACTTACTAACGAGCAACGCTTGCAATTCATTGAATTTTATTACCAAAATCAGTGTTCGGTTCGAAATTTTAACAAATTTTGTTCAGCGATGAGGCTCATTTCTGGTTGAATGGCTACGTAAATAAGCAAAATTGCCGCATTTGGAGTGAAGAGCAACCAGAAGCCGTTCAAGAACTGCCCATGCATCCCGAAAAATGCACTGTTTGGTGTGGTTTGTACGCTGGTGGAATCATTGGACCGTATTTTTTCAAAGATGCTGTTGGACGCAACGTTACGGTGAATGAACACATTTCGAACCGAACACTGATTTTGGTAATAAAATTCAATGATTTGCAAGCGTTGCTCGTTAGTAAGTCTATTCATGATGAAATGTCAAAGCATACTGAGCATCTTTCTCTTTGACACCATGTCTGAAATCCCACGTGATCTGTCAAATACTAATGCATGAAAATCCTAACCTCAAAAAAATCACCCTTTATTAAACATTACTTATGTAGCTCTGCGGCTCTCCCTTCTACTGACCTTTAATGGAACGGCATTTTTATACCCTCCACCATAGGATGGGGGCATACTAATTTCGTCATTCTGTTTGTAACACCCCATAAAGTATATATATTCTTGATCGTCATGTCATTTTAAGTCGATTTAGCCATGTCCGTCCGTCCGTCCATCTGTCTGTCGAAAGCACGCTCACTTACTAAGGAGTAAAGCTAACCGCTTGAAATTTTGCACAAATACTTTTTATTAGTGTAAGTCGGTTGGTATTGTAAATGGGCCAAATCGGTCCATGTTTTGATATAGCTGCCATATAAACCGCTCTTGGGTCTTGATTTCTTGAGCCTCTAAAAGGCGCAATTCTTATCCGATTTTATTGAAATTTTGCACGTAGTGTTTTGGTATTACTTTCAACAACTACACTAAGTTTGGTTTACATTGGTCCATGTTTGGATATAGCTGCGATATAAACCGATCTTGGGTCTTGACTTCTTGAACCTCTTGAGGGCGCAATTCTCATCCGATTTTGTATAAGGCCTTCTCTCATGAACTTCAACATACGTGTCTAATATAGTCTGAATCGATGAATAGCTTGACATAGCTCCCACATAAACCTATCTCCCGATTTTGCCTCTTGAGTCCCTACAAGGCGCAATTCTTATCCGAATGAACTGAAATATTAGACAATGACTTCTACAATGTTCAGCATTCATTTATGGTCCGAATCGGACTATAACTTGATATAGCTCCAATAGCATAACAGTTTTTTTCAATATTCTATGTCTGTCTATGTTAATGCCAAACCTTGTTCCTACCTGGTCCCCCTAATCTACTTTCTAAGTTTCGCAGCTATTTGCATTTGCATACACCCACATACCTCATACTTTATATGTGTGTGTGTGTGTGTCTCTCTTTGTACTAAAGATGTCTCGCTTTCAGCAGCCTTGTGTACTCCGTCGGCCTTTTCCTTTTCTTTTTCCTATTTCAAACTTACTTATTATCTGGGCTTCAACCACTGCTGTTCTTCCTGTGTTTTCATTTTTTTCCTATTCTCCCCAAACTCACCTTGCGAGGAAAATATTTCTACTCAGAGAAATATTTTCCACGACTCCAGTGATTAAACCATCCACTTTCCTCCAGAGCTAACCCCCAACATTTTCATTGTGGTCCTTCGAGCCGGATTTATTACTGGAAATCATCCCTTCATCACCATTTCATCCAACACACATATCATCATCGTCATCATAGAAAAAAAGGTGAGTTTGTGCTTTGTTCTATTCCATAAAAAGTGAAAACAATAGTGCTTTTTTCCAAATATTCATTGTGCTTCAGTTGTGTTTTGCCGACGGCATTTCGACATTTCCTAAACAGTGCTTCGAAATAAAATTTTCCAAAAACCGTACTGAAAAAATTTTTTTTTTTCCAACTATTCGGTTATTAATTTTCTTAAAATTTGGTGGAAGTGAATTTCATTAAATTCCATAGAGAAATTTAAGTAACAGTGTGCTTTGCCTCTATAAGAATTGCCATTAATTTGCAAAAAAAATAACATAAGATTTTATATTTCAATCGGTGTCGCGGCAGTGTGTTCCTTTGGTTTCTTTTCTTTTTCAATCGTGGTGCATTGAAAGTGATCTTTGCCCTCTTTCATATGCTGCAGTCGCGCTGCCCATAGCATTATTTCGTCGTTGTTAATAGTTCTCGCACTTCCACAGCCTTTCCTACAAGCACAGTGATTGTTGTTATTGTTTTTTTTTTTTTTAGAACTAACCAACGTTGATCTCCATAACTAACATCCAATATACATACATCCATATATACACACAACTGAACGTACATACAAACATTTCTTGTTATTCGCTTCTATTGAGTTTCGTTGCGGGTGACATTGCTACTGCGAAGAGAATAAGAGACTTCTGTGTTGCTTTGAATTTGTTCATTCGCTCTTATATACTCTTTGTTTGCCGTGCACCCTACAGTCATTCCGTTTGTGTGGTCGCGACTCGGGGCGTTTGAGACATACCTTATATTTTGGTTCCATTGGCATATATATGCATTTGTGTGATACCCTGATCGGTCAGAGATATATATAGTGCACCCTACAGCCGGTCATAGTCGACTTTTGGTACAAAACTTTGATTTTTTCGAAAAGTAAATTTTTTTTCTGATTTTCTTCACGAGACTGTTTTCGTTTGGTGTTCGTGTAAAGCAAAAATCGTATTTGCACCCTACAGTGAGCCAAGGTCGACTTTTGGATCCAAAAAGTTCGAATTTTCATAATTTTCAAGAGAATTTTTTTTTTCCTCTGCTGATTTTAAGAGTTTCAATACTATAGAGGCATTTCGAACTTATTTCAACCGGCGCAACTGTTCATTCTTCTGTTCTCCGGAAATATTACGCATACGCCTACGTCATTTTCAACGTTTTTTTTCGATACCAGTTCCATTTTTTCGGATTTACTGTTCATTTAGATAGGTTTTTTCCCTAACCTATTTAAGAGAGTTAAGTGCGTCTGGTTCAGAGCTAATTCTACTTTTTTCTTTCAAGTTCGAATATGTCTTTAGAGTCGTTCATTCGCTTAGCTGATCGCCTTGTCGCATTCAATGCTGATATAGGTGATAATACGCTTCCGCTCTCATCGATTCACTTAATTAATATACACATGACAGAGCTGAAGTCATTATGGAGCGACATTAAGTCCACTTTCGATACATTCATGGCTGATCGTGATAGTGAGCAAGACGAAGACGAGGGCGGTGCAGACGATTCCGTAAATGCATCCGAGCTGGAGACCTTCCGAGCCAAGTTTAAGAGTTCTTATGTGACTTACTGCAACTGCTTGGCGACATTGTCACAGCTCGCGGAGGAGTTTCAGTTGCCGGCAACTAAGATTTCTCCAAGCCAACGTCTTGTCGCAAATCCACCTGTTTCCGAAGGTCATCCAGAATTTCAAGACACTCCGTCTTCTACGGGAAGGACTGATTATTCCTTTCATCTCCCGCCATGTGATACAGAGGTTTTCCACGGTGATTACATGTCCTGGCCTACTTTCAGAGACATGTTTACGGCAGTGTACATAAAGAATTCCAGACTTAGTTTTGTCGAGCGTCTGTTTCACTTGACGCAAAAAACGCGAGGCGAGGCTCGTGACATTGTTCAGAGGAGCCCTTTGACGAATGATGGTTTCCATTTGGCATGGAAAAATCTATGCGCTCGTTATGAGAATAGACGAATCCTTGTTAACGGGCAGCTAAAGGTTTTGTTCAATCTTCCTTCCATTTCCAAAGAGTCCGCCAGTGCACTTAAACAGTTGCAGCGCGACCTTACTTCTTGTATCTCGGCCCTAGAGTTGTGTGACATTGATGTCAGAGGTTGGGACCCTCTATTCGTATTTCTCTGTTCGAATCGTCTTCCAGAGTCCACACTTACCTTATGGGAGCAGGGTCTCGCAGATAAGACTGCAATTCCTAAGTGGTCTGACCTTGACTCCTTTCTTACGAATAGATACCGGACACTGGAGTCCGTTTCTGAAATGCGTGCCAATCCCAATGCAAGGGATCAAGATTCAAAATCCAATAGCACGAATACTAAGAGTTCGAGAAATATTAATTCATTCCAAGTGAGAGTTTCGGGTCCACAATGTCCTTTATGTCCAAGAGAGTTCCATGTGATTAGGAAGTGTCCTAAGTTCATAGCAATGGACATTAATCAGAGAAAGTCCGAGATAAGGAAGCAAGGTCTGTGTTTGAACTGTTTTTCTAAAACTCATCACGTTCGAAATTGTACAAGCAAGAACACTTGTTTCCAGTGCCAGAGGAAGCATAATACTTTGCTTCATGAGAGTTCCGCTAATCCAGAGGCCAGTAACTCAAGAGTGCAGACTCCGGCAAATACAAATTCAGGTTTGAATGCAAACTCCTCACCTTTCGCTCCTAGTCCTATACAGTCCACTAGTTCTGGTACGGGAGTCGTTCAAACCTATTTCTCTTCCAGTTCTCGTGGCGTTTTGCTGGGGACTGCTTTGGTTGATGTGTTGCACTTGGGTGTTACGTACCAGGCACGAGTGCTTTTGGATTCTGGGTCGCAGGGTACATTCATTTCAGAGAGACTTTTCAATAGATTGCAGCTCCCATATAGAAAAGTCAATGCTCAGATTTCTGGTCTGAATGATTCCATGGCTGCTTCCGTTCGAAAGGAATGTACTCTGCTTCTATGTTCGAGATATGCAGATGCTCAAATTTCGGTTAAGGCCTTCGTTATTACTAATTTATCTGGTGCCCTTCCATCTCATTCAATACCCCCCTCCATCTTCTCTCAGCTGCCCCAATTCGAGCTGGCAGATCCACTATTTCACAGGAGTTCCAGTATTGATATTCTGATTGGTGGTGACTTCCTTCCTTCCATCATGCGGTCCGGCGTGAAGCATGATATTTGTGGTTCCTTGATGGGCCAAAATACCATCTTTGGATGGATTTTGACTGGCCCCATTCCGATCCAATCTCCATCTCCATATTCCAGAATTATTTCCAACTTTTGTGAAATCTCTTTGGACAAAGAGATTTCGAGATTTTGGGAGGTGGAGAATCTTCCAAGGAAGAACTTTGTGTCAGCAGCTGATAGATTTTGTGAGGAATTGTTCGTTTCAACTACTAAGAGGGATGAAGATGGAAGGTACGTTGTTCATCTTCCGTTCAAAAGAGATTTTCCCAAGAGTATATCTCTAGGTAATTCACGGACAAGTGCTATGGCCCAATTTTTGAGAAATGAAGTCCGCCTCCTTCGCAATCTTGCGTTCAAGGATGAGTATGATTCCGTTATCCAAGAGTACGCGAATTTAAGCCACATGTGTCAAGTTGAGACTTCTAGTTCTATGGGAAGTGCGTCTCATTACTACCTGCCGCACCATGCGGTTATAAAACCAGAGAGCACTACCACCAAAGTTCGGGTGGTTTTCAATGCTTCTTCACCTTCCTCTAATGGCGTGAGTCTTAATGACACTTTGCATACAGGTCCTGTGTTGCAGAGTGATCTGACTGTGTTGATTCTCAAGTGGCGATTCTTTCGGTATGTGTTCAATGCCGACATTCAAAAGATGTACCGGCAGATTAGAGTTCATCCCAATCACACACCGTTCCAAAGAGTTCTATTTCGAAGAGATCCAAGTGACGACGTTCAAGATTTCGAGTTGAAGACTGTCACTTTCGGTGTGAATTGTGCTCCATACTTAGCTATTCGCACTCTTTTCCAACTTGCTGATGACGTTCAATCCAGTCATCCTATTGCCAGTGAAATACTTCGCAGTTCTATGTACGTGGATGATGCCCTAGTGGGTGCACATTCGCTGCAGAAGGCAATGCAGTCTAAGGAGCAGTTGATATCCGCTTTGGCTTCGGCCGGCTTCCTCCTGAGAAAATGGACAGCAAATTCAAAGGATATTCTAGCAGGTCTTCCTTCCGATCATTTGCTGTGTGAAGATTTTTTGGACTTCGACGACAGTAGCACAGCAAAAATGCTAGGAATTCGTTGGAATGCTCGATCCGATTCGTTCTATTTCACTACCAAGCCATTCCCAGATTCATCCAGAGATACTAAAAGAGAACTCCTTTCCCAGATTTCAAAGCTTTTCGATCCTGCTGGTTGGCTATCGCCATGTATTGTGGTAGCAAAGATTCTTATGCAGAGGATATGGTCAGAGGGTACGGGCTGGGACGAGGTCGTTACCCCTGGCACACTTGCAAAGTGGAAAGAGTTTCAGACGTGTTATTCGGCTATAAATGAAGTTCGAATTCCGAGGTGGCTTCATTATGTTCCTTCCGCCGATATTCAATTCCATGGCTTCTGTGATGCTTCAGAAAGGGCATACGCAGCAGCTTTGTATGTGCGAATAGCTACAACTACTTCGGTCTCCACACATTTGGTCTATTCAAAGACAAGAGTGGCTCCTGTTAAGACATTGTCCATTCCGAGGTTAGAGCTTTGTGGGGCTGTTCTATTGGCAGAGATGTTAGATACATTACTTCCGACACTTAACATTCCCAAGTATTCTCTTTTCTGTTGGACAGACTCCACTATTGTCCTTTCCTGGCTTTCGAAACCTCCGTGTTGTTGGGCAACATTTGTTGCAAACCGAATTTCAAGTATAGTTCAAGTGGTTGACCCCTCCAAGTTCGGTCATGTTCCTTCAGAGACGAATCCTGCCGACCTCGCTAGCCGAGGTCTCCTGCCTCAGGATATCGTCGCAAATGAGTTGTGGTGGTCGGGACCTGAGTGGCTCCGCGACTCCCCTGAGTGTTGGCCTAATTCTGTTCAATCCACTATTCCCGAGATAGATTTGGAGCGTAAAGCCATAAAGGTTCATCATACTTACTTTCAGAACTACCAGGACGTTCTTGAACGTTTTTCTTCCTATCCACGAGCGCTACGTGTACTGGCTTATGTGTATCGGTTCTTCTATCGTACTCATCCAAGATTTCGTTCCAGCTTTTCAAAGCAGTCCACTTTGATCACAAGTTCTGAGCTTGTACTGGTTAGAGATGGATTGATTCGAGTGTGTCAAAAAGCGTGTTTTCCAAATGAGTACAAGTGTTTGTCGTCACAAGAGCAAATTTCGAAATCAAGTTCTATTCTGAACTTAAACCCGTTCCTGGACGCTGAGGGGCTAATTCGTTCATGTGGCCGGCTGGAATCGTCAGTCGGCCTTCCGTACAATGAGAGACACCCGATAATAATGCCCTACGGTTGTCAATATTCCAGGCTGCTCGTGAAGTTCATCCACCAACTTACTATCCACGGTGGGAATCAGCTTGTACTTCGTATGGTCAGATCACAGTACTGGATCCCGAAGGTCAAGAATTTAATCAAAACGACCATCAATAAGTGCAAGCCTTGCATTCTCTACAAGAGGCGTTGTCAGCAGCAGCTCATGGCGGCTTTGCCGCCAGAGCGCACCGAGTTCACTCGTCCATTCACTCGAACGGGTTTGGATTTCGCGGGTCCTTTCGACATAAAGAGTTACAGTGGGCGGGCCTGTCGTATTACGAAAGGCTACGTCTGCGTTTTCGTGTGCTTCTCCACAAAGGCGATACACTTAGAGGCGACGTCCGATTTGTCCACTCCCACGTTCTTAGCGGCTTTCCATCGTTTTGTTTCTCGGCGGGGTTGTCCGTTGCATCTATATTCCGATAACGGTACAACTTTCGTCGGAGCTTCCAGGATCTTAGAGAGAGAATTTATTCATGCTGCTCGTGCTGGAACTGAGTCGAACTATGCGCACCAGTCTTTGAGTTGGCATTTCATCCCGCCTGGAGCTCCTCATATGGGAGGACTCTGGGAAGCGGGAGTAAAGAGTTTTAAGTCCCATTTTCGAAAATTTGCTGGTTCCTTCAAATTTACATTTGAAGAGTTCTCGACAATCCTGTCGAGAATTGAAGCATGCCTCAATTCGCGCCCGTTGTCTCCTATATCCAGTGATCCTAACGATTTCGCTGCCTTAACTCAAGGTCATTTCTTGATTGGTACTCCCATTCTTGCTCCGATCGATCCACGCATTGAGGAGAGTCCTGTATCGATTTTGAACCGATGGCAGAGACTTAAGGCTATTCATCAGAGTTTTTGCGTTCGATGGAAGAACGAATATTTACGAGAACTACAAAAGCGAGTTAAATGGCAAAGTTCAGAAAAGAATATAGAAGAGAACACACTAGTCGTTATTCAAGATGACAACCTTCCACCAAATGTTTGGCGTCTAGGCAGAGTTTGCAAGACGTATTTCGGCACTGATCGCAGAGTTCGGGTTGCTGACGTGGTGACTCAGAAGGGCACCATTACGCGACCCATTACCAAGCTTGTCGTCATTTCCTCTCCGAATTAAACACAGATTTTCTATTCTTTCCCATCACTTCCCTATTGTTTGTTTTGCCACCATAGATTATCATGCCCAAGTATACCAAAGAGACACAAAGGAAGTCATCCGCGGTTCCCTACAAGAAGGAAAAATACGATTGCCGTATCTGTCACCGGTCTCATGCCCTACGATCTTGCCAAAGGTTTTTGGAAATGAAAATGGCAGATCGTTTGGAAGCAGTTCGAAGGCATAGTTACTGCTTCAACTGTCTGGCTCATGACCACTTGGTGGTATCCTGCTCTAGCAGTCACCGGTGTCACCACTGCAAAAAGAGCCATCATACCCTCCTCCACGTCGATCCGAAACTACGGGATGCCCTTCTTAAGAGCGATCGGAAGCAATCGCGTCCCAACACTCCTGAGCGGAAGTCAAAGGATTCGTGCCCACCGAGGGATTTTTCGCCATCACCGTCTTCTAAGCAGAGGACATCTCTTTCGGCTATTCTTCGACAGAACAGCATTGTGTTGCTTCCTACGGTGCTCGTTAAGGTAAAAGGCAAGTCTGAACGATCCACAGCCCGGTGCCTTCTCGACTCGGGGTCTCCGGTGAGCAGGATCTCCAAGAGATTGGTAGATTCGTTGGCGCTCACGACATTGAGCCTGAAAGAGGAGACCATATGCCCACTTCGCCTGACCTCCAGATTCGACGAAACGGTAACCATTGAAGGCACATTTCGTGTGAGTACCCGCATTTCAACGGTGACGCCAGCTGAATCGCTTCCGGAATCATTTAAAAGACATTTCCCCCACTTATTCTTTGCGGATTCGAAATTTTTCAAATCGGCCCCGGTGGATATTGTAATTAGTGTCGATCTTTATCCCAGGGTCATCGCAGAGGGTGTATACGCCCAGAATGGTTTGCCTACGGCACAAAGTACTATTTTTGGTTGGGTGATCTATGGTGTCTGTTCGCACTGAGCGCACTACAGCGTTCTCATTATTCTTCGGTATCAATGAATTTAATCCAAACTGAATAAAAGAGTTATGAAATGCACTGTTGATTTTTACTTTACTAGCGAAGCACAAGCTCTATCTTTTAAACAGGTCCATTGAGCGGTTTGATTCATAGAAGGATGTCCACTACTGACAAGCTTGCCTTTTCCATGTACCAGCTGGATCCTGATGATGGAGTGATCCTTTGGCTATTCTACGGAGCTATACAACTATTATGTCAACATTTCCTTTCCTTACTAGAGTAATTAAATTCATAACTAGAGTAATTAGATTCATAACGTCCGTTTTCATAGAGTTTTCAATTATATTCCGTGCGAGTAATTGTAAGCTGGTGCGAGTACACACAGTTGCATTTTCCCTTTTTTTTTTATTGCAGGTGTACTGCAAGGGGGCCGGTAATGTTAATGCCAAACCTTGTTCCTACCTGGTCCCCCTAATCTACTTTCTAAGTTTCGCAGCTATTTGCATTTGCATACACCCACATACCTCATACTTTATATGTGTGTGTGTGTGTGTCTCTCTTTGTACTAAAGATGTCTCGCTTTCAGCAGCCTTGTGTACTCCGTCGGCCTTTTCCTTTTCTTTTTCCTATTTCAAACTTACTTATTATCTGGGCTTCAACCACTGCTGTTCTTCCTGTGTTTTCATTTTTTTCCTATTCTCCCCAAACTCACCTTGCGAGGAAAATATTTCTACTCAGAGAAATATTTTCCACGACTCCAGTGATTAAACCATCCACTTTCCTCCAGAGCTAACCCCCAACATTTTCAGTCTAAAAAGAGATACCGCGCATAGAACTTGACAAATGCGATCAATGGTGAAGGGTATATAAGATTCGGCCCGGCCGAACCTAGCACGCTCTTACTTGTTTTATTTGCAGAAAGTGACTCATAGCTTTTTTCCAATGGAATGTTCGTAAGCAAATTTGAAAAATATTTGCACTTAATTAGTTTGATATAATTTAAAAAATCAACACTATTCTAGACTTGTGCCAAAATTTGGTTCACATTTTTCTATTATTTTTGAAACTTAATTTGTTAATTGTACCCCGTATTTCATGTAATTTTCACATTAAAATTTGATTTTTGACATTCCAACAGAAAAAACATTACACAAAAACATCTTGATTAAAGATTTTGATTAGATTCAGTTCGCTGATATATCACCAAGCCAGAAGAGCAACAACAAAAAGAGCTTAAAACATTTTAATGGAATGAATTGCAACGTTTGTTCCATTCAATGGCTAACAAAAATAAAACTAATGAAGGTAATAAAAGTCATTTAATCAATGGAGAAAAGCAAGCTTATCGTTTTCAACAAATCGGTCACATCGTATCACAGGTTGCTGAGGCTAGAGATGGGCAAAAGTGTACGAAAGGAGGTAAACAGTTTTGGCATACATTCATATATAAATTTTGCTTAGATTTGTTAAGGCTTGGGTGATTATTGCTGTTGCTGGTTGCCCCAAATTTTTGTTTTGTTTTTTAACGAATTTTCCAACATGGATTTTTCCACTCAATAACAAAGAATAGCCAAAATTGTGTTTAGGTTTGAAAATGGTCGGTTTGTGTTTGTTTAGTTGTTTGTATCGTACCAGGCGATTCCTATGAAATGCTGACTAAACTGGACTGTGTGTATTCCCATTTTTGTTGTTTTGTTGCTATTGTTGTTGGCAACAAGTGAAGCGTTGCTAAAGGTGCGTCTGGTCATCAGCATTTGGTTTATTTTTTCGCTTTTCACCTACAGCTTCAACAAAAGTAATATCTCAATAGACCCAACCTACCCTTGCCCTAGCCCCACCCCACCCTCTTTTGGAAACATTAATCTCCCATAAAGACCAATGACCCTACCCGGACTCCACCTTTCGTATCATTCTCTTGTATCTTTTTTTGATTTCCCTCATCACTTGTTTGATTGCTCGATCGCTTACCATATTCTGCTTCCATAGTTGTAATGCAAAATTTGATGCTACATTTAGTTTTTGAATTTCAAACGTAACACAGTTTCTGACATTTTCCGTTTCCTTTTTTTGGCTTTTTTTAATTTTAGTTTAATTTTGCCCTACAAAAAGGAAAATCGGTGTTTGTCGTGAGAATGTCGGTGCTACGTACCATGATTTTGTTGGCTTTGGGTGCCACCATGACTTTGGCTCAAAGACGTTTAGCTTTACCGGATCCCAGGAGTTGTGCCAACCGTAAGTATGAACAAAGTGTTAAAAAAAGAAAGAAGAGTGGAGTCAATCAACCTCAAACCTGACTTAAACAAAAAAAATACTTGAAAATAATTATAATTTATAAAAAATAAGGAAATCAACAAAAACAACACTAAAAGATTGACACAAAATTCAAGAAATTTAAAAAGACTAAATTATCGAATCCAGCAGTTCCTGAGTTAACAAATTAGTGTCAAAACTTTAAAAAATTACGAAAATTTCAAATATATGTGAAAAGATCCTTCAAATAATGGAAATAAAACAGGGACCGTAAATAACAGTGATCCAGAAAATTGTATCTCAAGAACTCATTATGTTAGAGTCAACGGAGACCAATACTGTCATACACCAATAAATTTATCTCGGAAAGCTCATTCGGAATTTATGGTGATATTAAAAGAATGCTCCTAATTACAAAGTTAAGGGGGTTTTTTCAACGTAAAAATAAAATGTCGGACGAAGCGAGATTAATTTATTAATTTATCAGTCGTAAACAAACCTCTTTTTAGGAGTTTTAGGAGTTTTCTTAGGAGTTTTATTTTTTACTTCAGAAAACAAAACTCTTTCGTTTTTATTTTTTCCGTCATAAATTTTTCCGCCTTAGCTGCCATATAAACCGATCTTGAATCTTGACTTCTTGAGCCACTAGAAAGCAGAATTCTTCTCCGATTTGGCTGACATTTTGCAGGAGGTGTTTTATTATGCTTAACAATTGTGTTAAGTATGGTTGAAATCGGTCCATAGCCTGATATAGCTGTCATATAAACCTAGCTGGGGTCTTGACTTCTTGAGCGTCTAGAGGGCGCAATTCCTATCCGATTTGGCGGAAATACTGCACAAAGTATTAAGATATGACTTCCAACAATTGTGCTAAGTATGCTTTAAATCGGTCCATAACCTGTTATAGCTGCCATATAAACCGATCTTGACTTCTTGAGCCACTAGATGGTGTTTTGTTATGACTTCCAATAACTGTGCTAAGTATGATGAAAGTCGGTATAGAACCTGATATAGCTCCCATATAAATAGATCTGGGATCTTGACTTCTTGAACCTCTAGATGGCGCAATTCTCATTTGGCTGAAATTTTGTACAACGGTTTCTCTCATGACCTTCAACATAGGTGTCTAATATGGTATGAATCGATCAATAGCTTGATACAGCTCCCATATAAACCAATCTCCTGATTTTGCTTCTTGAGCCCCTACTAAGCGCAATTCTTATCCGAATGAACTGAAATATTACACAATAACTTATATAATGTTCAGCATTCATTTATGGCCCGAATCGGACTATAACTTGATATAGCTCCAATAGCATAACAGATCTTATTCAATATTCTATGTTTGTCAAAAAAGAGATACCGCGCATAGAACTCGACAAATGCGATCAATGGTGGAGGGTATATAAGATTCGGCCCGGCCGAACTTAGCACGCTCTTACTTGTTTAAAATTGTAATGAGTTTCTGGTTTAGCAATTCTGAACTACTTATTTAAGAAGTTTTTTACAGGAGCATACTGAGAAGGCTTATCGCACTAAGGAGGCGAGCCGTAATCTCTAAATATGGCCCCAATCTAAGGAAAGTCCATTGGCAGTACAGATGCGTTATTAGACCAATACGTAAGACTCGTTAGTTTGGTAGACGGCAATCGAAAGAAAACACGCGTACTAGGGCACTGAACTGGTCACAATTCTAGATGTCCGACCGATAGATATACAAATTGGGTATGAGGCAGCCACTACGGCTATAAGACTTTAAGCGTGAGAAATGAGAGCAAGTCATATCTCATATACAAGATGAGAGCAAGTCATATCTTCGCAGCGACAATAGAAGACCTGAATGGGTTGAATACCTGCTATAACACTTGAGGTCGAGTGCGACATCATTGGTGCATGATTTCCTATCAGTGCAGATACTAAGTTGTGCTTTCGGCTGCCTAACAATAACTCCGTCCTGCAGGCCGAAATTCGGACGATCATTAAAATTATTATATTAACGCTATGACACTGAATACTGAATTTTTGCAAAAAAAAAAACACCGCATTTTAATATTTTAACATAAAAAAGTTTGAAAATAATCCAAAAAATTAGTATTCAAGGACGAAAATAATATATGACTTCAAATTTAACCATTTCAAAGATTTATCTCTATCTGTTTTCAAATGGCATATTTTTTACTAGTTTTTCGGTTCTGTACTATGGATCGATCTATATGGCAGCTACATCCCAATATAGTCCGATTTGGCTTATTCAAGAAATTAACCTGCGTAAGGAAAATATGGACCTGTCTCAAATTTACGCTCAATATCTCACATATAAGACCGATTTCAAAGAGTGTTGCCTTAATGCGAATTGTGATTAGTTTCTCATCTACCGGAGTAAATCTAACGACAATCCACAGCATATAAAATACAATGCGTTACCTCTATTCCAGGATTCACTAATAGAAGGTTAGGTCACATGCAAAACACAAAGTGGATAGGCCCCATAAACATCATTAAGGATGTCAAATCTGACGATTGAAAATGTCATCATATAGGAGAAAACGTAAACAAAGAATGAATGTAAAAAGAGAACAAGTTGACATCCTCAATGCCAAGTACTGCCAAATATTAAAAAAAAAAGTATATCGGCTGATCGCTTGGCTTAACCTTATTCAGTGAATCCTGCCTTTATTCGTTTCGAATAAAACTTTGCATATTGAAATATTTTATGATAGTCCCCATATGAACCGACTGACTTCAAGATCTTCTGGAGAGCGCAATTACTTAAAAATTTATTTGAAAATACAAAATGCTGAGATGGTAGCCAATTCGGATTACTAGTGGTAGTCAATCCTATGACAGCAGGTTGTACGCACCATAATGACCCGATGGATTCCTTCATCGGCAAGGGCTGACGCCTCAGTGTACAACACACTGCTACAACAACAACAACTAGTGGTAGTGGCACAGATTTCTACTTTAGCCATTGGTATACCTAATCTACTAACTAAATTTTCAAAGAATATTCCGTTAAGGAATTAGAGAAACTCCTGCCATATACTCATAAATTTTCTTCTGCAAGCAGTTATACTTTATTTGTCTTCCTTTCTAAATATTCCATTGTTTTTCTTTTCATAGGAGTTCGACATGCCTCGTACCGTGATGCTCGTGGAGTCTCCCATTCATACTTCTTCAGTTGGGAACATGCTCCTACACGCAGTCTTGAAGTCGATTGGTTGGATGCCCGCAACATTTGCCGTCGCCACTGTATGGATGCCGTCTCTCTGGAGACACCGCAAGAGAATGAATTCATCAAACAACGCATAGCCCGCGGAAATGTACGTTACATTTGGACCTCGGGCCGTAAATGCAACTTTGCTGGCTGTGATCGTCCCGATTTGCAACCCCCCAATGAGAACGGTTGGTTCTGGTCTGGTTCGGGAGCCAAAATCGGACCCACCTCTCAACGCAACACTGGCGATTGGTCCTCCACCGGTGGCTACAATCAACCTCAGCCCGATAACCGTGAAGCGGCCCAGGGTAACGATGAATCTTGCCTCTCCATTTTGAATAATTTCTACAATGATGGTCTCAAATGGCACGATGTGGCCTGTCATCATCTCAAGCCATTCGTGTGTGAAGATTCTGATGAACTTTTGAATTTTGTACGCTCTCGCAATCCTGGTCTACGCCTTTAAACGAATATACAAACAGAGCCCTTAATTGCTGCAATGCTTTTGAAGGCAAAACCCACCCACGCCTGAAGGATCTTCCCAATCCCCTTTAAACCGATATGATCTGATCTGCTTTCGCTTAATTGTTGCATGTATTATAATTATTGTGTATGTTTTCTATGGGAAAAAATCCAATAATTGTTAAGTGTCTGTCTGCATGTCTTCCTCTCGCCTATCGCATAGCAAGCGAGAGCCTCAAATTATATATCAAAAAACATTAATTTTAAGTTTAATGCTAAAAAAAAAAAACAAAAATTAATTTATGCCCTTCCCCCCCTTAAAACAAAAAAGTAAACATAATCTGTTATTGTTTAATTCCATGTTTTGTTATACAAGTGAAAAATATTTATCCATTTTGGTATTAATTTTTTCAAATGTTTCGTTACGTAGGTGTAAAATATCGTTATGTTACAAAAAAAAAAAAAAACTACAAAAAATCATCACATTTTTCTTCCTGTTGTATTTTCGGTTCGAATATGACTTCAATCAAAATCATATAAAAACAAATTGCATTTATTTAATAAAGACAAAACAAAATTTGAAATATATATACATATGTATGTGGTTTTAATTAATAACCAGTAAGGAAGGACAAAAGTCGGCCGGTGCCGACTGTATAATACCCTACACCTACCCTATAAGTTAAATATGAAAGCTATATCCAACGGACCTCGGCGAGCACATATGTTCAAACTGTAATAACAACGGTTGACAAATGACAACATTATTGCAAATTGCCCAAAATCTGACGAACATATATATAAGAGCTATATCTAATTCTAAACCGATTTCGAGCAAACTTCTCAGATATCGTGGTAGTCGTCGAGGAAAGCGTTGTGCAAAATTTTTGCAAGATTTGTCAAACAATGCGCTTGCAGTGGCTCTTGGGGTAAAAATATGGCGATATACATATATGACATCTAAATCTGGGCCGATTTCTATGAAATCCACCAGTAATATCGAGAGTCATAAGAAAATCCTTCCTGCAAAAGTATATTATACTAGCTGACACGGGCCCGCTCCGCTGCGCCTTCTTTTACTTAACATGGAACAAAAGTTTTCTTGGAATATTTATTTTCGACAATTAAAGATCTTTTAGTGAAATACCATGACTAACAGTTTAACAATATAAGTGCCTTTATCTAAATTCCATATAATCTTTTATGGTCTACGAATTTAAGTTTCGATGTAAGGTGTACTCTATTCTTAAAATACTTAATTTCAGCCCGATATTCTCATGATGTCTGATTTAGAGGTGTTTTCGGGGGAGAGGTGGTCGCCCAGATACTTGGCCCTGAAAATATATCAGCATCGTGCTCTTCTCCCAAATAGCATTTATTTAAACCCCATATTGCCATTGGCTTAAGAGGAGTTTACAGGATGAGGCGTCCCCCAAACACATAGCCCCAAAATAGGTTATCAAATTCGTTTTCTAATCTCAAATACCTTTTATTTGAGCCACATATTGGCATGGTTGAAAAATTTTTTTCCCTTTGGGGGTGTTTTGGGAAAGGGGTGATGCCTTAAATACATGGTCCTACATTTGGATATCAAATTCGTATTCTACTCCCAAATACCTTTATTTGAGCCGCATATTGCGATGGTCACTAAAAAGTTGCTGTTTGTTGGGTATTTTGGGAAAGGAGTAGACCCCCAGAAAATTGGTCCCGAAAGTGGGTATCAATTTTTGCTCTACCCCCAATACCTTTCATTTAAGCTCCACATTGACATGGTCGGTAAATATGCCCGATTTAGGGGTGTTTTGGGGATTTGGGTGGTCCCCCAAACACTAAGCTCGGAAAATATGTCAGCAGCGTGCTCATATATCTATATATCATTTATTTGAACCCCATATTGCCATTGCCCTCAAAATTGGATATCAAATTCGTTTCCTAATCTCATTTAAACTCCTTATTGCAAAAGTCAGCAAATATGTCCGGTTTGGGGTATTGACCCTGAAAACTATGAATATTTAGTTCCACTCTCTTTAAGAACCAAATTGCCTTGGTGAGCAAATACGTACTATTTGGGGGTTGTTATAGTTGTGGGACGTCCGCTATACAGTTGGCCCCTAATGTTGATATCAGATACGTGGTCTACTCCCAAATACCTTTAATTTGAGCCCCATATTTCCATAGTCGGCAAACATGACCGGCTTGGGGGGTGTTTTGGGGGATGGGCGGCCACTCAGTAAGTTGGCCTTGAAAATATATATCGGATTCGTGTTCCACTTTAAAACCCTCTTATTTGAGCCTCATATTGCAATAGTCAGAAAATGCTTACTATTTGAGTGGTGGTCCCATAGACACTTTTCCCGAATATTGATATCAAATTCGTGCTTTACTCCCAAAGACCTTTCATTTGAGCCCCATATTGCTATGGTCGTAAATTTGTCCCCTTTGGGGAATGTTTTTGGTGAGAGGCGGCCTCCAAACACTAGGTCCCATATTTGGATATCATATTCGTATTCTACATTAAAATACCTTTTAAGAAAGCCCCATATTCCCATGGTCAGTAAATAAGTTCTGTTTGGGGGGGTGTTTTAGGAAAGGGGTGGGCCCCCAGAAACGTTGTCCCACATTTGGATATCAGATTTGTATTCTACTTGCAAATACCTTTCATTTGAGTCCCATATTGCCATGGTCGGTAAATATATCCGATTTTGGGGTGTTTTGGGGCTTGGGGTGGTCCCCCTAGCACTTGGTCCGATAATTGGATATCATATACGTTTTCTTATCTTAAATACCTTTCATTTGAGTCCCATATTGTCGTGATTGGTCTAAATATATATTTGGTAGGTTTTAGGAAGGGGCAGCCCCCCTAGGGACCCCATCAGAAATTTGGATACCAAATTTTTATTTTAGGGTACTATATGAGAGCACACAAAATTTCGCTTAAATCGCACCACCAATCTCCGAGATCTGGCGTTTTTGAAAATTGGGGTAAGGGGGAGGGTCTGACCCCCTTCAGAAATCAAAAAATGTAGTACCCTATTTTCACCACGGGGTCATTATGCACTATCTGTGAAATTTTCAAGAAAATCGGTTCAGCCGTTTCTGAGTCTATAAGGAACACACAAACATACAAACAAACAAACAACCAAGGCTACAAACAAACGCAAACTGATTTCTCAAAATCGGAGCTATACCTATATCTGAACCGATTTCGAGCAAACTTCTCAGATACTGTGGCAATCGTCGAGGGAAGCGATTTGCAAAATTTTGGCAAGATGGGTCAATAAATGCGCTTGCTGTGGCTCCAGAAGTTAAAATCGAGCGATATATATATATATATGAGAGCTATATATAAATCTAAACCGATTTTCATGAAATTCACCATTAATGTCGAGAGTCAAAAGAAAATCCTTTCTGCCAAATTTCGAGAGAATCGGTTTACAAAAGACCATTTTATTGCAATATTACTGCAAATGGGACGAACATATATATGGGAGCTATATCTAAATCTGAACTGATTTCGATCAAACTTCTCAAATACTGTGACAGTCGTCGAGGAAAGCGTTGTATGAAGTTTTGGTAAGATTGGTCAATAAATGCGCTTGCAGTGGCTCTAGGAGTGGAAATTGGGCGATATATATATATGAGAGCTATATCTAAATCTTAACCGATTTCCATAAAATTCACCAGTAATGTCGAGAGTCATAAAATTATCCTTCCTGCCAAATTTCGAGAGAATTGGTTAACAAATTACCATTTTATTGCATTATTACTGCAAATCGGACGAACATATATATGGGAGCTATATCCAAATCTGAACCGATTTTTTCCAATTCAATAGGCTTCGTCTCTAGACCGAAAAACATGCCTGTACCAAATTTTAAGACGATCGGATGAAAACTGCGACCTGTACTTTGTACACAAATTAACATGGACAGAAGGACAGGCAGACGGACGGACGGACAGACAGACGGACGGACGGACAGACAGTCAGACGGACATAGCTAAATCGAATCAGAAAGTGATTCTGAGTCGATTAGTATACTTATCAATGGGTCTATCTTGCTTCCTTTTGGGTGTTACAAACAAATTCACTAAGTTATAATACCCTGTGACACAGTAGTGGTGTAGGGTATAACAAGTAAAAGCATGCTAAGTTCAGCTGCGCTGAATCCTATATACCCTCCAGCATTGATCGCATTTATCAAATTCTTTGCCCTATATCTCCTTATAGACAAAAAAGGATAATGGATAAGAATTGTTTTGCTGTTGGAGCTATATCAGGTTATGGACCGATTCGGGCCATACGGGCTTGGATGTTGGAGACCATAGCAGAAGTCATTATGCAAAATGTCAGCCAAATCGAATAAGAATTGCGCCCTATAGGGGTTCAAGAAGCAAACTCGGGAGATCGGTTTATATGGGAGCTATATCAGGTTATGGTCCGATTCAAACAATATTTCGCATGTATGTAAAGGTCATAAGAGAAGCCGTTGTGCAAAATTTTAGCCAAATCAGACAAGAACTGCATCGTCTAGGGGCCCAAAAAGTGCAATCGGAAGATCAGTTTATATGGGAGTTATATAAGGTTTTGGACCGATTCGGACCATACTTACCACAGTTATTAGAAGTCATAGCAAACGCCATTATACAATATTTAAGCCAAATCGGAGGCTTTAAGCCAAATCTAAAGGCTCAAGAAGTATAATCGAAAGATCGGTTTATATGGGACCTTTATCAAAGCGTGGACCGATATAGCCCCTTTACAATCCCAACCGACCTACCCTAATAAGAAGTATTTCTTCAACATTTCAAAAGTTAGCACGCTTTTGACAGACAGATATACAGATTGATGGACATGGCTAGATCGACTTAAAAAGTCATGACGATTTAGAATATATATACTTTATGGGATCAGAAAAGGAGACAGCTTATCGTGTGATCTCTTTAATAACCTTCTGGAGAAGATTGTACGAGATGCTGATGTGAATAGCTATGGCACACAAAATGCAAATTCGCCCATTAACATTCCACCAAGAAAAAGAACAGAGGCAAACTTCTCACATATAAATGAGTGCTATCCGATTTAAGTTTAAGCTCAATGATAAGGGACCTCCTTTTAATAGCCGAGTCCGAACGGCGTGCCGCAGTGCAACACCGCTTTGGAGAGAAGTTTTACATGGCCGTTTTTATACCCTCCACCATAGAATGGGGGGTATATTAATTTCATCATTCTGTTTGTAACTCCTCGAAAGATTCCTCTAAGACCCCATAAAGTATATATATTCTTGATCGTCATGTCATTTAAAGTCGATCTAGCCATGTCCTCCGTCTATCTATATATATTTGGAAAGCACGCTAACTTTAGAGAAAAGGTAGCCAATGAAATTTTGCACAAATACTTCTTATTACTGCAGTTCGGTTGAGATTGTAAATGGGCCATATCGGTCCATGTTTTCGTATAGCTGCCATATAAACCGATCTGGGTTCTTGACTTCTTCAGCCTCTAGAGGGCGCAATTCTCATCTGAGTTGGCTGACATTTTGCATAAGGTGTTTTGTTATGATTTCCAACAACTCTTATAAGTATGGATGACATCGGTCTATAATCTGATATAGCTGTCATATAAACCGATCTGGGTTCTTGACTTCTTCAGCCTCTAGAGGGCGCAATTTTTATCCGATTTGGCTGAAATTTTGCATGAGGTGATTTGTTATGATTTTCAGCAACTGTGCTAAGTATGGTTGAAATGAGTCCATAACCTTGATATAGCTGCCATATAAACCGATCTTGAATCTTGACTTCTTGAGCCACTGGGCAGCTCAATTTTTATCCGATTTGGCTGAAATCTTCCAAGAAGTGTTTTGTTATGACTTCGAACAACTGTGCCATAAATGGTTTTAATTGGTCCATAACCTGATATAATTGCCATATAAACCGATCTAGAATCTTGACTCCTTGAGCCTCTAGAGGTCGCAATTATTAACCGATTTGGCTACAACGACTTTTCCCATGATTTTCAACATACGTGTCAATTATGGTCTGCGTCGGTCTATAGCCTGATACAGCTCCCATATAAAACCTTATTTTACTTCTTGAGCCCCAAAAGGGCGCATTTTTAATTCGAATTGGCTGAATTTTTACACAACGACTTCTACTATGGTCTCCAACATTCAGTACAATTATGGTCCGAATCGGACGATAACTTGATATTATCCAATCCAATATAATAGCAATTCTTTCCTTTTATCATATATTACCGGGAAAAGAAATCGACAAAGGAGATCCATGGTGGAGGATATTTAAGATTCGGCCCGGCCGTACTTATCACGTTTTTATTTGTATGTAATGGCATAATACCTCACAAATGTCGCCAGTATTAGGAGGGGAAAACCACAGCTGAAATTTTTGTTCTGATGTTCTCGCCAAGATTCGAATCCAGGCGTTCAGCATCATAGGCGGACATGCTAACCTATGTATGCGCTACAGTGGCACATTACTCACATGAAAATACATGCTACTCGCCTATGCTGACGACATTGATATCATGGGTCGGTCACCGAAAGTAGTAACTGCAGCCTTTTAAAAAATCAAATCAACTCCCACAACGCCTTATACACCTAAGCAGATAACAAGTAAAAGCGTGCTAAGTTCGGCCGGAACGAATCTTACCCACCACGTGGATTCCGCTAACAATTAACCCTTATTAACTGATTTTGTATTTGAATTACTATTGAAGTCATATCGGTACTTAGGGGGGCCTATATCACCATATTGACCGATTCGTATAAAATTTGGCACTGATGTTGTAAGTCATAAGATTGGTGGAGTCCTGTTCCAAATTTCAGCCAAATCGGATGAAAATTGAGGGTACTAAGGGCTCAAGAAGTCAAATCTGGTGATCGGTTTATATGGGGGTTATATCTTTTTATAGAGCGATTTGGATCAAACTGGGCAGAGGTGTTGAAAGTTATAACACCAGCCTTTGTTTCAAAATTTAGCCAAATCGGATAAAAATTGAGGCTTCAAATCGGGGGATCGGGCTATATCCAATCTGAACCGATATGGCCCATTTCCATTCCCTAATGACCTACATCAATAAAATGTTGAAAGTCATAACACAAGTTTTTGTTTCAAATTGGAGCCAAATCGGATGAAAATTAAGGTCAAGTCAGGGGATCGGGCTATATCCAAATCTGAACTGATATGGCCCGTTTGCAATCTGCAATGACCTACATCAATAAGAAGTATCTGTGAAAAAATTCAGCGGCTATCTTTACATGTTCGACCGCTATCGTGACTTTGACAAACCGACGGACGGACATGGATAGATCGATTCAGAATGTCGAGATTATTAAGAACATATGCACTTTATGTGGCCGTAGATCAATATTTCCAGGTGTTATAAACAGAATGACTAGATTAGTATATCCCCATCCTATGGTGGTGGGTATAAAAAAAATGTAGAATGTTGGGAATCACAACATTGAGATAGTCAGCAACTTTTTCTACCTCGGCACCGCCGTGACCGAAACGAAGGACACCAGTTTTGAAAAAAAAGCAAAGAATAATACTGACAAACAGATGCTGCTTTGGATTAAGCAAGCACTTAAGAAAGACCACCCCTCAACAGACGAAGATTATACTATTGGGTTGCCTAAAAAGTAATTGTGGATTTTTTAAAAGAAAGTAAATGCATTTTTAATAAAACTTAGAATGAACTTTAATCAAATATACTTTTTTACACTTTTTTTCTAAAGCAAGCTAAAAGTAACAGCTGATAACTGACAGAAGAAAGAATGCAATTACAAAGTCACAAGCTGTGAAAAAATTTGTCAACGCCGACTATATTACTACTATATTACCGACAATTACTTTTTGGGCAACCCAATATAAAAGATACTGACGTCGTTTTTGTTGTGGTAGGCCCACTTGCATGTGATGCTGGCGATTTTGGTTTGGCTCCTGCAGTTGAGCAAGCTCAATTCTATCCAAAGGCACTCAGTATTTAAGTAAGAGCGGATAAAAACTGATTTGAAAGATTTTTTATTTTATTTTTCAATAACATTTATTAACGTATTACATATACATACACAGTGTAAGGTATAACTAATTTAAAGAAGTAAAAAAAAACAATGAAAATATTATATTACTACTATCATGGTATATGTATGATGTTTTGATGTATAAATGTAGATTGTTGATTTGTTTTTATGTTTTTTTTTTTTTTTTGTTTGTTTTTATACTAGCAACTAATGTTTTGTATATTATATGGATACGTTTCATATAATTAAAATACTTTACTTTGGTAATTTGCTTTAAACATTAGAAATAATGTTACGATTTATGTTATATATACCTCACAAGGAGTATTCAAGAACAAACAATAATAAATCTATAAATGTTATATAAAGTTAATTAATAAAAAAAAGAATATACATATTTTTTGGGAGACGTTTACAAAACAGCGTCAATAATATATATAATATAGCAATAAAATATATTGGATAAAAATTATGCTATTTAGTGGGGTCGTTTTTTTAACTATTTTTTAACCACTTAAAAAAGGAAAGGCATAAAGTATTTGAATTCGAATTTGCACTTTTTTGTTTAAAGAAAAATAATTCACAATTAAAAATATTTATATATAATAAGTTTAGTTCGTTCTTATGTAAAATTGTTATTACATTTCTTTGTTTTGACTTAGCGGAGACTTAATAAAAAGTCAACTACTTTTGTTAAGTTATCTAATTTATGTTATTATATTAGCTTATGTAAGTGATCAAGTGTTCGGCTTAAATATAAAATTGTGTGTATATAGTTTTTTGATTTTGCATTTCCCAAAATTAAAAAGATTTAGGGATTTTAAAGGACATTCATAGGTGACAATAGCAAGAGCAAAAACGAGTTAAAGCTTAAATAAATGCACAGTCAGTTCAGCAACAAAGTTAGAATTAAAAAAAAAATAAACAAAAAAAACTTAAATTAAATAAAAATTTAAATAAATATTCCTACAGTTAAACTGTCGTAGAATGAAACAATATGCATAAGAAAACTGAATAATTCAATTTGTGTTTTAAAGAAAATTTTAACGTGAGATGGTTTCTATCAGACAATCAGTGCGCAGGTATCACACTATTGCTAGACGCGTTTCATTGATTGACAAGCTGAACTTCATCAGTACTGTTGTGAATCTTGTATCTTGTATCTCTGATTCGAAATGGTAAATAAACGCGTAAACTTTACCATTGTGAATCACATTCGTTGTGAATCAAAAACCCCGTTTACACTGCTGTTTAAATCCGAATTTAATGGAATAATTTAATATAAAGTCAGCGAAATAGACCAGATATCATTGATTGACAAGCTGAACTTAATCAGTACTATTGTCCCTGTGATTCGAAATGTTACGCTAATGTTGATGTTCCAATCAACGAAACGCGTAAACTTTACCATTGTGAATCATAAACCCCGTTTACACTGCTCTGTAAATCCGGATTTAATGGCTCGATCATCTGTTCTCCTTTTATAAAATCGGCTGACAAGAGCCTTAAATACGGATTTAATGAACAGGGGTCGAATTACCGCATACGTGAACGAGTAAAATCGTTCAAAATTTCTCTATTGTGAATGTTGTATATCTTTACTGAAAGGGAATTTTAGAAATTTAAGAACGCGAATATATAAATCTAGATTTCTTTATAAAAAAATTTATATACAAATGATATAAGACCCATTAAATACGACATAAAATTCCATTCGATACGAAAGCGCACTCGATCACGTTTGCGGTAATTCGGCCCAATGTATGGAAAGATCAAGTGGTGGGAGACACTTCGAAACTTGGTATCAGAGATTTTAGAATGAGCGAAGAAGATCGAGGCGCTTGGAATACTATTCTACGCTCGGCTAGTGGAACAAATGTTCTGTCATAGCCAATTAAAGTAAAGTAAGTAAAACGGAGAAAACCCCGTTCCGAAACTTTCAATGCCAAACCAGGGGCCGAATTACCGCATACGTGATCGAGAGCGCTTACGAATAGAATGAAATTTCAGCTCGTATTTAATGGATGTTATACCCCTTTCAAAAACATTTAAATGCCAAATCTTTTATAAATTATGATCGACTTAAACGTTAGCGCTTTTTTAATTTCAAAAATTCTCTTTCAATAAAGAAATACATAATTCACAATAGAGATTTCGAACGGTTTACTCGTTCACGTATGCGGTATTTCTGACCCTTGTTTTAGACAGGAAAACAACTTTTCGTGTGTAACCTGCTGGGAAAGATTATACGAGGTGCCGATGTGAATGGTTATTATGCGTCGAGAGCAGTAACTGCATCCTTTTGAAAAGATCGAAGAGTCAGTTAAAATAGGTCTGGCAGTAAATTAAAATGATAGAACCAGTAGAAATACTCAGAACGCTCTGTAGACCTAAGTTTTTGTAGCAATGTGTTGTTAGTGCACAACACACTGCTAGGCGGCAGTCCTTGCCCATGAAGGACTTCATCGGATCAATCCGGTACGTATAACCGGCTGTTAATAAAGAAATACATAATTCACAATAGAGAGATTTCGAACGGTTTACTCGTTCACGTATGCGGTATTTCGGACCCCTTGTTTTAGACAGGAAAATAACTTTTCGTGTGATAACCTGCTGGGAAAGATCATACAAGGTGCCGGTGTGAATGGTTATTATGCTTCGAGAGCAGTAACTGCATCCTTTGAAAAGATCGAAGAGTCAGTTAAAATGGGTCTGGCAGTAAATTGAAACAGTAGAAACGCTCGGAACGCTCTGTAAACCAGAGTTTATGTAGCAGTGTGTTGTTAGTGTACAACAAAATGCTAGGCGGCCGTCCTTACCAATGAATGACTAAATCGGTTCAATCCGGTACGTACAACCGGCTGCCATGCGTAAAGATAGTAAGTTGGAAATTTAAACTTTGAGAAAGTTGAAATTTTATCTACCTTCACCAGTAATGAACTGAAATGAAGAAGAATATTTGAAAAAGTACAGACAATTCGGGAAGAAATCCTTATCTCGACAGAAAAAATTGCACAGTACAAGACACTGATACTTCTCGTGTTGTAATACGGTTCCGAATCAATGGGTACTTACAAAAGAATTATATTTGTCAGGTCATGCTGTCAAAATGATAGAAGGAGCCCCAGCATAGAAGTTAAATTGAACTGATGGTTAACACAGAACAGGAATACCAATGGGTGGTAGAAAGACCAAATGGAGAAACACATCTCAAAACTATATGTCAGAAATTGGAGAAGGAAAAGAGGAATACCAATGGTTGGGAGAAAGACCAAGTGGAGAAACACATAAACTATACGTCAGAAATTGGAGAAGAAGGGCAGAAGATCCGAACACTGAGAAATCTTTTCGGATTTCGGCTATTTGACTGTGACAGCCAACTTAGTAAGATACTGTTGGATGTTGCCAATTAATGAAACGCGACTACCATTTGTATGAGATTTGTGTTGTGATTGTCTGAAGATGGAAATTCCTTTAAATCATAGAAACAATCTCTTCTTTCTAATGACATCGTGGACATTAGCTCGATTAACCCCCAGTTGGATTAAATAATTGCATTAATTTTAAGTTAGCTATGTGAAAGTGTATATGAAGCACAAGTGGGATTTTGTGGTGTGTGTTTCTTTTTGGGAAGGCGAATTTCCCTTGTAATTTGTTTGGTGGATTTTGTTTATCTTATTAGTAGTATGTCATAAATGTATGTATGTATAATGTAATCTAAATATCATTAGCAGTGTTCTTATCATTCATTTTAATAAACGGCAAAATCAAAACCTAAAATTAAAAATAAAAAAACAAAACAAAATTCAACATTAATATAAGTAAAACGAAGTAAAAAGAAAAAACAAATTCGAGTCCTTTACAAAAAAAATGATAATAAAAAACCATCACATTCGAACATTTCTAATGTTGCTATACTAGTAGACCACCAAAGACCACTTAGAAAATTAGTAGTTAGCAAATCTTACATTCTCACAAATTAAATTAAATTCTATTTTTTTCTTATTTCTTTGATTTTGGTTTCATTTCATTTGCTTTACTTTAAAAGATCAGACAGACAGAGGTTAATATGAAAATATTTTTAGTGGAAACTATATAAAGATCATATCTAAAATACATCTAGAATTACTTCATTTGTTTAAATAGTTCATATTGAGTTGAGTTTTAGTGTTGTAGTAACATAGAATATGTGTTTGTTTCTATAGAAGAATTAGTTTATAAATAGACGGCTTACATTCACACACACATAGACTAGTGGGGTTAGACCCAAACTTGCACAGACACGCACACACACTTACAGTCATACAATGTTTCATATAAAGACTAAACTAAACTATAGATTCGAAAGATTTTTGTTTGGTTGTAACGCTTTTATCGTTTGATTTGTTAAATTTTTAGGCAGTACTTGAATTATTCGAAGTTCCGCTGATAGCATTGAATAAAGCCATGCTATTGCGTTGAGTATTATGGGCACTATCATCAAGCGGTTGAAATGATTCATCCAATAGTTCACCCAAATCCTGGCACATTTTTTGATAATTCTCCTTGAGGGCATTGTGATATTCCTTTTGATCGCTGCTTATCATACGGGCGTTAAGTTGTAGAGCTGTATGACAAACCCCAATGAAATCTCTGCAAAAGAAACATAAAAAAGACAAAGTGTTAAAAACAGAAACCAAGAAAAAAAAGGCAAACTGAAGGTGAGCTTAACAGATGAAAGCTATATCCAACCCTCTTTGTTCAATTTTTAAAACTTAGTGAGACATCGAACAGAATATCTCAATGTATTTATGGTGGGAATATGTTAGGTTAGGTTAAGTTGACAAGAGGATATACACCTAGTAGGATATACACATCGAACAGAAAATCTCAATGTATTTATGGTGAGAATATGTTAGATTAGGTTAAGTTGACAAAAGGATATACACCAGCAACTATGGATATACACCTCGGCTCGTACAACCGGCTGCCATGGAGTCAATTCCAGTGTACAGGGTACAACACACTACTACACCAACAAAAACAACCTACACCAGTAATCGGCTTATTGTGAACTCTAAGTAATGAAAAGGAACCTCGAAATAAATCTGTCTGTGTGTGCTATAGAAATAATCCCTACTCGTTTTCCAATCAAGTCTGGTAGAATATCAATACCTATGCAACTGTTAGCTGCAAAAGCCGTACAATGGCTCAAGAAATGCTTCAATGTTCTAGACACGCCTGTACTTGTCGCACCTATTTAACATAAATGCATCCGTAATTCTGTTACACAATTTGGGATCAAACTCGACGTCCCCGCATTGAGGCCCTACCATTTCAAGCATTTAGTAATTGCCTGTTTTTCCGCCAGCAGGAGCGTGCTATGGTCAGGTATCAGAAAGCATACCTAGTATCTTGATCCCCAATCTAAGATCCCCAAATCTTTTCCCTCTCTAGCCTGAGTCATATGTGTGGCATGAACTACCAGAGTTCATCAAACCGAGATCGCGCCTCAGGCACCAATGACTCGCACTCGAATTTAGTTCGTGTCTCAGGTATCCGGTCCGAAACCTGTTCCAATAAGCCAAGTTTCTTATCGTCGCCTCGATTGTCCCGTGATGTTATGAGTTGCTCCAATGTTGCTCTTGTCTCGACATACTCTTCAGAGCCTTAAAGATCTCGAAGTCCTGAAATCTAAAAGAATATGCACACAGTCAGAAGTCTATATGGATCTCTAACAACAGTCTCTAGCTAAATAAGACAGTGTCCGATATTCGAAGATTGCAAATTACTGGATCTTTCAGTCTAGGGGAAATCCATGAAGCCGCACATACAACTTACAAATATGAGCGCTTCTGATCAAATATGGCATTTTGCGCCTCCATCTGTTTTTTTTTTTCTTTCTCACGCGATCAGCATCGAAGCGGTGCCTCAGACTTTTAGGATTAACGTGTAAAGGTTACCTCTTTTCAGAGCCTGTTGCCACACCAGACTCGCATAGCATAGATGAGGCCCAGCTCCTAACTTCTTTCTATTGAGTTCCGCCATTTTTTGTTATGTCTCTAATCAAAAATGACGCCCAACTACTTAGGTCTCACAAGAGAGCGATAGCCTCTCCCCTACCAGAACAGGGCCCTTCAAAACATCAATCTACCGCTCACCAGCGGTACTATCTTATTCTCTCTCATCTAAAAGGACCTGAAAATCACATTTATAAGTAAGAGACACAAAAGATGGATAGAATGCTCATCCTACCCTCCACTCTTAAAAATTCTACACATTCCTCCGTCTTTGGGATAAGGACCCGTTGGAATCCCAAAGACATACCTCCAGCCCCGTTTATTTTATTTTTCTTATATTTATTTTTTACCTAAAATTTTCTTAAATTTGGGTTCCATGCTATCCTTATTAGACACCATTTCATCAGGGTGCGTCGAGGGGAATTTATTCACTATCAATATGTGTGGTACCAACTTTTCTTTGAGTGCTTAGCTCAAATTTTATGCGTTCCGTTTAAAAGGGTAGTACTTTCGCTGCTTTCATAATAATTTGTTTAACTTACCGAAACACATCTTTCAGATCCTCAACACGATCAACAGAAAAATTATTTACTACTTTGGGATCCAAAAATGCCTGAGCATATGCCAAAGGACCAGCATTCACCTGCACAGCCACACTGCCTTGTAGGCGTAATTGTAGCTTTTTAACATCGGCTGGTGGCAATATTGTCTCTTCTAATTCCGAAACTTTGGTTTGCATTTCATCGATGGCTACTTCTATTGGACTTAATTCGATTATTTCCCTAGTCTTGACCGGAATACGTTTCAAAACATAAGGAAAGGAATAAGTAGCTGTAAATAAAGAAAAATGCAGAAGAATTATAGCAGAGATAAGCTATTTCGTTACTTTGACTCATTAAACAGTTTTTTTGGGCTAACGACACGTTTTTCCGTTATTACACACTGAAAACGCGTTATTCAAGCATGTGAACCCATACAGATGCTAATATAATGCTTAATGAACACAGCTCCAATTAATGTAAACCAACACAAATCAAAGGCCTTACAAAAAAAGGAATGAAATATAGAAAATTCAATGTATATTACAAAGAATAAACGCAAAAATAATTCTTCATTAATATTATATTAAACTTTAGAATATAAATGGACATATCAACTCATGTGCTGCGATGAATTATAGCTGTGTTGAATAATCACAATTTGGCTTATATTTAAGTTCACATGTCATGATTATCTCGTGTATGTGGAAATCAATTCGTTTTACTCTCTGCTTGCAAAGGCCAAACGAGCCTTTTCCAATGAATTTAAAAAGGGAAAACCTGTCGTTTGCCGTAAACTTCTGTAACGCGTACTTACTTTTTATAACAGTTTTACGTTTCCATTGTTCCTCCACCGAACCACGCGCAGCACCAGATTTTGTAAATGGTGTCTCATACATGAATGTATCAACATCATGATTCTGTTCAAATTCATTCAGTCTTTGATCGAGTTCATCTTTCGTAAAGAAAGGTATCACATGAGTCACTTGAATATAGGCTAATTTTGGATCCAATTCGTTTACATTTACCTAAGAAAGAGAAGAAAAACAGAATTTTAACAAAGGTTGTCCAATTAAAAAAAAAGCAATGACAATAAAGAAATATTAATTTTTCCCGCCAAACGTTAAAAGTTGATGCCAAGAAAACATTTAGATTTTGATAACTATCAATCCGGTGCATAAAACCAGCTACCTTGAGATTTTAGCGCCTTACGCCTGGTACTGACTTCATTTGCAGCGAAAATGACTATTAAATTATTGCGAAGTCCGAAGGACTCTATTCTTTGCCAGAACACATATAAAAGTCAAACAACAACACACAATAAAGAAAACATTTTTGAAACGGATAGATTGGGCACCTTCTATTAGTGAATCCTGGCACCATGTGTTTGCTACCGAAAATTTGCGACATGTCGCTGCAACATGTTGCGCAAGGCCATTCATTACTGCATTCAAGACACACTACAGTCATAGAGTATTCCAAGAACTGAACTCGTCGTTTAAAAATATAACATTGTATGAGACATTTGAGAACTGAGCAAAACAGATAAACAAGACAGAAGTTTAGGTCACTTGCGAAAACAAAGTGGATATGATCCATGAACATCATTAAGGATGTCAAATCTGTTGATTGAATATGTCATCAAATAGGAGAAAATCTAAACAAAGAATAAATGTAGGTAAGGTTAGGTAGTAGTAGTGCAAAAAATTAAAAAAAAAATTGTATGTGGGCTGATCGCTTGGCTTAACCTTATTCAGGGAATTTTGGTAACGTGATGAGTGAATGCATAAAATGAGCCGCTCAACAAAAAAAAGATTGATTGGGATTTCATTGTGTGCACGTTGTTTTTTGGCGATTTTCTTACGAATAAAGCCTATTACTAAGAACCTCCGCACGAAAATTGTTTATTAATTCATTGCGAAATATGCCACATTCTATAGGACGATATAACACAAACAAAATTCGTAAAACGACACACAACAAAAGCAACTTCTATATAACAGTTGCTTGTGACCCAGTCCGTGATCATTTAATTATATTTGCAATTAATTCAAACGATATTTATACATGTTATACTTTTGACCATAGAACTCAGTGCCACCTCTATGGACAATGCGTTTTGCAAATCGTTCGTTCTTGTCCTCACACGAACAGCTGCTAACAGTAGGTCTGATATTACGGTATTGAGATGTCAGATTTTTTGTTTACGTTGCCTTTTTTTTCTTTTTTCTCGAATATTTTCTGCACCAGCGCACAATTTTTTTGTGTGGACAACCATGTCGGCTTTTTAAATCAGATTGATGACAAAATGGCGAAATCTATGGTCATATGATTTTTATGTTGCTGTACAAATGAGTTAACCTTTTAATAATTAAGCCAAGCATACGCGGTTTTAATGTACAATTTGACATCTGTTCATGGCAAAATTCGACCTTAGTTCTAGACTTCATGTAAAACACTACGCTTGACCGTTGTGCAGCAATTTGACCCATGTAGGCGTGCTTATGTTTAATATTAGGTAGTGTCTTTATATTGTGCCGCTGATATGCTATTTTGAAATCAGCTGCAATCTAGAAAAGCAAACAGTAATTAACATTTCGAGGAGTCGCTGTAATACTTCTTAAATCTCCATTTTAAACTAGTTTAGACGAGCATTTTCGCCAGCTTCAAATAAATATGTATGTAAGTAAACAATATACTAATAAATATATCTAAACATTTTTCTCAATTTTAAATAAACTTGCTTCTTTAGCTATCTTAATACCAAATTCATTGACATTTCTGGTGGTTCCCCCAAGGGAAACAAAATATCAACAATGGCAAGCAACAACAATAGTTGGGGAGATCAATTAGATGCACCCGTGGGCTTGAAACCCAAAATAAAATCAAATTTAAATCCATATGCCAAAGAATTTTATCCATCGTACAAATTGCAATCACCAAAGCTTCAAAAATCAAAGTTGAGCGGCAATATGGAAGCTTGTGTGCATAGCACGATTGAGGAAAAAACAACAAAGACCAACACTACACAATTTATAGCTCTAAGCAGTTTAGATGGACAAGTTATAATGATAAAATACACAGATACCGTGCAAACTTCAAAACATGTAATGACAATGTGTCTCGCAAAAAATATCGCATCTCCAACATGTAATTGTTGCAGTAGTAACAATAAAAAGTTTCGGGCTACGCTAACTGAAGCTGCAAATCAAAATTTACATTGTTCTAAAACTGTCCTTGGGAGAAAAGTTTTGGCTGAAGATAATTTCTTCGATTTTAACATTGGGCTAGAAAGAGGTAAGTTGTTGTAATAATTTGTTTTGTCTATTCTTTATTCGTTGGGTAAGTTCTGTTAAATGTGAGCTGCATATAGAGGAAGCTGGTTGAATAGAATTGTTTAGATTGATAACCAGATTACAAGCGGAACACATACTGACAACGTCATTAATCCCAGAGCTAATTGATGATAACCATTTAAGAGAATTTTAAGTCTGATTTCTTCCACCAATTGCTTTGTTTTTTTTTTATATCCTACACCACTACTGTGGTACAGGGTATTATAACTTAGTGAATTTGTTTGTAACACCCAAAAGGAAGAGAGATAGACCCAATTATAAGTATACCGATCGACTCAGTATTACTTCCTGATACGATTTAGCTATGTCCATCTGTCCATGTTAATTTGTGTACAATTTACATGTCACAGTTTACATCCGATCGTCTTAAAATTTAGTACAGGCATGTTTTTCGTCCTAGAGACGAAGCATATTGAAATTGGAAAAAATCGGTTCAGATTTGGATACTGCTCCCAGATATATGTTTGTCCGATTTTCAGTAATAATGCAATATAATGGTAACTTGTTAACCGATTCTCTCGAAATTTTGGCAGGAAGGATTTTGTTATGACATTATAGGCGGTTTTCATAGAAATTGGTTTAGATTTGGATATAGCTCTCATATACATGTTCGTCCGGTTTGCAGTAATAATGCAATAAAATTGTCATTTGTTAACCTTTGTTTTTTTTTTTAACTTGGCGGAAAGGATTTTCTTATGACTCTCGACATTTCTGGTGAATTTCATAGAAATCGGTTCATATTTAGATATAGCTGCCATATATATCGCCGATTTTAACTTCTAGAGTCACATCAAGAAAATTAAATGACCCATCTTGCCAACATTTTGCACAACACTTTCCTGGACGACTCCCACAGTATCTGAGATGTTAGCTTGAAATCGTTTTAGAATTAGATATCTCCCATATATATATGTTCGTCAAATTTTGGGTAATTTGCAATAATGTTGTCATTTGCGGCAGCCCTTGCCGATGAAGGAATCCATCGGGTCAATCCGGTATGAGGCTATACGACGACTGTGTTAGAATCATGGCCTATAGCCATACCTATGCTGACGATAATTGTTTCATAGTAAAAAGTCTAAAAAACCGCGTTACTCTGCGACCTTATCACATAGCGTTTAAGGTTCTTATCATTGAGCTTAAGCTTGAATGACAGCACTCCCTGATATGAGAAAAGTATATACGATGTTACTTGATGAGATGTTCAATATTGGAATATTGGTCAATGGATGGTATATTTTCGAAAAAGTAGACAGTGCTGAAACGTTGTCTCCTCTCGATAGACAAAACACGAAGAAACTCCATATTGAAAGACCAAATGAAGAAATACATTTGGAATTTTGTTTTTAGAAATTGTGAAGGGCAGAAGTATGTCTGTTGTCATGTTGAAGTCAAATAAATTGGTTTAACACTTTTTTTATAGAATCTATAGTTTAGCCTAAACTAATTTTACACCATTTTTTATGAATTTTCAAAATTAATTTTAAATATAACTTTTATACACCATATTTCCTTAGATTTTCGATACCAATAAAATGATCTATGCAATCCCCACCAAAGAAACATGTTTGCGGTACTTATGGACTTATGCCAACATCTTTGAAAGCCCTGAAATTCAAACAAGCAAATATGGATTTATAGGCACTGTTATTTTATTTACTTTTAATTTTATGTGGATTTTGTTAAAACGTTGTTTGAATTTTATAAAGCGTTGTTGTTTTTGTTTTTATGACATTTTATAAAAACCTGTGTCTTAACTAATGTTGCGTGAAGTATTCTGTCAGAATTTTTTGTTATAGACAATTAGTTTTTAATTTCTTGAAAATGTTTTTTTAGTCATTTTGTTTAAACCTTTTATAAAGCGAATATGGAGTTGTTGTCAAAAGAAACCAAAAAATTAATTTTGAAAATTCTTTAATGTCGTTTTCTTAGTTTATGTTTTTTTATTTAAAAACAGACTTTCCAATTTTTTTGTTTTTTTTTTATAGGAAAAACATTCCTTTATTGGTATTTTATATTAAAACAATTGTTTAGTTTTAATTCTTTTTTTTTTGTTAATTTTTTTTTTAAATATTTATGAATTTTATACTTTATGTTTTGTTACCTAAATGAATAAAATTTAATCCATAATAATCGAAATGTGTTTATTCCATTTAGACATCTACATGAGAAGACTTATCCTCGCTATGACTATAGGTTCCACGAAATAAACAACATTTTTGGATTTTCCTTTAGTGGATGGGAATGATCAGGGGAGAATTCTCTTTATTTTGAATTATGTATATTTTTATTGAACAAGAATTTTTGAAATTTAGGAACGCGAATGATATTTAGTTATTTATAAATAACTAGTTGAACCGGGCCCGCTCCGCTGCGCCTTCTTTGACTTTATATGGAACAATAATATCCTTTGAATATTTACTTTCGATAATTAAAGAGCTTTCAATTAAACACCACACCACACATCTTAAAAGACTTTATTTGAGCCCGATATTCTCATGGGGGTTCTGGGAGTGGGAAGGCCCCATGGTGGTGGTTGGTGCATTTAAGGGGTGGTGTTGACTCCCAGAACCGTGGTCCCGAACATGGGTATGAATTTTATGCTCTACTCCCAATTACCTTTCATTTGATTCCCATATTGCCATGACCGGCCAATATGTATGTCCGATTTTGGGGTGTTTTCGATGGTTCCCCCAGATACTTAGCCCTGAAAAAATATCAGCATCGTGCTCTACTCTCAAATACCATTTATTTAAACCCCATATTGTCATTGGTTTAAGGGGAGTTTATTTGATGAGGCGTTTACCAAACGCTTGCCCAAAATTGGTTATCAAATTAATTTTTTAATCTCAAATACCTTTTGAGCCATATATTGACCTTTAGCCACATATTGCCATAGTCGGTAAATTTGTACTCTTTGGGGGTTGTTTTGGGGAAGGGGAGGTGCCCCAAATACATGGTACCACATTTGGATATCGGATGGTCAGTAAATAATTGCTGTTTTGGGAAAGGGGTAGACCCTCACAAAATTAGTCTCGAAAATGGATATCAATTTCGTGTTCTACTTTCCAATATCTTTCATTTAAGTCCCACATTGTCATGGTCGGTAAATATGTCTGAGTTAGGGGTGTTTTGGGGAGTGTGGTGGTCCTCCAAGCACTTAGATCGAAAATATGCCAGCATCGTGCTCTGCTCTCAAATATCATTTTAAACCCCATATTGCCATTGGCCTCACAATTAGATATGAAATTCGTTTTAAAATCTCAAATACCTTTAATTTAAACCGCTTATTAAAATTCAGCAAATATGTCCGGTTTAGGGTATGGGCCTTAAAAACTATCAATATCGAGCTCAACTCTCTTTAAGAACCAAAATGTCAAGGTGAGCGAATACGTCCTATTTGGGAGTTGTTATGGGGATGGCACGTCCCCTAGACAGTTGGACCCGAATGGTGATATCAGACTCCCAATTACCTTTCATCTGAGCCCCATATTTCTATAGTCGGCATACATGTACTGTTTGGGGGGAGTTTTGGGGGATTGGACGGCCAATAAGTGACTTGGCTCCAAAAATATATATCAGATTCGTGTTCTACTCTGAAATACCTCTTATTTGAGCCCCATATTGCAATGGTCAACAAATACGTCATATTGGGGTGGTGTTATGGTTGTGAAGTGATCCCATAGAAACTTTTTCCGGAATATTGATATCAGATTCATGCTTTACTCCCAAAGACATTTCATTTGAGCCCCCTTTGGGGGTGTTTTTGGAGAGGAGCGCCCCCAAGCACTTGGTCGCCCATACTCGCAAAGACCTTTCATTTGAGTCACATATTGCCATGGTCGGTAAATATGTCCGATTTAGGGGTGTTTTGGGGGTTGGGGTGGTCCGACAATTGGATATCAGATGAGTTTTCTAATCTTAAATACCTTTCATTTGAGTATTATTTAAGATTAGAAAACTCATCTAATATCCAATTGTCGGACCACCCCACCCCCAAAACACCCCTAAATCGGACATATTTACCGACCATGGCAATATGGGACTCAAATGAAAGGTCGAAATTTAGATACCAAATTTTTGTTTTTAGGTGACTATAAGACGGCACACAAAATTTCGCTTAAATCACCAACGCATCTCCGAGATCTGGAGTTTTACAGTATTGACCATACTAAACATGAGAACAAAGTCTAAAGGTCGCAACTTGATAGATAGCAGCCCGAAGGCTTAAGACGGTGACGATATACTGGATGTTTACGGACAAGGCTCATCCGATAGATGTTTGCTATGGCATCCGGTTCGGGGCAGCACGAAGCGAAGCATTATACTATCCACAACCTATGGCTGCACGCGGTAGCTTTCAGTAAAGCTTTTCGTGATGACGATGAAGCTCAGAGTTCCAGCCTGCGTGGTGCTCACAGTCATCCCGTGCCGGGTCCGGACTACTTTAGAAGCCTGAAGTGGCTTAGCTCTCATGGATGAGAGCTTCTGTCTGGTCCACTTTGTTCCCTTGGGGATTACTAACGCGCATAGCTAGCGCGTTGGTAACCCCTTTTTCCTTCTTGTTGTTTTTGTTGTTATAGTCACATTGGCATGTAGAGGTAGCGATATTCGTCAAGTTCCAAAAGGTAAGCGAGATCGTTCCGGTTCATGGGACCGATCGCCGCGGAAACATGATGGTCATTGGCTATTTAACGGCGCCAATAATTGACCCTGTCATATAAATAATCATAGGCACTCAGTATTTAAGCAAGAACCGATGCGGTGAGGCCTCATACCGAGACTGTCCGTCCACTCGATACCGCAGTGGACAAGCCTGATGGATCCCAGCTGAACTTCTCATGATAACGATGAGCACCACACAAATCAGAGCTCAGAGTTCCTGCTTGTGTGGTGCTCATAGTTATCCCATACCGAACCGTACTATCGTGGTTGCTATGTGCATTCTTAGTCTCAATTTTTCTCTGTTACCTCTTCTAGAGCGCACACAATAGACCTTAGGTCTCCGAGTAAAGCTTATCCACACAATCCAGAAGGCTGCCACTCCCTGAATGTCAGAATGACCAGTCAAGACTTATGTCAGCAGATACCTCCTATCGTAAAGATGCAAACTTCTAATGTACTTGTGAGGATTAAAGAAAGATGATATTCGGTGTCAATGTTCTGCTTTTGTAGAATATAGCCACATGGAAATTAAGTTTACAACTTCAGTTTTTCCTGGGATAACGGCTAATGGTTGATACTATGTTCGTTTTTCACCGTTGAAAACCCATGTTATTCGCAATTACTTTTTTGGAAAAGCGAATATAGTTCCAGCTTAAGCCTGTAATTACTATTATTAAAAAAAAAACCCCCGACACCCTGGTTTCACAAACAAATAAAAATTTGTAATCTTGGGTAAAACATCATTATAAAGGGTGCCCGTCGACATGCACAGCTAGCTGCAACGACCTCTTTTATCATTAAACTTAACTTGAATCGAGTGCAGTTTTTCAACAAGTTTGTTTTTATACGTGTAAATACCCCTTTATAGGAACTAATAAATTTTAAAGTATAGTTTAAGGCGCCAGCAAATTTATAATATTAAATAACCAAAGCAACGGATAAAAACCCTTATTTTGGAAAAGCAAATGAATTTCTTAATTGGTGCGTTTAGATCGATATATCTCTGCATTTTTTGAGCATAATTATTAAGAAATGTTCCTTATTGTCAGCTGTTGAAAAATAATTTCTTTAAATGAATATGCGCTCTTGGCAAAACTTACCGGTGATGAGTCCATTATCATTTTGACAACATCGGCCCCAAATTTCTCCTTATACTGTTTGGCCAAACGCTCTGAGATTTCACTCAGTGAGGTAAGTTTTGGTTCCTTGTAGACATACTCCACAGCATGATCTTCCTCAAAATAATTCTAAAAAATAAAAAAAAAAACTAATACATAGAGTCCCAGAACTACATTATATCATATAACTTACCACGCCATAGAAAACCACACGATAGAATCTACCCAGCATGCGCTTGCCCGACCTATTCACCTCAATAATTTTGGCATAAGCTTTGGCCAAATGTTCATGTGATTCCTGGAGATCATTGTAGTTGCGTGTTCTCTCATAAATGGGCATTATCAGTTTGTACAGCTCACCCAGACATTCGTAACGCTCAGCGGTGTCCAAGAACAAAGCACACTGTTTCAATTGCTCCAAAAGCATATGCTCCGTATATTGGGAGTCCTGAGATCCGGCATCCAATTTGAGACCCTGTTCATCTCGATGTATGTTGCGAGAAATTTTGGCAAAGGCCGAAGAACCCCATTTTATGTTGCCGCAACCCTTTAGCCTCAGATATTCAGACATGAGGGCAGCTATATGTAGATGACAGCAGGCAGCCTCTGAGATATTACCATTCTGTTCATGCTTGCGAGCCATTGTCACCAGCCAAGTGTGCCTGAGTTCGGGTGTGGAAGCATAGGAATTTGCCAAAGAATATTGCAATTCAAGCAGCCTCTCGGGGTCCATATGATGGGCCTGCATTTGGGCAGTGGCCATCAGAACGGTTCTAACGCGACGTGTAAGATCCTTAACCTCCATGGGGAAGCCAGTGCCTTTCATGGCCTTATCACTGTTGGCATAGCTATTTATTATGGATAAACTCTCCTGGAAGCGAGCATTATTTAGGCCTATCACATTGCCTATCATTTGTGACACTGAGATGATGACTTGCAGATGAACACGAGTCAAACCCTTGCGGCCACTAAATTCGAAATTGCTGCGCATTAGCAGATATAACACCGCACAGGAATCATGTCTTATCTGCACCAAGCGACTATCACAGGCCTTTAACAGCTCATAGACCATTTGACCACACAGGATGGCATTGCCCTTAAAGAAGGCTGGCGAAAAGTTGTTAATGAAAGCCCTTAGGGCAGCAAAGACATGCTTCGATAGACTTTCCGACTGGCCCAATTGCAGGAACTTCAAATAGACGCGGGCGAATTTGGGCAAAATCAAACTATCCAGTAGCTTGTGTTTAAACTGTACGGCGAACAAGCCCAAACAATCGAGTATGATCATACCCACTTCCGTAGCCAAATTCGATTCGTACAAAGCCCTTTGATTTCTGGCCGTTTCGTCCAATAAATTCTCCCGGTTCTGAGTGTGATTTAGTGTTCCGGTTTCGTGAACATTCTGTTCTATGTTGGCTGGCGAGCATCTAGCTGGCAGGGTGCTAGCCTTGGCGGCCCTCAACGCTCGGTCATCTTTGGACTCTTCGCCCAAATTGAGATGCTTCTTGCCAACATAGCGGAATTGCAAGAGACATAGCTCCAAGATGGTCAAAAAATTTATGGTCTCGGTCTCATTGCAATTCTGCCACCAGCCAATCATTTGTTCCTTGGACAAATGTTTGATGACAAACAGAAAACCGAGCAGGAAATCCTTGCTCTCAGAAGCGGAGAATTTATCGAATCTCTGTTGCACAGTAGTGTTGGTAACACTGATGGAGCGATTGTGGCCATTTCTCAAGGCAACTTCATGACAATCGTTATGACCGTTTGTGGTGTGGGTGCAGTTGCCATTCGCCCCCAAAGTGGTGTCCTGGGAATTCTGAGAGTCAGAGTTAAGCGAATTAAGGGAGGAATCCGAGCAGCCATTTTGACTCATCGACGGGCCGGCTATGGCCGCGAAGTAATTGTTCTCCTTGATGTAAACCGAAGCTCTTAGAGGACTGGGGTGATCAAGGTGTAAGGTGGCTCGATTTTTACCCCTAGGAGTACTTGAGGAACTAGAATTCAGCAAAGAATCTTTGGCGAAAACATAACTACTGGAGCAGGACAAGCGTTGGGTATAGGAGGCCGAATCCGCATACACGTGGCCATTGGGTGTGCACACCTCCGTTAGGTCGTTTATGCGCTGTATATTATCCATGACTATGCCCAGCCAGGGTACATAGAGCAAAGCTATACGCGACAGTTGACCCCGATTCTGATAGCGGTCATCGAGTTCGTGTTTGGCTAGCAGATTCTTTAGGACTTGCAGGGCATGGCGCCGCACATGGCCAATCTCATTGAGGCTGCTCTTTAACTCCTGCAGCAGCAGCCCGGATAAAAAGTGCTGTCGACAAAACTCCTCGGTCAGATTGAAATGCTGCATCATTTCGGGAGGCCGATTCTTAGGATTCATCACAAACGGCAAATTCAATGGCACATAGTGCTCGTGTTGGCAGATTTCTTGTAGGAAATTGAATTTAAATTCCTGCAGCACACGAGGATCGCCTGGGGCGAACTGTTCCATGTAGTAACGTATCAGCTTAAAGACAAAGCCACGGTCCATAAAGGTCAAGCACTTGCGTACGAATTGAGACAGGGATTTATTCAAGTACTGAGTCTCCACAGGAAGATCTTTATAGCGTGATATCAAATAAGGAATAAGAACTTTTATAAGATTCTCCAGCCGAGTGGGAAACTCTTTCGGAAAACGTTCGTTTCGCAGCATTCTGATGCGCCCTGTATCCAAGAGATGTTGGGCCATGCTCTTGATGATCAAATCAAAGAACATACTGGAATAACGCATAAACTTGTTGACCACCAGAAAATCAGTGTTCTTCGGATCCAGTATAGAGGGCAAGTGACGGCATAATTCCCCATGTACCGTACGCGTAATTTTCTGCGAATAGTAGGGAGCATGAAAAACATATGTCACATAGGAGGTCAGCAACTCCTTGCGCCCTGCCTCCTCGGTGATCATGTGTATGATGTTGATAAGCAAGCGTATGACATTAAGACCCACTTCCTCCGAATGTGTGTGCACCAGCAGGGTAAACAGCTCATTCAACAAGGTGGGCAGAAAGTTGATGAGACTGGTGATATCAATGGCATGGGCAGCTTTTAAAATCTTACAAGTCTCCGTCTCAGCTGGCATTGCCGAGGTTTTGCCTCCCTCCAGCAATCGTTCACAGTGCACAAAGAAGTTGTGCAAATGTTGATCCGCTGTATGCACAGTAGAGTCCATACGCAAAATGACCGCAAATAGAGGGCGTTGATTGTCGATCCATTGCACTTCGGGTCCACAATTCTGCTAAAAGGATGGTAATGTTTTGTAGATATCCGAAAATAGGAAAGTGGTAATGGACAGACAAACATGGTGTTGATGTGATGTGATATGGCGTGTGTGAGAAGCGTATGAGAGAGAGCTCCCGTTAATGGTACGGACAAACGGTATGCGAAAACGAAATGCATTGAAAGAAGGTTAGAAGGAAGTAGGGTGTGTGGAGCGGATGAATAAAACATAAAACGTTAGTAAATATTGCCAATTGGTTGTTTTTCACACTAAAAATTAAGAGATCCTTTTGAAAACTTAAGACGTAAAAGACAAAATGGTTTATAAAACTTCTGAAAGGTTTAAGAGTCATCTTTTAAACCAGCAATCACTTTGTATATGGCGAATGATATCGAAAACATGAATGACATCAAAAAGATGACTATACTCGTAAGTGGGGTAAACTGATTTCAGTGAGCCATCAGGCCAGAACTAAAGCTAAATGTTTTTTTTAGGTTTTTCTACAGTAAACTTTATTTAGCCAGGCTAAATTACAGTTCACCTAAAGGAAACCTTATTCAGACAGGCCGAGTTACAGTTTTCCAATGGAAACCCTTATTCAGCTAGGCTGAATTAAAGTTTTTCATATAGAAAACCTTATTCAACTAGGCTGAATTAAAGTTTTTCATATAGAAAACCTTATTCAGCTAGGCTGAATTACAGTTTTCCAAGGGAAACCCTTATTCAGCCAGGCTGAATAAAATTTTTCGTATAGAAAACCTTATTTAGCCATGCTGAATTAAAGTTTTGCTATAGAAAACCTTATTCAGCCAGACTGAATTAAAGTTTTTCATATAGAAAACCTTATTCAGCCAGGCTGAATTAATGTTTTTCGTATAGAAAACCTTATTCAGCCAGGCTGAATTAAAGTTTTTCGTATAGAAAACCTTATTCAGCCAGGCTGAATTAAAGTTTTCCTATAGGAAACCTTATTCAGCCAGGCTGAATTAAAGTTTTCCTGTAGAAAACCTTATTCAGCCAGGCTGAATTAAAGTTTTCCAAGGGAAACCCTTATTCAGCTAGGCTGAATTAAAGTTTTTCATATAGAAAACCTTATTCAACTAGGCTGAATTAAAGTTTTTCATATAGAAAACCTTATTCAGCTAGGCTGAATTAAAGTTTTTCATATAGAAAACCTTATTCAGCTTGGCTGAATTAAAGATTTTCATATAGAAAACCTTATTCAGCTAGGCTGAATTACAGTTTTCCAAGGGAAACCCTTATTCAGCCAGGCTGAATAAAATTTTTCGTATAGAAAACCTTATTCAGCCATGCTGAATTAAAGTTTTGCTATAGAAAACCTTATTCAGCCAGACTGAATTAAAGTTTTTCATATAGAAAACCTTATTCAGCCAGGCTGAATTAATGTTTTTCGTATAGAAAACCTTATTCAGCCAGGCTGAATTAAAGTTTTTCGTATAGAAAACCTTATTCAGCCAGGCTGAATTAAAGTTTTCCTATAGGAAACCTTATTCAGCCAGGCTGAATTAAAGTTTTTCGTATAGAAAACCTTATTCAGCCAGGCTGAATTAAAGTTTTCCTATAGGAAACCTTATTCAGCCAGGCTGAATTAAAGTTTGCTGTAGAAAACCTTATTTAGCCAGGCTGAATTAAAGTTTTCCTGTAGAAAACCTTATTCAGCCAGGCTGAATTAAAGTTTTCCTGTAGAAGTTTTCCATATAGAAAAGCTTATTCAGCCAGACTGTACAAAAGTTTCTCTATAGAAAACCCTATTCAGCAAAATTTTTTTTACTTGATAATTACTAAACTATTTTGTATTCCCTTTAATGTCAGACCTTGGTTTGATGGCATACATTACTAAGAATTTAAGTACATATGTTTAGTTTCTTGTTCAGTTTACCCCACTCACCTTTCCGTCTACTTTTTCCCACCTTGGTTCTATTTTCTTGGTTCACTTACCCCTTTTCCCAATCCCAATGGTTGTATGCTCAAATAGCCAACGGGTAATGATGCTGCCACCGGTATTACTTGCTCATCCAAATTGATTTTACCTTTCTGTAGTAGGGGTAGCCAAGCATAACCAATGGGCGTCTCAAATGATGCAGAGGCATCGCGTTTCTTGCCCAGATTACATGAGACATGATAAAACGAGAATAACAAATGATGTTCGGGGAAGATGCCCAAGGGGAGACGTAATTTCAATTCTTCATACCACGTGGGAGTGGTATTGTGATGCAGCACCGGGCAGGCAATGTGTGAAACCAGAAAATCATGACCAGGACGACCATAGATGCACTAAAAAAACAAAAATATGTAGCAAATAAGTAAAATGTTATAGCCATATAACAAGCAGGGCTCGTTCAACTCCAAGTTTTGCAGGGTGGAAGATTTTAGGTAAGTGTGCTCAAATTTGAACCGCACTCGGATTCCACTTCAACTTCAACCTGAAGACTCCACCTCAGCAGCTCTTATAACAAAAAGTTTTAGCTACACAACAACAATTTTTTTACCTTTAAAGCTTTAGAGTTCTCTTTATCCGAGTCTCTTAGCTCGACCACCACGGTTATATTACGGGCTCTGGAAAATATTTTCTGACTATCGAATTGCAAGGCCAAAGGATACACAAACAAATGATTACAAAATGTTGTATAGGGATGACAATCTCTTTCACATGAACTTTGGAATTCGGTTATTTCCAAACTGGTTGACTTTGAGGCCATAGAGTTATTTACCACAGGAACTAAGGATTTGGTAAATGAACCTGGCAAACACATTAAAGACATTTAACATATAACGGTTTCATTGTTTTCTCTCTCTCCTTTAGCTTACCATGTACTTTTTCCACTTCTTCTATGGTTAACTTAAACTGGCCTGGTATTATGGTTAACTTGCTAAGCTTCTCCGGTTTGCGATAGTCAACCAGAAACTTTAACAACTCCTCATCCTTTAGCTTATTAATCTCTTGTCGATACAAAATATTAAATTCGAATTCATTTTTTTCGGTATCCAGCTCATTGCTGTAGGGCTTAAATAAAGGCTTGGCAGCCCAGGCAAATGGCTGTCTATAGTGCCCTATATTCTGGGCATAGTTGCGTATATTCTTATGCAGCTTCTGGGCAAATTTGGGATCACGATTTGCCTTTAGATATGGCTCAGCGGCCTGCACTATGTTGCATTGTAAAATTTTCTCAATTTTCAATACCAAAAATATTTCCGGATGCGCCGCTGTCACCGAGAATATACCCTGCCTTAATTGGGCAAATTGCTCTTTGGTGCTCTTCTGTAGATCAGCCGAGAGATTCTCTATGAGTGTGCAAAAGGCTTGTGATGTTTGACGTGTGCGTTCATCGTGTACATCTTTACGGGGTATATGGGAATAGGCCACCGATTCTGGAACCGGCGTGGAGGGTAACATATCACGTACATGATCATCGTTGATATTGAAATAAAACGATTCCGTTAGTTTGCGTCCTGCGCGAACATCGTAGAGGGCCAGACTAGTTATGTAGGGTTCGACTTGGCACAAATGATCACCCTCAGCCGTTATCATGCTGTCTTTAGGACATTGCAGACGAAATCGCAGACTTCTACAAGTGATAAGCATGCGTTTACCGAACTGTTCACGATATTGGTCAACATTATCGCTGGAAGTGGCTCTTGACGGCGACTGATAGTTGGCAAATAAACGTCGACGATGTTCTCTTCTGGCTTGTGCTATGGATATATCAGTTTCCCTGCCATATTTGATAAGTTGAGGATTCATTGATTGATCCAGGCCCTTGAGGGTGCCAAATGTAATGGCAGTGTTGGTACACGGCGTCTGTTGCTGCGGGGTTCTTTCCAGTGAGGCATTACGTTTATCTTCCTGAATTTTATTCTGTTGCAATACCGAGGATAGTTTAAGCAGCCAATCTTTGAAATCATCTTCATTTTCGGCAGCCAATGTAAAGGATTTATGACCTTCAGTCATACGAAGCTCAAAACAGTAACGGCCCCGTTTGGGATTCTGAAAATATGAAAAGAGCAAAAAGAAGTAAATAATAGAACTATGAAAAGGAAAAAGTGTTATCTTGTATAGCCTTCTATTACAACCATACAAGTTACTAAAACTAGCCTTCCCCAAAGAAAAGGGTACTAAACCTAGCCTTCCAAAAGAAAAGTGTACTAAAACTAGCCTTCCCGAAGCAAAACGGCCCTAAAACTAGCTTTCCCAAAGAGAAATGGTATTAAAACTGCCTAAGGGAAATGGTACTAAAACTATCGAATAGAGAGGGCACTAAAACTTGCTTTCCCGAAGAGAACGGCTACTAAAACTAGCGGTTCCCAAGGGAAATTTCCTAAGCGAAATTTCCTAGTTTTTCCCAAGGAAAAGGGTACCAAAATTTGTTTTTCCAAGGGAAAGGGTACATAAACTAGCCTTCCTGAAGGGAGGTGTACCCTTCGCTAGAGAAAGGATACAAAAACGACCCTTCCCTAAGTGAAAGTGTACAAGAACGACCCTTCGCTAAGTGAAAGGGTACAACAATGACTCTCAATCCCATGGCAGGCGGTTGTACGTACCGGATTGACCCGATGGAGTTCTTTGCCGGCAAGGGCTGCCGCTTCAGTGTATAACGGTCTGTTTCAGCAACAACAACAATGACCCTTCTCAATGAGAAAAGGTACAAAAATGTCCGTTCCCAAAGAGAAAGGTTTCAAAAACTACCCTTCCCATAAGGAAAGTTTGCAAAAGTAACCCTTCCCCAAGGTAAAGGATGCAAAAACTATCCTTCTCGAAGGGCAAGTGCACTACGTTTCCCCATGGTACAATGGTACAAAAACGACCAAGGGAAGGGGCACAACAAAGTACCTTCCCAAAGAGAAAGGTTACATAAACTACCCTTCCCAAAGCGAAAGGTTGCATAAGCTTCCCATCCCCAAGGTGAAGGGCACAAAAACTACCCTTTCCAAAGGGAAAGGTTACAAAAGCTACTCTTCCCCAAGGGAAAGGGTACAAAAACCATCCATCTGAAATGGTACAAAAACTGCCCTTCTCGGAGGGAAAAGGTACAAAAAGTACACTTTCCGAAGGGAAAGTGTACATAAAACTACCCTTCCCTAAGAAAAGACTACAAAAAGTACCAGTTCCAAAGGGAACAGGTACAAAAACCACCCTTCCCAAAGGGAAATTGTATAAACACTACAATTCCCAAAGGTAAAGGGTGCAAAACTATCCTTCCCGAAGGGCAGGGGCACTACCGTTCCCCAAAGAAAAGGGTACAAAACCAACCCTTCCCCAAGAGAAAGGGTACAAAAACTACCTACTCAAAGAGAAAGGGTATAAAAAATTACCCTTTCCAAAGGGAAAGGTTGCACAAGCTACCCATCCCCAAGGTAAAGGTTACAAAAACTACCTTTTCTCAAGGTAAAGGGTACAAAAACTACCCTTCTCGAAGGAAAAGGCTACAAAAACCACTTCTCCCGAAGGGAAAGACTACAAAAAGTACGCTTCCCAAAGGGAACGGATACAAAAACTACTCTTCCCAAAGGAACGGGTGCAAAAACTACACTTCCCAAAGGGAACGGGTACAAAAACGACCCATCCCAAAGGGAACGGGTACAAAAACTACCCTTCCCAAAGGGAAAGGGTACAAACACTTCATTTCCCGAAGGTAAAGAGTACAAAATGTATCTTTCCCGAAGGGCAAGGGCACTATCTTTCCCCAAAGGGAAAGGATACAAAAACGACCCTTCCCCAAAAGGAACGGATGCAAAAACTACTCTTCCCAAAGGGAAAGTGAACAAAAACTACCCTTCCCAAAGAAAAAAAAAGTACTAAAACTAAGGGTACTACAACTACCCTTCCCAAAGGGAAAGGGTACAAACACTACATTCCCCAAGGTGAAAGGGTACAAAAACTACACTCCCCAAAAGTAAAGAGTACAAAAACTACCCTTCCTAAAAGGTAAGGGTATTACAACGACCCTTCCTAAAGGGAAAGGGTACTAAAACTACCCTTCTCGAAGGGAAAGAGTACACAAACTAGACTTCCCGAAGGTTAAGGGTACAAAAATCATCCTTCCCGTAGGAGTAGGGCACTTAAACTACCTACCTATCAGTTTCTTAATGTCTCAAGTGGACTCGCCACCAAAGAAAGAAAACTTACCTGCACAACTTCCGTACAGAAATCCATGACTATGGTGGCCTTGGCTTCTCCTTGTTTTTCATCTTTGTGCAATTCCAAAATATAAGTACCATCCACTTCATGCCTTAAGTAACAGTATCTAAAAAAGAAGGTCACGAATGAGAAAAGAAGACTCAGTTGCAATACTTTAAAGCGTTCAGTTCTATGATATTAGTTCTAAGTTTTGCTGCAATATCTATCGTATTATAACTATCATTTTTTTTTAAAATACGTGTCGTGATGTTCCGTTTTATTAAATATAAGTGATAAGATAAATATTGACAACTAATTGATTTTCAATAAAAAAAAATCCTGAGGAAATTGGAAAATACCACGAAACGTAGATTAAAATATGAAATAAATTAGTTTTATTTAATTCATACGAAAATAACTTGACCGAGCAGCCCGTTTTGAACAACAAAACGGATATAAAAATGAAGACATTTATTTAAACACAATAAAGCATGCCATACAAACCTTCTCTTGAATGACTTATTTCCAATATTGGCAAACATGCGATCTGAGCCCGCATCAGGACCTTTCAGCAAATAACCCTGTTTGGTTATGGAATCAGCTTGAGAACGGGACATTTGTTCGTCAATGCGATCTTGATCAGCATCGATTTCATAAACCTCCTCTCTGAGAACTTCGCTGGGATTTAATCTAGAAAATAATAAAAATATTACAAATCAAAACATAATAAAATTGATATAAATACAAATTAAAAAGATAATAAAAGTTAAAAATATAATAAAAAGTAAAAAAATAATAAAAATAAAAAAATAATAAAAATTAAAAAAATAATAAAAATTAAAAAAATAATAAAAATTAAAACAATAAAAATATTAAAAAAAATAAAATTAAAAAATATTAAAAAAATTAAAATTAAAATATAATAAAAAATAAAAAAAATGATAAAAATTAAAAAATATAATTAATATTAAAAAATAATAACAATTAAAAAAATTCAAATAATAAAAATACCAAAAGGCAAAAATTTTAAAAAATAATACAAATATGAACATAATACAAAAAAATAGTACATATAAAAATTATTACAATTAAAAAATAATAAGAATGTACAAACTAAAAAAGCAAAAATTAAAAAACAGAATACATTAAAAAATTATAAAAATAACAAAAATTAAAATATAGTAAAAATTATAAAAAATCAAAAACATCAAAAATTAAAATATAATAAAAACTAAAAAATAATAAAAATTAAACAATGCAATTTAAAAATAATAAAAAATAAAAAACATTAAAGAATTTTGTAAAATAATAAAAATTAACAATTATATGTTAATTATAATAACATATAATTGTTAATTTTTATTATTTTGCAAAATTCTTTAATGTTTTTTATTTTTTATATTTCATTATTTTTAAATTGCATTGTTTAATTTTTATTATTTTTTAGTTAGTTTTAAAAAAAATATTTTATTTAAAAAACTTTTCACACTCTTACTTGGGTAAATCATGACAAGTTCCCCCATAAGCACTATATTTATAGTGTATCAAATGATTTTTAGCTCTATACGTATACAAGGCCTGCCTTGTAAAACGAGAGCATTCCGATTTCGGTCCTGTCGTATTGCCACAGCCATTATTGGTCAACGATTCGCCTATATTATCCAAATCATCATCCTCTTCTGGCTGGGCTAAATTACTTGATTTTAGTGTGGAACTTGAGGAAGATATAGATCTAGTGGCTGCTGTAACACCCACATGGGAGGACAAGGCTGATTCGTAGGAGTCATGTGAAGACGTAGGTGATTTGACTGCATCCAACTGGGAGGAGTTTTGTGAGGATTTACGCGATATTTGGCCATTATGGGCGGAGCCATTGGAAGACGTTGTCGATTGATTACTAATTTGGCGTTGTGTTGTGCGTGGACTTCCAGAGGCGGAGCTATTTTGTCGCGAGACATTGTGTGAGCCATTTGTGCCGTTTGCTCCATGCATGGGACAAATAATGGCCACATTTGGTGGTTCAAAGCAATCGGTGATAGATTTGGAATTTGTGCGTAATTTGCGGGGTAAGATGATTTCCTGCAAATGAAACAAAAAGTTTATTATATTAAAATAGTAATATATTTAAAGACCCTCAACATAAAACTCTAAATATTGATGAGGCGAATTGAATAAGTTTCCATAATTAAATTTGTATTTAAAATTAAATCAATTTACATATACTATTTTTTCGTGTTTCAAATTAAAAAACAAAATAAACAATAAATATAAAAAATTAAAAAATAAAAAAAAATAACACAATGAATAAAAAAAGCAAGTAAAAGCGTGCTAAGTTCGGCCGGGCCGAATCTTATATACCCTCCACCATGGATCGCATTTGTCGAGTTCTTTTCCCGGTATCTCTTTTTAGGCAAAACAGAATATAAGAAAAGATTTGCTCTGCTATTAGAGCGATATCATATGTTGGAGACCTGTGTAAAATGTCAGCCAATTCGAATAAGAATTGCGCTCTTTGGGGGCTCAAGAAGTAAAATAGAGAGATCGATTTATATGGGAGCTGTATCGGGCTATAGACCGATTCAGACCATAATAAACACGTAAGTTGATGGTCATGAGAGAATCCTTCGTATAATTTCAGGCTAATCGGATAATAATTGCGACCTCTAGAGGCTCAAGAAGTCAAGATCCCACATCGGTTTATATGACAGCTATATCAGGTTATGAACCGATTTGAACCTTATTTGACACAGTAGTTGAAAGTAAGAATAAAATACGTCATGCAAAATTTCAGCCAAATCGGAAAGGAATTGCGCCCTCTAGAAGCTCAAGAAGTCAAGTCCCCATATCTGTTTATATGACAGCTATATCAGGTTATGAACCGATTTGAACCATACTTGGCACAGTTGTTGGATATCATAACAAAATACTTCGTGCAAAAATTCATTCAAACCGGATAAGAATTGCGCACTCTAGAAGTTCAAGAAGTCAAGTCCCCATATCTGTTTATATGACAGCTATATCAGGTTATTAACCGATTTGGTTATTAACTATACTTGGCACAGTTGTTGGATATCATAACAAAATACTTTAAGCCAAAATTCATTCCAATCGGATAAGAATTGCGCACTCTAGAGGCTCAAGAAGTCAAGACCCAAGATCGGTTTATATGGCAGCTATATCAAAACATGGACCGATATGGCCCATTTACAATACCAACCGACCTACACTAATAAGAAGTATTTGTGCAAAATTTCAAGCAGCTAGCTTTTCTATTTCGGAAGTTAGCGTGCTTTCGACAGACAGACGGACGGACAGACGGACGGAAGGACAGACGGACGGATGGACGGACATGGCTAGATCGACATAAAATGTCACGACGATTAAGAATATATATATACTTTATGGGGTCTCAGACGAATATTTCGAGTAGTTACAAACAGAATGACGAAATTAGTATACCCCCCATCCTATGGTGGAGGGTATAATAATAAATAAAAAAATTGCGTATGAGAAATCGCGATCCACCATGCCAGTCAAAGTGTTTTGAAAGCAGCCCACACTTGCCTGACTTTTAAAAGTTCTTTGAAAGTCCATAGGAAGCAGCTTATATATGGCCGAAGAATCACGAAAATTAATAAAAAATTTTAAGTAAAAAATGTATAATTTTTTAAGTTTTTTGCCTGTTAGGGCGAAAATCATTAAATTTTTACAATTTTTGTTTCTTTCTCTTTCGAGACGAGCTCAATGATCGGAGATGCAAATGAAAAAGGAAAGCCAACGATGGCAACACACACCAACCACTATGGGACGCGTTTAGTCTTTGGTTAGAAGACTTTTTAACCATATTAGGGGTGATGGCCTCAAGGGCCGTGCGTTGGTATGTTATATTTGAATCGTATTAATAGCGAAAACTCATCTATGATACAATTACCACATTGACCAAGCTCGACAACCATGCTTATTAGCTGTACTTTTTCCCAATGCATGTATTTTTGTGTAATGACAGACATTATTTCTGTGACAAATTACACTTCTTCCGTACTACACATGATTTTGGGCATCTATTGGATGGCTTCGAACGCTAAGACAACGGCAATGGCCCTCGCTGTTGTTCCGTGTGCCCAGGTTCGAATCCTGGCCGGGCTCTGCCGAATTTTTAATTTTTCAAGTTTTTTTGCCTGTTAGGGCGAAGTTTATTAAATTAATTAAATTTAAATAAAACAAGATTAAATAAAAATGTAATAAATAAAAAAAAAAAATAATAGATAATAAATAATAAATAAATTAAAAAAAAATTAATTTAGAAACATTTAATTCAATTATAATTATGTACTATTATATTAACTGAATCAATAACATTTTATTTACTCACCGAGACATCATCATTGGGATACATAAGCAATTCTCTATGCGAATCATTCTGTATAAGTGTTTTATTCTTTGCAATAAATCCCTCGAAGTCAATGGGTTCCACAACCAAAGGTTTATTCTAAAATTAGACAAAAAAAGAAAATACATTTATTGATACCTCAAAACACGCACATCATTATTTTTAGAAATGTCCATACTTAAGGGAAACTAAAATTAATTAATTAACTAATAGCTAGACCAAGATAACTATAAATATTATAGGTGGTAAACATTTCGTAAACTGTTATGTAAAGATTGAAAAATAAAAAAATATTTTTCATAGGCATCAAAGGAGTAAAACATGCACAGTGGTTAGAAATTTCTGCTGAATTTTCATTTTCAAGTTTTTTTTTTTGCCTGTTAAAGCGAAGACGAGACGAGCTCAATGATCGTCGCAATGGAAAAGGAGAGAGCTAGAGATCATCCCACACACCAACTACTGTGACACGCGTTTCGTCTAATTAAACTCTAATGGATCAAGGGAAATTTTCATTAAATACTATCTTTATTCATTTATTTATTTATTTTTTATTTATAATGATTACCGGCGGTAATCATTTTGGAGGCGATTTTGATTTGAAGCGTACAAAACAAGTTGGTTATTAAATATCAGGTGTCCCTTTGTCAACACGGGAAAAACTAGCTTAGTTCTTAACTCAAAGTACTATGAACAACAAGACGTGGAACTGTAGGTCTGTCGGACGGGCGGATATGATGCATTGTGCATGATGACTAAACCATTCATCCAAACGCTTCCACTGCTGGTGTGATATGAATCCTGATAATTCTGAGAATTTCTTTTCTTCAAAACTCATTTAAAACAATCGCTCCTTTGTGTGTAGCATTCGCTTGATTATTGGAGGCTACCGTAGCGCATAGGTTAGCATGCCCACCTATGACACTGAACGGGGAGAACATCAGAAAAAATTGTCAGTGGTGGTTATCCCCTCCTAATGCTGGCGACATTTTTGAGGTACTATGCCATGGAAAAACTTCTCCCCAAAGAGATGTCTTAGTACGCAAGCCGTTTGGACTAGGCTACAAATCGCAGATCCCTTATTTGAGAAGTTAGTCCATGTTTGTTAATGGAATGTTCATGAAGAATTTGCTATGTGCACTCGCTTTATCATTAGGCTTGAGAACTCGAAGATATGGATTACAAAAATATTTGCGTTTTTATGCGGAGTAGCTGCAAATTCGGCCGCGAACAGTCAGCGATTTCGAGAGGAAGGTCTCAGTGAGGGGTCAGGTGGCACTTACTCTTACTTAAATACTGAGAGCCAATGATACTCGAGTTGACAAGGCGGGTTATTGGAGTCTTTAACTAACCAATGACCAATATCAGCGTATGTTCCGAGGTAAAGGGCGGCGGGAGGCGAGCGTCGGATCTTGGAGCTAGCGGCTCGCGCCATCTAGGGATATATAGATTCGGATCATTACCTTGTTGCAGCAAAGGTTCGCACCCGTCTGAGCGAATGCAATCTGACATTGCACGGAATCTGGACGTTGAAAAGCTACAAACACAACAGATGGCAACAGCATAATCCACTCGACAGACCCAACTGCTTGATGAAAGCACTGCTTGTCCTGATGATATAACGGCGCAGTGGCAAACCACGTACTTGTGTACCGGTAGTCTCCCCCAAGAAACCCTTGGTACGACCAAGAGTGTCGAGAGCTACTGAAGCCAAGAATTGCGCCTGCAATCAGTAGCAACGCGTCAGATAAAGAAGAGGTATCGGGAGAAAAGGAGAGAGGAGAAACGTCTATTCCACAGAAAGAAGAAGGAAATGGAAAGACGTGAGTGTTAGCAAATTGAGATGTACAAGTGTCAGAATGAACTCCGGAAATTCTTCCAAAGAATCAAACCGATGGCTTTGGTACAGGCACATCCTTCTGCAGAGACAAAGAAGAAAATCTGGTAATTCATACAGACAGTGTGCTGAGGATATGGAATGAACATTTAACCAAGCTGCTAATATCCGACGATGGCGGCGAAGAAAATACCGAAGGATCAATCCCTGATGATAGTATAGAATGTTTGCCTCCTAGTCAGAATGAGGTCCAAGTAGCTGGGACCCGACTGAAGAACAACAAGGCAACAGGAGCCGACGGGTTGCCCGCAGAACTTAAGACCGTCTGCGTGATCGGACCATAAGAACGCATACCCGATGATTGGAACCTCAGCATACTATGACCGGTACACAAGGAAGGAGACCAGACGGATTGTGCCAACTACAGAGGAATAAGTTTCTCCCCATCGCATACAAGATACTCTCGAGCGTACTGTGTGAAAGATTTAAACATAAACTTAATGAGAAAATTAGGCATGCTGCTTAAGGCTTGGTAAATCAACCATGGACCAGATATTCACACTGCGCCAAATCCTCCTCCTGCCTACTTTCGAATAAGTAGGCAGTTTAGAAACAAGGCCACCTCTCGACAGACGAAAATTACACTATACTAGATACTGATACTATCCGTGTTATATGGTGAGACAGTGCTTAGAGTGTTTGAGAGAAAGAGTCTTCGGAAAAATTTATAGACCAGTATGCGTTAATGGAGAATATCGGCGTCGTAAGGACCACGAGCTGTATGACGACAATAGCATAGTTACACGTATCAAAATACAACGGCTGCGTTGGCTAGGTCATGTTGTCAGAATGGATGAAGAAGCTCCAGCTAAGATGACTTTTTAAGGCAAACACGATGGTACACGCAAACCGGAATGACCAAAAGCCAGATGGAAAGATCAAGTGGTTGGAGACACCTCGAAACTTGGTGTCATAGATTATAGAAGGAGCGCAGAAGATCGAGGAATGCTATTCTGAGTTCGGCTTATGGGACAAACGTTCTGCCATAGCCAATTAAAGTAAAGTATAACAAGTATGGACCGTACTTGTCATAGCTTTAAGAAGTCATAAACATCACCATATCCAAAATTTGAATCAGATAGTAATTGAGGGCGCAATTAGGGGTCCAAGAATTCAATTCGGGCGAAAGGTTTGTATGGGAGCTATATCTGGTTATCGACAGATTTGGATCACACTTGACACGGCTGTTGGAAGTCATAGCAAAACTTTACGTTCAAAATAACAGACAAATCAGGTGGTAATTGCGCCTTTCGGAGGCTCTAAAAGTCAAATCTGAAGATCGGTTTATATGGCAGCTATATCAGGTTACGGACCGATTAAGACCATACTTGGCACACCTGCAAAATTTGAGCCAAATCGGATAAGAATGGCGGATATATTTGAATGTATAAATAATTTTGATCCTTTGATCCTCTTCACATTTAGCGATTTACGATTTCACGATTTAGCCATGTGCGTCCGTCTGTCGAAAGCACTTTAAATTTCTAATGAGTAAAGTTAGTTAAAATTTGTACAGGCACTATTAGAGTAAGTCGGTTGGGATTGTAAATGAGCCATATTGGTCCATGTTTTGATTTAGCTGCCATATAAACCGATCTCGGATCAGGAGCTTCTAGAGGGCGCAATTCTTATCCAGCCAATAAAAAAAACCCCATAGGCATTTCTTGTTGTGACCTCTCATTATACTTTTTTAATTTTTGCCTAAAAAAAAACCGTCCAAAGAAATTGACAAATGCTTGGCAACGGAACTTAAGACGCTTTTACTTGTTTGTTGTTGCTTTTTTTTTTAATTCCGTCATACTGTGCAGCATTAAGAAAGGTCGTGATGTAATTTCACAATCTTTAAGGGTGTGTGCATGAGGACGGGCCAAATCGTTTTTGGTTTGTTACGAAAAGACATGCAAATCCTTGGGGAATTGTAAAAGGCTTATGGCTTATTTGAATGTATATAACAAAATGTCTCAAATGATTTTGGTAGGCAATCACTTAAGAGGAAAAATTAAAAAATAAAACACACCTCAGACAATAGAAGTATATAAATTTGATGAAAATGAAAAGCTATCGACATAAACTAAAAAACAATAAATAAATTTTGTTTATTCACCTAACCAAGGACAATGAAAATTTTTAGGTATTTCAAATAAAACATTCATAGTTTTGGAAAGCTTTTAAATAATCAAATACTTTTCTACTACAAAAGCAGCTGTCGCTAATGACGCAGAAGACGATAGCGATGATAACAATCAGAACTAGAAGAGAGGAATAACATAAAATACGGTCAAGGTTAGTTACAACATTGTTTGGCTGGCTGTCCGTCAGAGGCAGGGCCTCTGTGGATAAGCGCTGACAGATTTGCCACCATCATCATGATGCAAAGTGCGAATGCTCTGCCTTCTTCTGACATCTGAAGACGATGATCATCTGCGTCATTACTTGGGGGAAAGACAAATTGTTTAAACAGCACTAAATGGTCATGGTGAACTAAACACTTGCAAACACTTTTTCATCTTCTCCATCTCCTTTGATAGCAATCAATAAACAAGAGCCATAAACATTTTTACAAGGCTTCTGCAACAAATTTTTCAAATATAAACAATAATTCGAAGGGCATTGAACGTCTGTACATAAAGGAACGAACTTTAGTTTTTTGGAACATTTTCATTCCAAAAATTCCTATTTCTATTTTTTAATCGCACAAAGCTTTGGAATTTTGCGTTATTGTGTATTCTAAAGTTTATTTGCCAACACAAAGCTGCCAGCCCATTAACATAATTTTCCTATTTTTTTTTTATATGTTTTGTTAAACAACAAACTTTGAACAGAATAACCGCAAGGGAATATGGAATAAACCCCTAATGTCTTAAAATTAAGTTAAACAACCATTGAGGCAAATTTGAAAATGATTTATGGGATCTTTTTTGAAAATTTTTTACAAAATATATTTGGCTTTAAAAAAAGTGGTGGGAAATAATTGGCTCAAATTCAAATATGTTAATATTACAAGAGAAAACAAATTTATGTTTGTGTCTAAAGATTTAACAAGTCAAATAGAGACAAATTTATTTATTAGGTATGAAGAAATACCTAAATTAAAAAACAAAACGTGGCATTTTAAGAGTAAAAGAAAACTAACCCATTAAAGATGATTGTTTGAAAAAAAATATTTTTTTTTTATTTTATATTCATTTAAATTCACTGTGAATTTATTTTATTAAAAATTTAGAATTATAGAATATATAATTATTTTGTTTGGTTAACTATTTTTTTCACTTGTTTTTTTTTTTATTTTATCCTAGGCACTCAGTATTTGTGCAAGAGCCGGTGCCACCCGGCCTCTCACAGAGACTCTCCGCTCAATAACGCTAATTGTCCGCGACTACCATTGCAGCTACTCCGTATGGCCGCGCCTGGTAGCTCGCAGCTAAGCTTCACGTGACAGCAAAGAACACCACACAAATCGGACCTCAAAGTTCCAACCTGTGTGATGCACATAGCTATCCCATGCCGGGATAACCTGATAAAGGTGACATATAAACCGATCTGGGATCTTGACTTCTTGAGCCTCTATAGGCCGAAATAATCTTAATTTGGCTGAAATTTTGTACAACGGCGTCTCCCATGACCTTCAACATACGTGTCGAATATGGTCTGAATCGTTCTACAGCCTGATACAGCTCTCCTATAAATCGATCTCCCTATTTTACTTCTTCAGCCTCTAAAGGGCGCAATTCTCATTAGATTTGGCTGAAATATTACACAATGACTTCTACTATGATCTCCAACTTTCATTTTCATTTTACAAAATTTTTCGCAGGTATTTTTTTGGTCTAAGAACTATTGATTGATTTGGTCCAAAAACTATTGATTTTGAAAAAAAACGGCCCAAAATTAAATATCGCTTCCATGTATATCTTTAATCCGATATGCCCTTTTAAGTCTTTAGTATACACACATTTGGTCCATTCGTTACCAATTTTAGTATTAGATTTTTTGGGTGTGTGTGTGTGTATAGCTCCCATTTATATTTTTCATACACTTTGACCTATTAAGGCTGTAGAAGTCTGAATTTTAGTCCGATCTTTACCAAATTTGGCAGTGCTTTTTCGATGTTGTAATAAGTGTGCAAAATTTCATCAAAATCGGTTCAGATTTAGACATATCTCCAATATATATATTTCATTCGATGTGCCCTTTTAAAGATGTAGAAGGCATAATTTTAGTCCGAATTTGTCACAAAGTGCTTTTTTTACGTCCTAATATGTGTGCAAAATTTCATCAGAATCGGTTCAGAATTAAACATAGCTTCCATATACATATTTTTCCAATATGGTCTTTTAAGACTGCAAAAGCCACAATTTTGGTCCGGAGGCCACCGTAGCGAAGAGGTTAGCATGTCCGCCTATGACGCTGAACATCCAGGTTCGAATCCTGGAGGGAACATCAGAAAACATTTCGGCGGTGGCTATCCCCTCCTAATGCTGGTGACATTTGTGAGGTACTATGCCATGTAAAAACTTCGGCTATAAAAAGGAGGTCCCTGAGCTTAAAATTAAATCGGACAGCACTCATTGATATGTGAGAAGTTTGGCCCAGTTCCTTAATAGAATGTTCATGGGCAAATTTGGAATTTGCTTTACCACATTTTGCACGAGATGTTTTGTTTCACGTTCCAATATGTGTGCAAATTTCATCAACATTGGTCCAGATTTATATGTAGGTTAGGTACGGTATGAGTGCCTAGATTTATATGTAGCTCTCATGTATATTTTTTAGCCTATATTTGCCTTTAAAACTGCACTAGCTAAAATTTAAGTCCTATTGCAAAAACATCTTGCTCTTCTATTCCATATTACAAAATAAAAGGCTGACAAGATTTAGACATAGGTTCTATTGATTAAAAGTTGTGCGTAGACTCGTTGGTGTAGGGTATTATATAGACGCCAGCGTCCGACTTTAGCCTTTCTTTACTGGTTTTGCTTTATTTTTCATTTGTTGTTACACATAAATTGAAAAAATAAATCGACATGCTTAATAAGAATGTTTCCAGATTACATTATTCGTGTTGCGCAATTGGAAAAATTCCACATTATTCATAAAATCACCTTCAGCACTACAACTTCCTTTCGATATTGATAGTACGCTCCCACTCGTACGTATGGTGTATGGTAAAAATCACTTGATTCATAATTTTTCATTAATGAAATCATCAGAATTGTAGTGCAAGGCGGCAGAGCTTCCATTTGGTTTTTCTCTTGTTTTTCTTCAATCTCTCTTAAACGAAGGCTGTTTTTCAATTTAATTCAATGGAAGTTCATTGAGTTTATCGCTCAATAGCATCACAATTATTTCCTCCAAAGCAAAATGCATGCAAATGACGAATGGTATTTTGTTGAACAGCAGCAGAAACAGAGGCAGACGATAGATAGTGACGAAGCAAATTAGTACATGGAAACAAATTTGGTTTTTGTTTTTATTTATGGATAATAGAAATCAAATTTTAACATTTTATTTGGGAAATATTTTGAACAAGATTCATGATAAATTTAATAAAGGTATAATATGAAAGTATCAAATCAAAGATCAACTTTGCATGAGACCTATATCAAAATCTGAACCAACACGGCCCATTTGCGACCCCAAAAGATCAACAAACACTAAGAAGTTTCTGTGTATGGCTAGATCGACTTAGAATGTCAACATCACGTCAGATCAATGTTTGGAGGTGTTACAAAGGGAATGGCGGGTTTTGTTTACCATTCAGTGGTTGGTATACATAATTTTGAATTTGGGAACTCCTTAAAACTTGCAATTTCTGCTGATTTATCTTTCTTTGTACATGGCTAATATAGATATAGATGACATTGTCACTCATATTGTCTTTGACGACCTTATGGCTGACAGCATAAACATGATAAATTTAATAAAGGTACTTTACATGAGAGTTATCCTAATCTGAACCAACACCGCCCATTTGCGATCCCAAAAGATCAACAGACACTAAGAAGTAGCTGTGCATGGCTAGATCGACTTAGAATGTCAACATCACGTCAGATCAATGTTTGGAGGTGTTACAAAGGGAATGGCTGGTTTTGTATACCATTCAGTGGTTGGTATACATAATTTTGAATTTAGGAACTAATTAAAACTTGCAATTGCAAAAAAAAAAATTTTTTGTCGTACATGGCTAACATAGATGACATTGTCACTCATATTGTCTTTGACGACCTTATGGCTGACAGCCTTATCGCTGCAAAACTATATCTCTGCTATCACAATGGCAGACTGTCGCTACAACAAAGCCCCAAAATCAAATGTCGTCTATAATGTGGTGCAAGATTTGATATTTGAATTGCCTTGGTGACATTATCCCTCATATTTTCTTGAATGGTTTTTATCGAAATTATAACGCTGAACATCTGGGTTCGAATTTTAGCGAGATCACCGGAAAAAAATTTTTATTTGTGAGTATGCCCTCACAAATGCAGGTAAGACTTCTGAGATCTGTGGCCATTTACAAATTGCTTCCCGCCACGGGATACTATTACGAGAAACTATTACGAGAAGCTGCGAGCTACCGGGCGCGTCCACAGGTTGCGGATAGTGGAACGCTTCATACGGCGTAGCTGCAACGGCAGTCGCGGACACTCCGCGGTATCGAGCGGAGGGTCTCAGTGAGAGGCCGGGCGACATCGGCTCTTCCGCAAATACTCAGTGCCTATGATGCTTGATATGACAAGGCGAGTTATTGGCGCCTTTAAATAACCAATGTCCAACCTGTTCCCGCGGCGATCGGTCCTTTGGACCGGAACGAACTTGCTCACCTATAGGAGCTTGACGAGGATCGCCACCTCCATATGCAAATGTGGTTACAAAAACAAATTGCTTTTACCAAGTAAAACTTCTACACCAAGTGGTATAGTCCTGATGATCGCCGTTAAGGCTATAAAAAGAATGTCATTTAGGGTTAGGTTAGGTAAGAGTGGCAGTCTTTACAGACTCACTTAGACAAATTTAAATTCATTGTGGTACCAAAGGATCTACAGACCAAGGCTTCTGGCGGAAATCGAACCAACGACCCTTGCACTGGTAATCCAAGCACGCTACCAACTCGGCTACCGGGGCGCCTGTCATGTCATTTATTATTAGGCTAAATCTTTAGAACTGGCCACCATCGACCCGAACCAGATCGTAGAAAACACAAGGGAAATAAATCAACAGCTTCCAACTACATTGGGCCCCATTTGATGATGTCTAACCGAAAGATAGGTTTATGTGGCAGCTGTAGCTAAACATAAACTAACAAGACATTGAGGCCTGATCCAGTTTTCGAAAACGCAACGCAAAAAACTGGAAACGTCTATGTTTGAATGCATACTCTTATCAAATCTATATATTAGGAGGAAGCTCAAGTGATTTCAAATCTTTAAAGAGAAGGACCTATTAAATATAGGCTAAACAATTTTTTGCGTTTCGAGAATTCGAAAGCCGGAATAGGCCTGATTGTCTTGCATGTTGTCATCCATTACATGAATCTAAATTTTTATACTCACCGCCATAGGATGGGGGTATACTAATCTAGTCATTCCGTTTCTAACACCTCGAAACATTGATCTAGGACCCCATAAAGTATATATATTCTTGATCGATCCATCCGTCCGCTTAAAATTATACCCAGATACTTTATATTGATGTTTGTCGTTGGGGATTGCAAATGGGCCATATCGGTACAGATTTAGATATAGCTCCCATATAAACCAATCTCCCGATTTGACTTCTTGAGCCCATGGAAGCCACAATCTTTGCCCGATTTGGCTGACATTTTGCACATAGTGTTCTGTTATGACTCCCAACAAACTGTGACAATTACGGTCCAAATCGGTCAAGAGCCTGATATAGCTTCCATATAAACCAATCTCCCGATTTGACTTCTTGAACCCATGGAAGCCATAATTTTTGTCCGATTTGAATGAAATTTTGCACAACTTTCAACATCTGTGCCAATTACGGTCCAAATCGGTCAAGAACCTGATATAGCTCCCATATAAACCGATCTACCGATTTGACTTCTTGAGCCCCTGGAAGGCTCAATTTTTATCCGATTTGGCTGAAATTTTGCACATAGTTTTTTGTTATTACTCCTAACAACGGAGCCAAGTACGGTCCAAATAGGTCTATAACCTGATATAGCTCTCATATAAACCGTCCTCCTGATTTGACTTCCTAAGCAACCAGAAACTGCCATTTTTGTCCGATTTGGCTGAAATTTTGCGCATAGGTTTCTATTTTGACTTCTAACAACTGTTCCAAGTACGGTTTAAATCTGTGTATAATCTGATATAGATCCCATATAAAACGATCTGCCGATTTGATTTCTTGAGCTCCTGGAAGCGGCAATTTTCATCCGATTTGCCTGAAATTTTTACATGGTGTTCTGTTATGACTCCCAACAACTGTGCCAAGTAGGTTTCAAATCTATCACGAACATGATATAACTCCCATATAAACCGATCTCCGATTTGAATTCTTTAGCTCTCACAAGCCGCTATTTTTTCCGATTTGGCTGAAATTTTGCATATAGTGTTCTGTTATGACTCTCAACAACTGCGCCAATTACGTTCCAATTCGGTCTATAACTAGATGTAGCTCCCATATTTTAGCAGAATCCATGTTCGTGGGTTCCCAAGATTCGGTCCGGCCGAAATTAGCAAGCTTTCACTTGTTTTTGTTTATTTCTCACATAGATATCATAGTTGGAAGCTATCTCGTGCTACCAGTTCAGGCGAAGTGGGTTCGATTCATACCATAGACTTTTTTCGAATAGTTATCAAAGTAAGTTTGACTGCGGCCACTAAAACCTTACCCATCCTACTTACACATTCTACAACATTCTCTAGATTTTTATCTTCCCAAAGCCTTTTTAAACATTTTTGTGTATATATGCAGCAAAGTGGAAAATTGAATTGTACTATTGGCATTTCCAGCGTCGTTGATTAAACTTAAGTGAATTGTATTCTGAACCAATGCTGCAATAGATTGAACAGAAATTGATCCACTCACATTGTAAAAAACCCGATTTTTTTCAATAGAATAATGGATTCAACGAACCATTTGCTTCGTGTTGCTTGCAATGGACAGAAATGTGTTGCCATAGAGACGGCGGGCCAATTCAGGCATATTCGCATTGTAAGTAAATAACGACCTATTGACTTCTGGCTTTTGTGAGTTGCATCCCAAAAAACAAATCTCAAATATCAAACCAATTGCATTTTTATTTCGACATGAATATTGGGAATCTCAAAAAAAAAAATGGAATTAAAAAGCCACTTAGTCATTGCATTCCTTATGGCTAGAATTTTCAGTTCAGTACACAGTGCATTATGATTTGAATATACATACTCAAAATTTGAAACGCTTAATATGCGTTCTTTTATAGTTCGATCCAATTTCAAACTAAGTTCCCATGTTTGTGTTGGCCCCACCAGATATGGAACATAAAAAAAATGAATGAAAATGTAAACAGCAACCGCAAATTGTGGTCTATCGAAAAGAGCACGTGTGGTCTATAGGGTGGTTTAGATAATGGAAAATAAAATATTTCTCAAAAAATACCATACCTAAATTTCTATTTAAATGTGATAATTAATTTACTATATTATTAGAAATTTCCATAAAATTTTTTGTTTTGCTAGAAATTTGTATTTAAAAATAAATCATCCAGAGGCGGTTTAATCCAGCAACCACAAAGTTGGTAATAGCACACGCATTAAATAACGAAAAAAAAAAAAATAAAAAATATTTTTCATACATGCTTCCTTTTATACATGTGTAGGCAACTTTTTGGTCATTGGCTTTCTCCCCTGGCATACCAAAATTGCAATGCAAGGGGAGTTGAAGCAATATAAAGCCAAAAATGTTTAATCGATGTTTGATTGAACCTCCGCCCAGTTTGGCAGCTTGTATGGCTTGTATTTGCTATCGTTTAATGTAAAAAGGGGTTAAGTGTTTTTTATCACCCAGAAGTCAATTCAATCAAAATAAAAAAACAACAACAAAATATATATGATGGTACTTAAAGAGGGAACAAGAGAAGGTTTATAGGGTAATAGTTTTTCGATACAATTTTTTTTTATATAGGAAATTATAATAAAATTTCTTTGATTTGATTTTCAGAAAACTTTGTTTTTAGCTGAAAACTTTTATTTGTATACCCACCACCGTAGGAAGGGGGTATATTCATTTATTCATTCGGTTTGCATCACATCGACATATTAATTTCCGACCCTACAAAGTATATATATTTCTAAGACAATTAAACGATGTCCGTGTGTCTATCCGTCTGTCCATCCGTCTGTTGTAATCACTCTACAGCCTTCGAAAATTCAGATATTGAGCTGAAACGTTAGCACACATACGTCCCAAATCGGACCATATTTGAATATAGCTGCTATATAGACCGATCTGCCGATAAAGGGCCTAAAGCCCATAAATGCTTTATTTTTTATCAGATTTCGCTGAAATTTTAAACACTGAGTAGCTTAAGGCTTCCCGAAATTTGACCCAAATATGGTTCAGATCGACCTATATTTATATAGCTGCCATATATACCGATCTGCCGATAAAGGGTCCGAAGCCCATAAAAGCCATATTTATTACCCGATTTCGCTGATATTTGAAACAGTGGGTTATTTTAAGCCTACCGACATCTGACCTAAATATGGTTCAGATCGGACTATATTTAGATATAGCTGTCATATAAACCGATCAGAAGCCCAAAAAAAGCTCTATTTTTTACCCGATTTCCCGGAAATTTGAAACAGTGTGTTATTTGAAGTCTCCCAACATCTGATCTAAATAGGGATCAAAATGGACTATATTTAGATCCGCCGATAAAGGCGCTTAAACCCCCATAAAAGGGTTATTTTTTAACCGATTTCGCTGAAATTTAAAACAGGATGTAATTTTATGCCTCCCAACATAGGACCAAATATGGTTCAGATCGGATCGGTTAGATATAGCTGCCATATAGACCGATCTGCCGATAAAGGGTCTGAATCCCAAAAAGGCTCTATTTATTACCCGATTTACCAGAAATTTGAAACTGTGGGTTATTTTAAGCCTCCCGACATCTGACCTATATATGGATCAAAACGGACTATATTTAGATATAGCCGTCATATAGACCGATCTCCCGATAATGAGTCTGAAGCCCTTAAAGGCTCTATTTATTACCCGATTTCGCTGAAATTTTAAACAATGGATTTGATAAGCCTCCCGGCATCTGACCTAAATATGGATCAAAACGGACTATATTTAGATATAGCTGCCATATATACCGATCTGACGATAAAGGGGCTGAAATACATAAAAGATTTATTTTTTAACCGATTTCGCTAAAATCTGAAACAGGATGTAATTTTATGCCTCCCAAAATAGGACCAAATCGGATCGGACTTTATTTAGATATAGCTGCCATATAGACCGATCTGCCGATAAAGGGTCCAAAGCCCATAAAAGCTTTATTATTTTTTAACCGATTTCACTGAAATTTGAAAGAGTGAGTAATTTTACGCTTTATAACATCCGACTCGAATATGGTTCAGATCGCACTGTATGGTGTCATATAGACGGATATGCCGGTTAAGGGTCTGAAGCTCATAAAAGTTTTATTTATTATCCGATTTTGTTGAAATTTGAAATACAAAATTCAAGGGTGACTTTATTAGACCACTCAATGTCCGTGCCGAATTTGGGTGCATAAGTTATTAAATCTTCACCGGATTGTGACGAAAGGGGGTTTACATATCCAAAGTTCGGCCCGGCCGAATTTAATGCCTTCTTACTTGTTATCTTATTGTACCCTCCATCATAGAATGGTGGTATACCAACATCGTCATTCCGTTAGCAAAATGCAAATTTTCCCATGAATACTCCATTTAGGAACATGGTTTAAGCAAGCTCATCAAGTTTAAGCTCAATGGTAAGAATAGGGCTGGCAAAATATCGATGACGCTATCGATATTTTCGATTTATAATATCTCAAAAATTATAACTTAAAAAAGCCGGGACCAAGCCTGATACCTTCTATCGCCATATCGCGTTGAAACACATTTTTCTATCCCATGTAGCATGTAGCTTTCATATTATCCACTATATATTAGAACAAGAAGAATATAGTTCTACAAGTCTACCATTCGTTAAGCGTACTCAATGTAAAATCATGTAAGAAGAAGACCAAAAAAAATATTTACTACTACTACTTGACTAAACAAAAATAAGCAATTCGACACCGAATGTATCCCTTAAGATACATTGCGCCTATAGAGGGCGCAATTTTTTATCCGATTAGGCTAACATTTTGTACAATGATTTCTCTCATGACTTCCAACTGACTTTATTAACCTAGGTTTTATTTGGTCTACTATGCATTGATATTGCTTCTATATATAAGTCGATCTCCTGATTTTTACTTCTTATTTTCGTTTGAAATATAAGTGATGGGAAATTAACGATAGTATTGATACTATTATTATTAAAACTATCGAAAGCATGCAAACTTTCAAACGAGTAGAGCTAGGTGATTGAAATTATGCACAAATACTTCTTATAGTGTTGGTCTGTTTAGATACTAAATGGGTCAAATCAGTCCATGTTTTGATATGGCTCCCATATAAACCGATACCTCAATGTCTGTTTGCGCTCTTATTCATGATAGCCAAATTGTTTTGAATAGCAACATACACTTGCTCAACTTTTATAAGTTCTCTGCAAAGCTATTCTTTGATAGAAAGCGATCTGGAAGATGTTCGAAAAATCACGAAACCGATATCTCAATTTGACTTCTTGAGCCTCTACAGGACGCAGTTATTATTTAATTTGCCTGAAATTTGGAAAATGGTATTGTTCCATAAGTTGATAGAGCTCCAATATTTTTGAAAAATGTCATTCAAAGAATTGTCCTATGCGATCTATGGTGGCGGATATATAAGATTCGGCCCGGCTGAACTTAACATGTTTTTTCTGTAAAACCAACTGAAATACTCGTAACATTTTTCAAACAGTTAATCAGCTGACAATTTGCCATCTCTTTTAGCGTATTGAAGTTGCCATCCCTATATAACGTTTGAATCGGTTGTCAGCATGCTTAGCATAACCCCATAGATGGCACTGCAATTATTGTTATTGCTGTTGAAGTTGCTTTAACACAATCCCCGCCTACAAGATTACAAGGTCATCTTGGTTCATAAACATTGTATTTTAGGTTAACCCTTAAACTGCAATGAAGACATCGAATAGCGAAATGAAACAGTGCAGTTGATGAAACAATTTAATGATCAAAATGGGTGTATCATGCGACTCGTTAAAGACCAAAACAGAATGAGGGCGTTGGGCATTGCTTTTGAGCGTTGCATTGAAAAATGCAACTCTGCAAACTAAAGCAATACGCAAAAGTTAAAGAATTTTCAACTTTGATGAGCGTGATTTTGTGTTGCCATACGTGAAGTAGTTTTTGTGTTTTTGGGCGTTAAAGCTAAAAGTTGTTTGACTTTGGAGCGTTCTTTGCGGGAACTGTTTGCAGAGCTGTATTTTTTATAGCAACGCTCAAAAACAAAGCTCAACGGGCTCATTCTGTTTTGCTCTTAAGTCTCGTTGTTTATTGACTGACTTCTACATTTGGTTGGTGCAAGTTCTTTACATGGCGAATATAAATCGAAATATTTAAAAAATAAGAAAATAACTTTCATTTTTGTCTTTAAAAATTTTTTAAATAAATTTGCCATTAATGTGAAACATCCACACCAACTTTCCAATCTATATAAAATACATATCTTTTTAGCCTTAAACATGCAAAGAATGTCTGTTGCATGTTTAGTTTTTAAATTCATAGGACCGCAACATGATGTGCACCATGGATAAACATTCAAATTTGCAGCTTCAATAAAATCAACAATTTGCTTTCAAAGGTCTCCTTTACTTTAACAGAAAGTTGTCAAAAGAAAACTTTCCATCATTAAATATCGAATTTTAGTCATGTTTAGGCGGCCGTGGTTTGCTGATTTGGAAGAGCTGGCACTCATTGACGATTAGCTGACGGTTGGGTGGTAGACAATTTCGCACTTTAGTACTTGAGTGCTGTTTATTTTTAAGCTGCGTTTAAGCATGGCTATAAAGCTTCACATTGTTGGCGGTGACGGACTTGCAATTTTTATTGCTTGGGAAAAAGTTGTCGTTTTTACACATGTCTTATTATGGTCCAAGAAAACCATTCAAGCGTTGCGTTTTTTTGTTCAAAAGTTTTTTTTAGGCACAAAACCACATTGAAACAAAAGCAAAATCTAAAAAACCAACAGGCCACACACATCAAAGTCATGGTCTAGTTCAGTTAAATTCAGGTTCAGTGTTAAATGCAAGAAAAGAAACCATAAACAAACAAAAAAAAAACTAAAACACAAATGCGGCTGCCACCAAAAGTAGTTCAATTTTATAAAATGAAATGTGTAAAAGCACTGTGGGAGAAATTTTGAAAAAAATATCCAATTTTATTTACCTGAACAGAAAATTCGGTCAAAAATAAATTTTTATAGAAAATGACATAGAAATCGGATTTTAACTAAATTTTCTAAAAATTAGTTTTTTCCTTTTTTTGTCAATGACATTGTTAAATTTTTTTTCTAAAAAAATTATGTAAAAAATTTGTTTCTAGAGAAAATATAGTCAAAAATTTTATTTTCATAGAAAATTTTGTCAAAGCTTAATTTTTATAGAAAATATCAAAATTATATTTCCATAAATTTTTTTTCAAAATTGAATTTCTAAAGAAGTTTTTTCTTAATTTTCATTATACAGAAAAAAATTTTCAAGAAATTTTTTATTCAAAATTAATTTTTATAGATTTTTTTTAAATTTACTTTTATAAAATTTTGCATTCTTTTAATTATACTTCAAAAAAAATACTTTTATTTTTTTTTTTTTTTTTTTTTTTGAGAATTAAAAAAAATAACGAGCCAATCATTTTTTATACTCACCACCATAGGATGGGGTATACTTATCTAGTCATTCCGTTTGTAACAACTCGAAATTTTGACCTAGGACCCCATAAAGTAAATATATTCTTGGTCGTTTCGACATTCTGATTCGAACTAGCCATGTCCGTCCGTCCGTCTGTGGAAATCACGGTAGCGATCGAGCGCGTAAAGCTTACCGCTTGAAATTTTGCACAGCTACCTACGATGTAGGTCGTTGGGGATAGCAAATGGGCCATATCGGTTCAGATTTGGATATAGCTACCATATAAACTGATTTCCCGATTTGACTTCTTGAGCCCCTGGAAACCCCTTTTCATGCGATTTGGCTGAAATTTTGTACATAGTATTCTGTTATGACTCCCAACAACGGAGCCAAGTACGGTTCAAATCGGTCTATAGCCTGATAGAGCTCCCATATAAACCGATCTCCCGATTTGAATTCTTAAGCCCCTGGAAGCCTCAATTTTCATCCGATATGGCTGAAATTTTGAACATAGTATTCTGTTATGTCTCCCAACAACGGAGCCGAGTAACATAAAAATCGGTCTACAACCTGATAGAGCTCCTATATAAACCGATCTCCCGATTTGACTTCCTGAGTCCCTAGAAGCCACAATTTTTGTCCGATTTGCACATAGTGTTCTATTTTAAGTTCCATCAGCTGTACCAAGTACTTAAGGCTTATATCTGTGTATAACCTGATATGGATCCCATATAAACCGATCTCCAGATAAGACTTCTTGAGCCCCTGGAAGCCCCAATTTTCATCCGATTTGGCCGAAATTTTGTATGTGGTGTTCTGTCATGACCCCCAACAACTGCGCCAAGTACGGTTTAAATCGGTGAAGAACATGACATAAGTCCCATATAAACCGATCTCCCGATTTGACTTCTTGAGCCATTATAAGCCGCGATTTTTATCCGATTTGGCTGAAATTTTGCATATAGTATTCTGTTATGACTCTTAACAACTGCGCCAAGTATGATCTAATTCAGTCTGCAACTAGATATTGCTCCCATATTTTAGCAGAATCCATGGTGGTGGGTTCCCAAGGTTCGGCCCGGCCGAACTTAGCACGCTTTTACTTGTTTAAATTTAATTTGTATCAAAAATTTTATTTCTATAAAAAATTAAAAAAAAAATTCTTTTGTCACCAATTTTTTAAAAAAAAATTATTTCTATCAAAATTTATTTCTAATTTTTTTTAATAAAAAAAAATAGGGTTTTTACAATTCTAAATTTAATTTCGTTATATTTTATAAAATTTTGTAAATTTTTTTCTATTGCCAATTTTGCCTACATTATAGTTCTATAGACGGACGATGACAAACATTGTCCCAATTTTATAATTTTCCCCCACTGTGCACCAACTTACCAAATGATGTTGATTTTTTCAATTTTACCATCAAGTGGTAGCAAGTAATTACGCTTTAACTAATAAAAACCCCAAGCCAGTCACTCGTCCGTCAGTTTGTCAGGCAAGCAAACACAAATGAAAAAATCCAATATTTTGGTTTTCAATTGAAATTCTTGTTTTAAGAACATATCCCTACTTAAACTGCCAAGCGGAACTTGTTTCTGAAGTTTACATAACAAAAGAAGAATTTTGAATATTCAAATTAAGCCATAATTGCTCGAAAACAAAACACACACTACAATGGGCCAATAGTGAGCCACACTTGAAAGCATAGCTTTATGTACAAGTTTTTTTTTCTCCTTACGCTTTTCTCTTTTGTGTTTTATTTTTTAATTTTTTTTTTATTTCAATCTTTTTAAAATACAATGGCAACACTTGTCTCTTCCGGTTCTGTGAGTTCGTTCGATGGTTTCGAGAACCAAAATTGGGTGTTAAAAGTTCACACATTTCGAAACCAGAACCATTTACAAAAAGCTGAAATCAACCCCTCTATGAACTGGTGCAGCTGGAGTTTTAAACGGAAAACAGGCATTTCTAACCCCTAAATGGGTTAAATGCTTTAATACTTTAAAATTGAAACTTGGGATAAAAAGTTGTAACATGTATCAAATAAGTAACATAATCATATTTTGTTTTAAACTGCCTCTAAAATTTTATGTAGAAATAAAAATTTTACAAAATATTTTATGAAAATAAAAATTTTACAAAATATTTTATGAAAATAAAAATTTTAAATGTTTTATAGAAACTAAATTTTGACAAAACATTTAAAAAAAAAATAAAAAGTTTGGTAAAATTTTTTATAAAAAGAAATTGGTAAAAATTTTCTAAAGAATTTATTGACAAAAATTTTGTATAGAAGTTAAAATTTGACAAAAATTTTCATAAAATACAAAAAAATTAATTTCGTCAAAATCTGGACTAAAATTTCTATAGAAACAAAATCTTGACTAAAATTACTAAAGAAACTAAATTTTCTATAGAAATAAAATTTTGAAAAAAATTTCTATACCCTCCCCTTTACCGAAATTTTCAAAAATGTTAGATCTCGGAGATGGATGCAACGATTTAAGAGCCACCTTATGCCACCTTATGGTACCCCAAAAACACAAAATTGGTACAACATTTTAGGGTCATACAACCTGGGGGACGCCCTATCCCCACCCGAACGGACATGTTTACCGATTAGGACAATGTGGGTATCAAACGAAAGGTATTTAAGAGTACGAACATGGTATACAAATTTTACCGTATGTGTTCGGGGGGGTCCCCCACCCCCAAAAAACCCCCCAACAGGACTCTTTCACTGCTTTGGGCAATATGGGCATCAAATGAACGGAATTTAAATAAAGATGGTGCAAAATGATCCCTTAGTGAAAATAGGGTACTACATTTTTTGATATGTGAAAGGGGAGCGGACCCTCCCCCTTACCCTAATTTTCAGAAACACCAGATCTCGGAGATGGATGGTGCGATTTAAGCGAAATTTTGTGTGCTGTCTTATAGTAACTTTCAAACAAAAATTTGGTATTCACATTTCGGATGGGGTACCTGGGGGGCGACAATCACGACAATATTGGACTCAAATGAAAGGTATTTGCGAGCAAAATACGAATCTGATATCCAAATTTAGGACAAAATTCCACCAGTTCTGGGGATCCACCCCTTCCCCAAACACCCCCCAACAGGACTTATGTCAGCCATGTCATGTTTGCCGACTATGGAAAAATGGAGCTCAAACGAAGGGTATTTGAGAGTAGACCATGAATCTGACATCAACATTCGGGACCAACTGTCTAGGGGACGTCCCGCCACCATACCAACCCCAAGTATGACGAATTTACTCACCAAGACAATTTGGGTCTTCAAGACAGTGAAGCTCGGTATTCAAAGTTTTTAGGGCCCATGCCCGAAACCAGATATATTTGCTGGCTTTTTCAATAAGGGGTTTAAATTAATGGATGAGATTAGAAAACGAATTTGATATCCAATTTTGAACCCAATAACAATATGGGGTTCAAATAGAGCACGTTGCTGATATATTTTCAGGGCTTAGTGTTGGGGAACCACCCATATTTATCGACCATGTCAATGTGGTTCTTAAATGAAAGAAATTGGGGGGTAGAGCAAGAATTGATACCCACTTTCGGGACCAATTTTCTGGGGGTCTACCCCTTTCCCAAAATACCCCACAAACAGCAATTTTTTACTGATCATCGCAATATGGGCTTCAAATAAAGGTATTTGAGAGCAAAATACGAATTTGATTTGAAAACAAATATTGCAAGGAAAATTTTGTTTCCTATAAAGTAAAAGAAGGCGCAGCAGAGTGGGCCTGGTCCAGCTATTTGCTATAAAATAAAATTTTTGTGGTGGTAAAAGCTGACCTTTTATTGGCTCAAGTCCATATATATTTTAAAAAACTTACGTTTTTGTTTTTTTTATTGTTTTAATAATTTATTTTTACAATATTTCAATGTAACGCCGATGATCTTTATCAGGAAAGCTTATATACTCCCTGGCAAATTATTGTCCAATATTTCGGTTGACTTCGTCAAAACCGTTATCAAAGGCTGGTTTATTTAAAACCTTGATTGACCGAGTCAACCGAAATATTGGAAAGCCGAAACAATAAAATAATTTGCAGAAATCAAAACAAAATTTTATTTAAAAAAAAATTTGCGAAAATTTTAGTCAAGAAAAAACTTAACAATTTTTCTTTTACAAAAAATTTTACCGAAATATTTTTATAAAAAATTTTACCAAAATTTTTTTTTTATAAAAATTTTCAAATTTTTTCTTAAAAAAATTTTACCAAAATTTTATTTCTATAAAAATTTTTAATTTTTTGACATGTGACACATGTCAAGCCCAACAAACTCCAACAAAAAAATATTTTTATAAAAATTTTCGCCAAAATTTTATTTTTATAAAAATATGTACCAAATTTTTTTTGAAAATTTTATTTCGAAAAAAAAAATTTGGTCAAATTTTTATGTGTATAATTGTTTTAATAATTTATTTTTCAATACCTCGTCGATGTCCTTCATCAGGGAAGATATTCCTTGATGAAGATCATCGATGATGTATGGAAATATTAAAAAAAAATAAATTACTTAAACAATTGAAAAACAAGAGTTTTTTTTTTGTAATATATGATCCCTAACCACGGAAGACGCAGGGATCTCAGTTTCTTTTGACGACGTGACAGTGATTGAGGCGAAGAAATGAGTTAGTTTGTTTAGCCCTCAATTTAATGAGCATCTCGAGAGTGTAAGGGCGAGGAGAAGAGTGGTCTCTGAGCCGATGAACAACCATGACAATTTACAGTGAGCTTAAATTGTATGCGAATATCATATGCAGTGACAAGTCGTCCAAGGCGTTTGGCCCCGAAGAAATCTCTACACTGATACTGAAGAACCTGAATGGTCGATTATTGACCAATCATCCTACTTCATTACCTCTGAACGACAAACGTACATAAATCAGGAGAAAGTCAGTCAAGAAAAAAGGCAATACATCAGTCTCCCCTTCTATGACCTACCTCAGCTGTAGCTGTTTCTGAGAAGATATTCCAAAGCATTTTCAACGCTGCTGCCTTAGATAAGGTCCTATTTTACGGAATGAAAGTACGAATGCAATCCACAGCACTAAGCTGTAAAAGGTGCTGGGCGAAAACTCTACACTGATACTGAAAAACATCAATGGGGATAGATACGTAACCGAACCCTTATAGTCCCCGGTAACTGAAAAATGGGAAGAATTTACTTCCCTCTATTGAAGTAAAGGATACGAGGTGAATTGTACTGATCGATTATTCTTCTCTCGCCAGTAGCTAAACGTCTTGGGCACTACTTCTCCTGAGTTTTGTTGGGAAAATTATATTTTGCTCATCATCACTGATTTGCACGCAATTACTGCAAATATTTGACGAGGTCCATAAGACGGGCCTCCTTGTTCGTAACTTATCGAAGGCTTTAGATAAAGTCGTCATGCCACGCAAACACGTCTCTCCCGCCAGGCTTAAACACGGGATGGCAAATTTTTTATCTGAAGCAAAGGAATCCCCAAACCAAAATCCCAAAATTACTCTGGGTTGCCTACTACATTCTGACGGATGCACCCGCCTCAATTCCTAATGGCTACGATTACTGCCAACTCACTAGAAGTATATTTTTAACCAGGAACTACACGTCACCTATCCTTCTGCCCCGCCAAACCTACTTCACCAGCTACCAAATCTGGACCCATCATATTCAGTTGAAGACACAACAAAAAATTAAATAAATAAATTGCTAACAAAATAACATTTCCATGAAATTTTTAATGAATAGTACAGTTTCAGCAAAACTTTTATAATCTAACATTTGAAATAAATCTACATATGTTTCCTTGTTTGTATTTTGCGTTTAGACTGGAAAACAATTTTCTATATGATGCAGAATGGTTTTGTGAGTAAACTGGGGTACTACATTTTTCCATACGTGAAGGGGAGCAGACCCTCCCCTAATCCAAATATTAAAAAATTCCAGATATCTGAGATTGTAGAGGTGATTCAAGCGAATTTTTGTTTAAATCCTTATTGTATCCCAAAAACACGGGTGATGGGGTTCGCCCCAGCCATAAAACCATACGAACCTATACATAGGCCGGTCCACACAATATGGGACATATACGTAAGGGATTAAAATACGAACTTGATATTCACTTTCTCCCGATCTCCCGATTTAAGGTCTTAAGGTCCGAAAAGACGCATTTCGCTGAAATTTGGCATATTGAGTGGTACCGCACCAAGTATGGTCATGGTTGGTCTATATTGCGATATAGCTGATATGTATGACGATCTCGCGATTTAATTACCCGATTTTGCTGAAATTCGGCACAGTGAGCTGTGTTCGACCGTGTATGGTTTAGATGGGACCATGTTTCGATATAGCCCCCTATAGACTTATCTTCCGATTGAATGTCTTTCACTCATTAATGGGGTGTTAGTTACCTGATTTCGCTGTTATTTGGAACAATTAGTTTTACAAATGTCGATGTCCGTGCCGAGCTTGTTGCAGATCAGATTATATTTTGATAGAGCAGCCATGGGTTCGTGAATGGTGCATTTTTCACCGGATTTTGAGAAAATGTGATGTGATGGCCATGGGTATCCAAAGTTTGGCGCTGACGAACATAATGCCGTTTTACTTGATATTTCTCAAGTTTTTAACAACATTTTTTTGTTTTAAAATGTAAGAAGATTTATTCCCCATTTTCTGCCACTTATTTTTCCCCCACTCTATTTTCACAAAAACGACAGTAACCCACATCTCTATTTAATTTTTTTCGTAAGTAAGTAATGAGAGCTATTAATTCATATGTAACATTTGGAATTGCCTTGTAGTTTTCTATGCCTTTGCTTTTGTGTTTTTGTTCTTTAAATAAACATGAAGATGAGTTTTCTTTTAATTGGTTGTTAGTGTTACAAAACGTTTTAACGGACAATTTCAATTTGAAAACGAGCAGTAGTTATGGCAGAGATCTCCAACAGCTCGTCAACACTCCAACTGGGCTATTAAACAAGCGACTTAGGCGGCAAATTATGAGCCAGAGACTCATCATCAGGTCTTTGGCAAAATGGTGGCTATAGAGGCGGACAACTTTGGACTAGCCGCCAGCAATGTCATGCTGCGAAAGTGGATTTTTTATAATAAAAAAGAAAAAAAGCCGGGTAGAGAAGAGTCCAGTAACATAAAACATTTTAATTATGACGATTAGTCGGCCATATATGGTGCAAGTATTATAGTTTGTCCATCCTTCCATCTATAACACTTTGTCAACTTTTCCGTTTAGTTTAATGTTGTGGAAAAACTTGTAGCAATTCTTTAAGTTTTTCACACAATAAAAAAAAACTTCTGCTTAAAGTCATCTTAGTTTTCTGAAGTACTCTACCTGTTGTTATGCGCGCTTCGTTTTTTTTTGTTAGTTGTTGCCTTGTGTGCAGCGTCCACTTGAAATATGAGCTTCTACATGGGACTTATAGTACGAGTAAAAGAGCCCATATCAGGTGTAATGAGTGTCTAAAGAGGTTTATTTGTGTGTGTGGTGTATTTTATTTTCCTAAGTAGGTTTATTTTGAAAGTCGAGTCAAAGCTCACTAAAACTGCAAAAACCAACTGCCAAGTATCCCATACTTTAGACCGCTTTTTCAAAATGGTGAATTGCAGAGGTTTTAAAGTGTAAGCCTTTTTTATACTGTGCTTGGGCTGCTGCATTTAGTAAACTCGTTGTGAGTAGTTGAAAGGTCACAAAAGTTAACCAGATGTAAATTAAGCCAATGAGGGTCAGGTCAAACTTAATATTGTCAAAGTTTTGCATGGGTTGTAATAAAATAAAAAATAAAAATAAATTAATAGCAAAATGACATCTAAATGGTTGATATTTATTTGGTGAAAACTGCAACGTTAATTGGATACACAATTATTTAATGACTTTGTTAAAACATTAAAACATTATATGGACCCACCCATAATGGGTTGGTTAACTTTAGCAAATTATTCTATTAAAAAGTATTTTTGTTTTTAGTTTCATATACAAAAAAAATGCTACGAATTTTTTATACAAAAATTTCACTACTTTTTATAGAACAAATGTCACTACCAAATTTTTTATTTAAAAAATTTCGCTACAAAATTTTTATAGAGAAAGTTTCGCTAATAAATTTTTTATAGAACAAATTTCGATAACAAATTTTTATAGAAAAAATGTCGCTACCAAAATTTTTATTGAAAAAATTTCGGTTACAAATTTTTTTATAGAAAAAATTTTGCTACCAAAGTTTTTATAGAAAAAATTTCGCTACAAAATTTTTTATAGAGAAAATTTCGCAAAAAAAATTTTTAAAGAGAAAATTTTGCTAAAACATTTTTTATAGAGAAAATTTCGGCACCATATTTATTTAAAAAAAAAATTTCGGTACCAAATTTTTTATAAAAAAAAAATTCGGTATAGAAAAAATTTTTATAGAAAAAAAAATTTCGGTACCAAATTTTTTATAGAAAAAAATTTTGGTACCAAATTTTTTAAAGAAAAAAAATTTCGGTACCAAATTTTTTAAAGAAAAAAAATTTCGGTACCAAATTTTTTATAGAAAAAAAATTTCGGTACCAAATTTTTTATAGAAAAAAAATTTCGGTACCAAATTTTTTATAGAAAAAAAATTTCGGTACCAAATTTTTTATAGAAAAAAAATTTCGGTACCAAATTTTTTATAAAAAAAAAATTTCGGTACCAAATTTTTTATAGAAAAAAAATTTCGGTACCAAATATTTTATAGAAAAAAATTCGGTACAAAATTTTTTATAGAAAAGATTTGACTACCAAATTTTTTATAGAAAAAATTTTGCTACCAAATTTTTTATAGAAAAAATTTTGCTACAAAATTTTTTATAGAAAAAAATTTGGTATCAAATTTTTTATAGAAAACATTCCTCTTCCAAATTTTTTACAGAAAAATTTCACTATCAATTTTTTAAAAAAAAAAATTTCGCTACCAAATTTTTTATAGAAAAAATTATGCTACTTAATGCTTTATGGAAAAAATTTTGCTACTAAAACTTTTATAGAAAAAATTTCGATACCAAATTTTTTATAGAGAAAATTTCGCTAACAAATTTTTTGTAAAAATATTTCTGTATCAAAAAAATTCGGTATCAAATTTTTCATAGAAAAAAATTTCGGTACCAAATTTATTATAGAAAAAAATTTCGGTACCAAATTTCTTATAGAAAAAATTTCGCTAACAGTTTTTTTATAGAAAAAATTTCGATACCAAATTTTTTATAGAAAAAATGTCGCTACCAAATTTTTTATAAAAATAAATTCGGAACCAATCGTTCGGGAAATAGGACGGTCCCATCCTGTCACGGGATAGTTCCTCTGGTGATAAGGACCGGTCCCAGTTCTCGTCCACTTACATGGAAAAAACCTATCACTTTCATTAGGGTTTGTCGCTAGATGTAACGAATTGCCACCATCCTAACACCGTAGGATAGGTCCTGGGACAGTTCGAAAAGGATGAGTATCTTTTGTAAGTATTTTTAGGGGAGATAACATATTTTATATATATTTTTTTATAAATTGACTTCACGTTTCCCGTAGGAAAATTTCGGCACCATTTCTTTTTTTGTTTTTGTATGTCTTCAAAGCGTATTTAATTTGTTTTATGTTTCATGTATTTTATTTTAATCAACGCCTGTTGTTGATAATTAAATTTACACTTGTCTTTATTGTTATACAATTTTAAATTTGCCACAAAATACTATAAACAACACATTGGGAACTACCACATACTCGTTTATGACAACAGTTGTAATAAAGTTGTCTGCCAACTGGTTCTTCAATTTTTCACAATGGAGTTCAATGAACTGATTATTCACACAATTTCATAGATCATCAAAATGTAAAAAACGAGAGAAAAACAGAGGCACGACATAAATGCTTTATTTGTTTACAAAACGATTCTCCATGATAATGGAATGGGTATTATATTTGTAAGAACTTTATGCTACTGTATGAGGCGATAAAAGGATATTGATGGTAGAGATTTTGCAACATCCCTTTCTGTCCCTAAAGACATTTCCCCTCATAAAAAATACATCTCTTAGAGTCCATTGTCAATTATGAAGGAAGGGGTTGCCTTCGTTCGTGTTTTTCAATGCATTTCATAACTCAACTCATAATGCATTAGCAGCCATTAAGAGAATCAGCTTCTGGAAGTCTTTTAAAAGACCGGGAATAAGCATAGAATGTCATGACATTCCTCCATATATCACACATTTATCGATTTCAATACTGCTGCTCTTGCAAGACTTCTCCAGTTGGGCAAACAATGCTATCAGTTTGACTGGTTGTCTGTCCGTCCATCTATGTGGCTGTCTACTTGCTATCTCTTGTCGTTTGGTGGTTATGCCAGCATTGTAACATTTTATATGCATACTTCTTTCCTGCTGCCTGGATTTCGTCTCTTCACCCACTCGATGACTAAACTCCACAATTTGATGGCATTTCAAGTGTCGGTTGTCTTGTCATGGTTCACATGCATATCCACCATCCCACACTCACTCAAAAACGCTGAATGAAGTATAGCTGTGTGATGGCGCTTTGAGACAAGTGGATAGATGTCGGCCCAGTCATTTGCTCAAGGAAGAGAGTATGTGCCCCGTTTGTGTATATATTCACACAATACAATTGATATGTGGCAATATCATTGTTTTGACATTAGTAAGCGATTTCAAAGGTTATGCTTCTATCTTTCCCGTTATGAAATCCTAGGAAACAAAAGATGTGAATGTGACAAAAAAAATACTAGAAAAAACTGACACAAAAGCAAAGCATTGAACCATGTACAAAAAGAATACTGCTGATATGATGGTTTTTTGGAATTGCAATGTAATATAAATTTAAAAAAATGCTAAAGAATTAGATTCACAGATTATATTCAATAAATTTAGGAAAGTGTTATACTGCTATATAAAGTTTTATACTGCTATAAAAAAAATTTACAGTGATAAAATGTTGAGAATAATGAAAAATATTAAGAAATTTTTAGTTTTTAGATTAAAAATACCTCACTATTCTCCTGTATTACACCTGTTATACAAAAGTGTTATACTTTTATATGAAAAATCAGCCTGTTATACCAAGTATTACGCGATTACACAAATCTGTATACCGTTAAAAATAGTGTGATACAGTATCAAAAAGTGTTATACTGTTATAAAAAATTTTTTGTCACAATAATATATAAAGAAAAACAAAATTTTTGGTTACACATATAAACAATACCACATGTATAACATTTAATGAATTCTAAATACAGACAATACAGATTCCGATATAGTATATTTTGAACATGCAACGTTATTTAAAAGAGAGGCGTCAAGGTTTTTTGGTCTTTTTCTCTTCCCAGATACCTCTATTTACAAGTATAACAGTTTTAGAGATATAAATCGCTGAAGTTGTCTTAGCATAAAATTTTTATTAATTTTTTGTGCATTATATGATAAGTCCCCATAAATGTTATGTCAAGTTTCTGCTTACGGAAATATATAATATGATGTGTATAACAGTTAACGGATTGTTAAAGCACAAGCTAAACTTCGTACAGTACATTTGCAGTATTCAGTAATTTGATCTGTATATTTCCCTTTCCACATATACTAAACAACAAGTATAATAGTTTAGGAAAAGTTTTATCAAGTAACTTTTTGATTACCATCGAGACCTATTTTTCTTAGCAAAAAAAATCGCATAAGCTTTAAAAAGTCTTTCCTTTCCTACAAAACATTGGCCCACACCTTTTATTAAAGATTTTATTACTCGTCTATTCGAATTTCATGGAATCTCACTTAAAATCTGCGCGGCAGAAAACTTGTTTCCATTTTAAATTCATTGTTGGTTTACCTCTTATTTGAGTTGGCTGGATGCTGAAGTTTGGTGATGATGTTTGATGTTGTTGTTATTCGAAGTGGTATCTTCCATGAGGATGGAGTTACGTAAATTTGTTAACTGAAAATGTCAGCTGAGCACAAATTCAGCGGCATAGATATACAACACCAACTATTTTTTTTTTTGTTTTTGGAAGCGAAAGGTGTGTTGTTGTATTAAACCCACAAATTTTCAATGTTTACCCAAAAAAGGTCAAACAACTTTACTGTAATATAAATAATAAATAATTTTTGCATATGTTTCCTTTATTATGTGTTTATCTTTTTGCCAACTCCATCAATTTCGTTTTAAATGTTACCATTTGGTAAATTGAACTCATTTAAATTCGATCTTTTGAATTATTTATAATTTATTTATATGTGTTTGCTACATATCATTAACAAAGATGTTTATTTAGCTACATAATAATCACTTGGTTTGTCATTTGTAAAATATACTTGGAAATAGTATAATTTGTTGAATAGACATTATTAACAGCAGCAAAATCAATCGACCGCCTCTATACCATTCAAATATCTTTGTCATATAAAAACTTATCATTTGCATTAAAATAAGTTTCAGTTTTACTAGTAACGTCGGGATCGAAGCCAAGGTGTTATACGATGTATTTTACTGTTATAAAAATGTTATGCTATTATACAAAGTCTTATATACATATATATAAATTTATTTACTGTTTAAAAGTTTTACAAAGTTTTTTGCTGTTATATTATAATTGTATTATACTTTTTTCTATGTTTAATTAGTCTATATAATAAGAAGTTGTATACTGTGCTATGCAATGGGCTATATGCTCTTATGCAAAGTGTTTTATTGTTTATAATTTTTTCTCGCAACCAACACGCGGTGGATGTCCCCTATATATGCAGTACATTACGTTGGCATAAACAAAATTAAGGATTGAAGTGGGGATAGAGGGAGTAGTGTTTATCGATATTCGTGTTAAATTTCTGAATGTCGATGGGAAAGACATTACCCGGAAGTCGATTCCATATACGAATGGTTCGGTTGGAAATTTAATGTATGGTCCGGTCAACTGGCCAATTAATTACAAACGGGTTTGAGTTTCTGGCAAGTCATGTATTCCTGCTGAAAAAGCTAACGTCTGGAGTACAAAAACCGATATCCCCGGAACACAACTCATAAAAGTAACGATAGAACAGTACAACGCTTCCCAAATGTTTTTCGCTTCAACCTTTTTGGCAATTGGCTGAACCTTCCAACGCGGCGAGAAAGCTCCCGGACGGTAAGAAAAGTTGAAAAAGTTGCATAGTGGACGTGCAATCGTCGAAGAATACTAACAATGGGCAAATGTTGATATACCATCCGGGCCCGGAGATTTATTAACCTCGAGATCCGCAAGTACCCTTTTAACTCCTCGTGCTCGAAAAAATGTCTTAAGCATCAAATCAGATACGTTTCAATCACGGAGAGTGGTTGACTGCTTACCGGCAGGGAAGGATTTCCTGCAAACATTACAGCCAGCAGATTAGAAATATCAACCGGTCGTTGAATATCTGGTCATCTTTAACCAGAGTTGGGATTCCCGATGGGTTACTTTTTACTCTTTTGACAAATGAGCTTTTCCATCCCCTGGGAGAAGCAATACTTTAAGAACGTAGATGCTGTTCACAAAGAATCTTTTCGGGTCAAAGTACTTTGGCACACGAAGTTCTCGCCTGTTTGCGTAGCATTAGGTGTTGGTATTCTTGTTCAGACGCCAATTCCTAAATGTATCCCATTTTGATCTGACAACCTCTGCATGCCCATGCCCAGGGAGACCAAATTTCATAATTTGATTTAAACAAAAAACCTTAGGTAAAATGAACTATCTCTTTCTATCTCTTTAATTTTCACCATTTCAGCAGCAACATTTATGTAACCATCTAGAAAACAAAGTTTCAAATGCTGCAAAAAATCATTGGACCCAAAAGCTCTTTTAAATATACAAATTTACCGCTTCAAGACATTAACTTTCTACTTCTCAGGAAATGGAGTAAGAAATAAGAAAAGGTCAAAAGTGTTATGTTAGTGCCCTCCTACACATAAAATGGTTGTCGATCCATTTACCAGCTGCGCCAGTCCTTTCTGCGCGGCATATTGACCTTGCGGAGTGATACGTCACGAATGGAAAAGCCATGAGTAGTTACGGGCATTGAAATCGTCAACAACAACGATTTCACTGTCCGGTCAATCCTCCAAAATCTTAGTAGTGGAGTTGCCGCTTAAGCAAGCCTCCATTTCCATGTTTGGAGTTCTATACAAAAAGCCGTAGAACGTATGTTCCAATCCTAAATTTAATCCAAAGAGAACTTAATCCTGGGTTTTGTGAGCCCAAGTGTTGCTGCTTCTGGAACACTATATCAATACGTAAAAAATTTTATAAAATCATCCAAAATAGTGGTACTCTTTCATGTTTTCTGAATCCAATTTCATAAAATATTTTGAGTTTTCAGGAGTTATTCAATTTGATTTGCCTTTATACATTCCATTGCTATAGATAAATGTGGTAAGATAGCTAAATGGGGATATACAGCGGTCAAAAAAAGTATTCATCATTAGCAAAATTGATAATAAATTCACTTATTTTGGGTAATTGAAGAAAATTTAAAGTAAACAAATAATGCAGTTTTATGCAATAGTTTATTTTTCGTAATATGTTTTAAAATAAATTCAAAAAATAAATTTAATTAGCGCAAAAAATGCAATTTTATATAATAACACCAAAAACAGAACAAAAAAAGTATTCATCATTGATGTGCTATCATCAAAGTCAAATTCAAATATTATTTGGGAATCCCCCTTTTCTGTTTTATTTAGTAAAGGAGGCTTTGCCCTTGACAGCAAATATTTAATTTCATTGAAAATATAGTTTTTGTCAAAATGGGTCGTAAGCAAAACGAGGTTTCTGATGAGGTAAAAGTTTTGATAATAAAACACCACAGGAATGGTTTAACTCAAAAAACGATCAGTGAAATATTAAATAGACCACGATCTACTATACAATCCATCATCAGAAAGTGGACAGAAACGAAAACTGTTGACAATAAACCAAGATCTGGTCGACCAAAAGCACTTTCAGTTGGAGATGTGCGTTGGCTAGTGCGGCAAGTTCAGAAAACTCCGAAGACAAATGCGACCATTCTTCGTAAAAATACTATGGAATATTTAGGGAAGGAAGTTACTACACAAACAATTCGAAATACACTCAAAAGGCATAGTTACAGAGGAAGAACTGCACGTAAGAAACCCTTTATAAATAAAATAAACCGAGTGAAAAGGCTAAACTTCGCAAAAATGTATGTAAAACAGCCCGAATCATTTTGGAAAACAGTCATTTTTGCAGACGAGAGCAAGTTTAATCTCTTTGGGTGCGATGGAAAGGTCATAGTGTATAGAAAACCAAATACAGAGCTTGAAGAACGAAACACAGTTGCTACTGTAAAACATGGTGGAGGTGGTTTAATGGTTTGGGGGTGTATGGCGGCTTCAGGAGCGGGAAATCTTGAAATTATTAATGGAGTAATGGATCATAAGTATTACATTGACATTTTAAAGAGGAATTTAAAAGATAGTGCTGTAAAACTTGGGCTTGGTAATAACTTTCAATATTATCAAGATAATGACCCCAAACATTCTGCTTTAAATACCAAGATGTAGATGCTGTATAACTGCCCCAAAATCATTGAAACTCCTCCTCAAAGTCCCGACTTGAACCCAATTGAACATCTTTGGGAACATCTCGAACGCAAATTGAGAACGCGCAATTTTTCGAGCAAGAGTCAAATGCAACAGGTGATAATGGAGGAATGGACTAATATAGACCAAAATATAACCGCTAAATTAGTCCAATCGATGTCAAACCGTTTAAAAGAAGTTATAAGACGCGGTGGTCGAATAACAAAGTATTAATTTTTTTAAATTATGTTATTTATTTTTTTGTTTTTTTGCAATGATGAATACTTTTTTTGTTTAATTTTTTGTGTTCAGCTGTAAAATGGCCTTTTTGTTCCAATAAATACTATTTTTTTCTTTAAAAACAATGAAATTGTGTACATATATATCACACAAGCACTACTGCATCATTAGTTTAATATGTTTTTATTCCAATTGTCTTTTGTAGACTTATTAAAAAAAAAAACATTGAATGATGAATACTTTTTTTGACCGCTGTACATTTTTCGAATTGGAGAATTTAATTGAAGAGGAACAAGTGAAAGTACCATCAATGTTCTATATCCAATACTTTGTCAATTTGTGAAGTGAGAAACCTGAAAACCTTGACAATATCCTCTTACTTATGAAACTGTTCTTAAATAGTGATTGTATCATTAGTGTCTCTACTACCAAGTTTGAAATTGTGGTTGTTGGGGATCCAGGTTAGTATGCCGACCACTTCAATCAGTTTGCAACACCTCGGAATATTGATCTACAAAACTATTAACTATTATTATATTAACTTCTTTGCCATGATATTCGATGTCATATTAAATTAAAAATTAATTAATCTTGTTTGAAATCATTGATTTAAAAACTGGCGTCACTTATTATATCGCAACCATTCAATAAGAACTTAGACCATTAAAACTCATCAAAACTAAAAATTTGTATCTTCGTTTTACTTGCATACATTTCTACTGTAATTAATTATTCACAAATTTAATGGTCGTTCTCCTTTAACACGTACTCCACTCGCACAGGAAATGACTGCATTGCTATTTGTTTTTTGCTTTAATGGCATTATTTTCCGCCAACAACGTCATCATTAAAACAATCATAGAATCCAAAATCAGTGTGAGTAATCTAAGGTATTTAATGCTGGGAATATGAAACGGCAGTGTTTTTCAAACTCCTCACTCAGTTTCTGACATCAAAAGTATCTTCAAATGAAGACACATTCAGTCATAGAAGAAACAGCATGCATATATAAAATATAATTTTTTCGAATTGGTAAACACTTAAAGAAAAACAAATTGCACTAAATTTCCTTTAACAAAATCGAAAAATATTTTTATAGAAAAAAATTCTTCAAATTCTTTTAAGATATAAATTTTTTAGGAATAAAAATTCTAGGAATTTGTCTATTCGTAGCAATTTTTTATTATTAAATGATATATTTGTTTAAGTGTACGAATGGACAACATATGGATAAATAGATGCTTTTGGAACTTTCCAACTTTTGTTGAGTTTCAGCAAAGTAGTAAATGATGTTAGTTGACTGCCGCTTTTGAATTTATGATCTATGATCATATCAAATGTTGGAATAGACCACCCCCAGAGTTAGGTATTCACATTTCTGTTATATGAGTGGCATTTATGAGACGGTAATTTTTTATTGCCTCCACATTAAATGCAGGCTAATTGATATTATTTTTCTCAATAAAAGCTAATTTAATTCAAATGCCTGAACGAACATTTGAGAACATCTTGCCTCTTTCATTGAATTTGGAATGGTTCCTTGTTTGGCAATTTGAAAAATTAAAAAATGTTTGGTAAACAAACCGCACAACAAAGACATGAAATCATATTAAATCTTTTATTAATTTATTATATCTTTTTTTTTGTACATATATAGGTAAGTGTGTATGTCCGTCTGCCTTTGTGAAATTAAGTGTGTATTATGTGCTGCTCATATAGATTAATTCAGTTCCATCGCGTGTTTATTGTTCATTAATACGTTAAAGCACGTTGGAAGTGAAAAATGGCATTGTCAGTCGCACATATGATGTGATATCGATTTCAAAACGCCATCCAACCATTCATCCATGCATACTCCCCCACTTCGGCATCACGACTGTGACAAAACATTGTCAACTATAGCCGAAAAAATTGTGACGCAGTTTTGCTTTAAATGCTATTCTTGGTAGTCACAAAGTAGTTCTTTAAAATTTGGGCTAATCTAAGATCAAAAGCAAGATGTTCAAATCTCATTTAATAAATGGCCAGAAGGTCATTCATGATAAACTATGTTCTTTTTAAATTGTATGAAAAGCAAAAAAATAAAAAAATTTGTCATATTTCAAAATGATCATACTTTAAGGTTGGTCGACATAGGATTTAATTATATAAAAGAATGCTGTCCGATTTTGATGAAATTTCATATATGTAGGAATTACAGCATTCATGTTGATGTGATTTTTTTTGTTAAAAAAATATTACAAAATTATACAGAGAAATAAGAAACAATTAAAAAAAAGTAATAAAGAAAAAATAAAAAATAAAAAAATATTTTAACAAAAAAAATTAAAAAAAATAATACTTAAAAAAAAAATTAAAAATTTTATTTTTTTTTTGAAAATTTGTGTTATTTCTTTTAAACTGTTGTCAAATTTGATTTCTATAAAATTGTTTTTATATCTTTATTCTGAAAGAATATTTTCCTAATTTTGTCAAAACTTTTTAGCATAGAAAATTTTGTCAAACTTTTTTTTTTCTGTAACATATGTACTGAACATTTTACATGCTAAATTTGTTCATAGAAGACTAGCTGGAAAGGGCCCGCTGCGATGCGCTCTCTTATTTTATTTTTTGTCAAAATTTTTTTGTCAAACTTATATTCTGCAAAACATGTACTCAACATTTTACATTAAAAATTTGTTTATAGAAGGCTAGCTGGACAGGGCTCTCTCCGCTGCGCCTTCTTTAACTCTCTTATATTATCTGAGCACGGTCAGGAAATAAGTCCTGTTCTGAGGTGCTGATATGGCTTTTCAGATATTTCGCTCAAATGTGCTCCATTCCCAAACACCCTTCATTTAAGACTTATGTTGTTGTGGTCGGAAAATATACCCGGTATGAGAGTTTTTTTGGGGGTGAGGTGGACGCCCATATATCAGATTGGTGGTCGATTTATTTTATATTTCAATTTGGCGGGTTTTGGAAATGGCGCGGCCCCTAGTTATCCCACCCTAAATAAGGATACCAAATTCCTGTTTGCGAGTTATTATAAACAAACTAAATTTCGTTTAAATTGTCCCAACCATCTCAGAGACCTGGAGTTTTTGAAAAAAGGGTAAGGGTCCGTCTATAAAAGTTTGGATATTAGATGTACTTCATTCTCTTGATTTTGGTTGTGGATTGTAGTAGCCAAACCCTTTGCCACGAAAGTGGATATCAGATTCATACCCTTCTCCAAAAACCACATTTGAGCTACATATTGCTATAGTCGGTATATATGTAAGGTTTAAGGGGAGTTTATGAGGTGAGGCGTTCCTGAAACATTTGGGCGTAACACATATATCAGATTTGAGCCCAAATTGCCATTGGTTTAAGGGAGTTTATGGGGTGAGACGAGCCCCAAACACTTGGCCTCAAAATTTAATATCAAATTCGTTTTCTACTATCAAATACCTATTATTTTTTGGCATAGTAGGCAAACATGCCCGGTTTGAAGGGAGTAAATGAAGCGGACCCTGAAATAATATCAACATCGTGGTAGAACACGGTTTTGTTTGAGCCCCATAATGTCCAGCATTTCAGGACCAGAAACGTGATCCGTGCTCTATTCCCAAATGCCTTCATTTGAGTCCCATATTGCCATGATCGGTAAATACAATGTTCTGAATTAGCGGTTTTTTCGGAGGTGAGGTGGTCCCCTAGACACTACTCTAATATACCATACTATTTATTAAAGCCCCCACTGGTTTAAGGAAAGTTTATGGGATGAGTCGTCCCCCGAACACTTGGCCCCAAAGTAGGTTATCAAATTCGTTTTTTAATCTCAAATACCTTTCATTTGAGCCACATATTGGTAAATTTTTACTCTTAATTGAGTCCCATATTGCAATTGTCAGCAAATACGTCCTATTTAAGTTGTGTTATGGGGTTGGGGTCCTATATACACTTTTTCCTAAATATTGATAACAGATTCGTGCTTTACTCCCAAAGACCCAAATGAAAGGTCTTTGGGAGCCATATTGCTATGGTCGTAAATTTGTCCTGTTTGGGGGTTATTTTTGGAGATGGGTGGCCCAAATACCTAGTTTCACATTTGGATATCAGATTCGTATTCTACACTCAAATACCTTTTATTTGAGACCCATATTGCCATGATAAGTAAATAACTCCTATTTGGCGGGTGTTTTTGGGAAGGGGAGGACCCCCAAAAACTTAGCTCCACATTTGGATATCAGATTCGTATTCTACACGAAAATATCTTTTATTTGAGTCCCATATTGCCATGGTCGGTAAATATATCCGATTTAGAGGTGTTTTGGGGGTTTGCCACCCCCAAGGGCGGCCCCCTAGATACCCCATTCGAAATTTATATACCAAATTTTTGTTTTTAAGTTACTATAAGACGGCACACATTTCCGGGATCTGGCGTTTTTGAAAATCAGGGTTAGGGGGAGGGTCCGCCCCCCTTCAGATATCAAAAAAATTAGTACCCTATTTTCACCACGGGATTATTATGCACCATTTGTGAAAATTTAAAAAAAAATCGGTTCAGTCGTTTTTGAGTCTATACCGAAGAGACAAACACCAATTGATTTTTATATATAAGACTTTGTCAACATCTTATTTCTTAAAAAAATCGTGTCAACATTTTCTTTTTCATCAAAGTCTTATTTCTATAGAAAATTTTGTAAAAATTTTAATGTTATAGAAAATTTTGCCATAATTTTATTTTTCCGGAAAATTTTCTCCAAATTTTATTTCTATTCCAATTAGGCAGTAATATTCATTCGTCCATTATAGGCAAATGTAACCCGATTCCACCTAACCCGAGTTATAATGTTGCTAACAGAGCTCTATATAATGGAATTTTGCTACTCATCATCAGAAACAAAAGACTCAATCCTCTTAAAAGAATTTTTAAAATGAAACGCACACTTTTACTTCTACTTTACTATTATTTTACCTTTTTGCGTCTCGTAAGTGCTTTAAAGGATTTGCATAAATTAATTATACCTCAAGGGTAGTTTAGTACTAATAGCACGCAGGATATGAAAGTCATTGAAACATATGCTTCATAGTGGTTTACCTTTAGTGGTTTATATTCATTTAAAATGCAATAATAAGTTTACATATAAAATACGTTGGTACACAGAGAAAAAAAATTATCTACGCTTGAGTGCCTGACATTCAACTAAAAACATATATTCTCTTTTCATACCAATTTTTTTTAATAACTGAATTTGAACCAACAACTTGCTAATTTCATTCAGTAGGACAATCCCTCATTACTTCTGAAAATTTTTAATAAAATTATTATGTTATCACTGAGATTTTTGTAGAATATCAGTAAAGTTATTTTATACAGGGTGGCTGATGAATATTGCTACAATGATGAATATTGCTACATTTTTTTTTCGGTGTATGGAATACATTTTTCTTTTATTCATGTTAAATTAAATTATTAAATTAATTATTAAATTATTATTAATTAAATTAATTAATTAATTAATTAAATTAATTATTAAATTATTATTATTAAATAGAAAAAAAGTTATTACATTTTTTTTTGGTAGCGGCTTTCATCAGCCACCCTGTATAAAAAATATTATTTCAATAGAACAATTAATGTATGTGAAAATAAATTCGAATATAACTAGCCGAGACAAAAAACCACCAAACGCACCTTACATATTGTAACATACATGTATGTGAAAATAAATTCAAATATAAATAGCCGAGGCAAAAACCACCAAACGCCCTCTGAAATTATGAACTAATTTTCTAAAAGCATTTTTTTTTTTTTTTTTGAAAAAGTAAAATATGGCCATTTATTGAGAATTGTGGCCATCATGATCACCTCCTTAGGATCTCTTTTTGGGCTAATACCTTACATGACTGGATAGAGCATCCCGAGAACTGTCTGTTCATCAAATTTGGAAGGGCCACCTTTGTCCATATGGCCACGGGAGACATTTAAAAAAAATGTTTTTGCCTATAGAAAATTATTTCATAATCTCACAGATAGGGGGCGTTTGGTGGTTTTTGCCTCGGCTATTTATAAAGGGTGATTTTTTTGAGGTTAGGATTTTCATGCATTAGTATTTGACAGATCACGTGGGATTTCAGACATGGTGTCAAAGAGAAAGATACTCAGTATGCTTTGACATTTCATCATGAATAGACTTACTAACGAGCAACGCTTGCAAATCATTGAATTTTATTACCAAAATCAGTGTTCGGTTCGAAATGTGTTCATTCACCGTAACGTTGCGTCCAACAGCATCTTTGAAAAAATACGGTCCAATGATTCCACCAGCGTACAAACCACACCAAACAGTGCATTTTTCGGGATGCATGGGCAGTTCTTGAACGGCTTCTGGTTGCTCTTCACTCCAAATGCGGCAATTTTGCTTATTTACGTAGCCATTCAACCAGAAATGAGCCTCATCGCTGAACAAAATTTGTCAAAATTTGAACACATTTCGAACCGAACACTGATTTTGGTAATAAAATTCAATGATTTGCAAGCGTTGCTCGTTAGTAAGTCTATTCATGATGAAATGTCAAAGCATACTGAGCATCTTTCTCTTTGACACCATGTCTGAAATCCCACGTGATCTGTCAAATACTAATGCATGAAAATCCTAACCTCAAAAAAATCACCCTTTATTTGAATTTATTTTCACATACATGAATGGTATGTTCAAATTGTATTTTTATAAAACATTTTGTCAACGTTATATATTTATAGAAAATTTTGTCTTGTTTTATTTTTATGGAAAATTTGTTCAATAATTTATTACTATAGAAAATTTTGTCAACATTCTATTTTTATTGAAAATTTTGTCCAAATTTTTTTTTAATTGAAAATTTTGTCAAAATTTTATTTTTGTAGAGAATGTTGTCAATTGTTTTTCTACAAAAAATATTGTCAATATTTCAATTTTATGGACAATTAAAAAAAATTGATTTTTATAGAAAATTAAAAAAAAAAAATATTTTACAAAATTTTATTTTTGTAAAAAATTTTGACGAAATTCTATTTTTATAGAAAATTTTGACAAATTTTTTTTTTATAGAAAATGTTGACGAAATTCTATTTTTATAGAAAATTTTGACAAAATTCTATTTTTATAGAAAATTTTGACGAAATTCTATTTTTATAGAAAATTTTGACAAAATTTTTTTTTTATAGAAAATTTTGACAAAATTTTTTTTATAGAAAATTTTTACAGAATTTTTTTTTATAGAAAATTTTTACAAAATTATGTTTTCTGTGATTTTATTGTTGACCTTTGGAATTTTATAACTTTGTCTTCTTGGTTTGGCTCGAGATCATCGAACAATTTACTAAGGACCCTATAAAATTCGTCAAGAATAGAACAGCGAACAACGAAATTGAACCAACACCAAAAATCTTGAAGAAAACGACGTATATTCCAGGGTTTTCGGAAAGGTTACCAATTCCAATATATACAACAGAGAAAAATACCAGATTGCTTTAAAAGCCACAACACACTAAACAGTATATTCAGCAGGACTAAATCAAGGATGAAAAAGGAGGACAAATCAAATACAGTTTATAAGATTAAATGTGATGGGGATGAAACTAATTTATGTCAAATGACATATGTAGGAACAACCAAAACTAAATTAAAAACAAGATTATCATCTCACAAATCTGCAGCACATTGGACTTTAACACGGCCTGCACCAAATTTTAAAGACGTAGACATACTAGCACAAGAATCCAATCAGAAAAGACGATTTACATTAGAAATGTTACATATTATTGACACCCCTACAAACAAACGTATGAACTTTAAGAAAGACACAGACAATTGTGCTCAAATTTACAGGTATTTGTCAAACTTGTACGCTGTAAAGGAAAAATCGATTGTTTTGTTTCAAAATGTAATTATTTTCAAATGTATAAATGTTTTTAATATTTTGTAAAATTACTTGTTTGTTAAATTTATAGTTAAAACCCTGACAAAGATCACCGGCGGTGGTGGAAATATTGGTAAAAATTACAAATAAAACAATTAAATAAAACACCAACACCTGTTTTTGTAAATTGTTCGATGACCTCGAGCCAAACCAAGAAGACAAAGTTATAAAATTTTATTTTTATAGAAAATTTTGACAAAACTTTGACTCAATTTTATTTTTATAGAAAACTAGCTCAATACGGCCAGCTTGGCTGAGCCTACCTACAATTTCAGCCCTATATATCCATGGCCCCTCAGACGAAATATATCCGGTTTGTGAGTGAGGTGGCCAACCAGACACTTTGTCGCCAAAAAAGATTTTGGGCCTAATTTTAAATACCTTTTGTTTGAGCCCCATATTGCCATGTTCGGTAAAAATGTCCCGTTTGGGAATGTTTTGGGGATGGATGGGTCCCCAGATGCTTAGTCCCGAGAAAAAATATAGGATTCATACTTTATTTCCAAATATCATTCATTTGAGCCATGGTCGGTAAATATGACCGATTTAAAGGTGGGGGAAATCAGATGCGTTTTCTACCCTTAAAATAACTTTCATTTTAATCCCATATTGTCATGATTGGTCTATATATACCTTTTGGGGTTTTTGGAGGCGGTTACCTCCTAGGTATCACACCCCAAATTTACACATCTGATTTTTCTTTTTAGATTGCCATAAGAGTGCAAACAGAATTTTGCTTGAAGAATTTAGGGTAATGGGGAGGGTCCTCACCACTACAGATATCGAATCTGTTCCAAAAAAAAATAGGTTTATCCGTTTTTGAGTCTTTGCATACGAAGCATGAGTGCAGTTCGATTCAAGTTTAAGCTCAATGATAAGGAGCCTCCTATTTATAGCCGAATCCGAACGGCATGCCGCAGTGCGACACCTCTTTGGAGAGAAGTTTTACACAAATGTTGCCAGCATTAGGAGGGGAAAATCACCGCTGAAAATTTTGTTGTAATGGTCTCGCCAGGATTCGAACCCAGGCGTTCAGCGTCATAGGCGGACATGCTAACCTCTGCGCTGCGGTGGCCTCCGAATTTTGTTTCAATGGAAAATTGCCAGGAATATTGCCAATTATCTCAAATGCTGTGACCTTTTTGATATACTGTTTTTTTATTTAGATCCTAGGCATTAACAGCTTCCTCACATCCCTCTTAGTTTTTGCACAGTGGGCCATTTTTAAATTCTACCTTTAACTTTAAATGCTAAATATCTCAAATACTGTGTCTTTTTGGATATCCCTGGATCCCTCTTAGTTTTTACACAATCGGTCTTTCTGTTAATTCTAGCATCAATTCTTTTTGATTTAGATTATATGCATTGAGAGCTTCCATCACTATAAGTGGGTACTTCGCATCCCTCTTAGTTTTTGCACAGTGGGTCATTATGTTTATTCTAACTATAACTTTAAATGCAAATTATCTCAAATACTGCGGTCTTTTTGGGTATTCTGCTTTTTGGTTTAGATCCTTGGCATCAAGGGCTTCCTTCACTATAAGTGCTTAACAATGGGCCATTCTGTTAATTCTAGCTTTAATTCTAGCTTTAATGGTAAATTTCTCAAATACTGTGGCCTTTTTGGATATTATGCTTCTTGACTTAGATTGTAAGCATCAGGAGATTTCTTCACTATAAGTGGGTACCCCGCATCCCCCTTATCTTTTGCATTTTTCGCTTTGGACTTTTTAGTGTTCGCAAAATTCGCAATGTTTATAGTCCGTTTAGTGCTCTTGTTGTAATTTCTTCTGAATTTTTCATTATTTTTCCTAATTTTATTTTAGATATTTTCTGTTAAATTGTTACCATAGTTCTGCTAAGCTCGTAACAGAGTTCTGCTAATTGAATGGGTTTGTGTCTCTGCTACTTATCTTCGCGGACAAGCTACCATTTGCCTCTGCTTTCACAGCAATTTTCTATTAAAATTCATTATTTATATGAAATGTGACCTTAATTTGATTTTGTTACATCAACTCTTGTTTAGAAAACCTTCTTCTATGTAAAATCAATAATCTATACCATATATATATACATATAATTTTATTTATGATCCACTTATTTCTCTCTATGTATTTTACCATAAAAATAATTCATGATGTCACTTTTGACAACAAGTAGTACTACAACACATTGCCGGCGAAATTATGCACAAAGCAAGGAAAAATAGGAGATAATTAAAACTGAACAAGAGGGGGACATCAAACCCAACAGCAACAAAAATCGTAACGGGGCAAAAGGAGAAATAGTGAGAAGCTCATTTGGGGGAAAGAAAGGAAAACCATACAATGTCATGTTAGAAAATATGACACATGACGGCATTCGAACATCCGATGAGTATGCATGTCCATATGACATAGCTTGCTAGTAATATAACTGACTGCTTAGTACTATAAAATACCCAACTGCATGTGGAAAATATTTACAAGGTTACGAAGAGTACAAAACACAAAAAAAAACACAAATATGCTCCTTATACAGGCCACATAATATAATTGTACTAAACAGGAAAAAAAATTACTACAAAAACTGCAGAGCCTAAAAAAATGTGCCGCAGCACTTCATTGAGAAAATTAAATCGATAAAAGGCCAGCCAAGTATGGAAATGACAGCCAAAAGGACCGAACATTGACAAAATGAAATGCGTCGAAAATTTGTAACAGACCGAAAAGTATTATAGATATTATAATGATGTAGAATATACTACAATATCCACATTTATATATACAAACAATCATACTTGTGTTATGCAATGTAGTACCTTTACGAGGTCCGCTATTCATGTGTGCAATTTAGTTTGAGATCTACACAGAAAAAAATAAAAATCGGTTTCAATCACGAAATTAATTAATCCAATTAATTTTTTAATTGAAACTGCTTCAATTACGAAAATTATAATAACATTCAAAGCTTTTGGAAAAGGTGACAAAGAAATTTTTCGGTTGAAAGAGTGATTGAAAATTTTGGAAATTTTCAATTATTTCTTAATTGGATCGATTAAAAATTTAATTGAAAATATGCAAATTTTATATTAAATTTTTTGCACACCCTCGATTTCGATGCAACATGGATCACATATGCAAAACTTCTGGAACACGAATTTGAAGTTTATGTTTTAGTCCATGATCATTCCTTAGAAACAAAACACCCCAAGAGGGTTTTCAAAAATTAAGCAGAAAATTTTGTTTCCTGAATTATAAAAGAAAGAGTAACGAGGCAGGTTTAGGTCTAACTATCGACATAAACTTACAGTAATTAATATATATATACAGGGTGGCTGATGAATATTGCTACAATGATGAATATTGCTACATTTTTTTTTCGGTGTATGGAATACATTTTTCTTTTATTCATGTTAAATTAAATTATTAAATTAATTATTAAATTATTATTAATTAAATTAATTAATTAATTAATTAAATTAATTATTAAATTATTATTATTAAATAGAAAAAAAGTTATTACATTTTTTTTTTGGTAGCGGCTTTCATCAGCCACCCTGTATATTATTAATATATTATTTACATTATTACATTTATCTACAATATGTTATAACTGTATCGATGCTAAAGAAGCCGTTTTTGAAGGAGTTTTATCTTCTATATAAATAAAGAATTTTTTATAATTTTGATCGACTAGACTTTTTCCAAAACGAACAGTCATAGCAGTGATGTTGGGTCTAAAAAAGTTTCCGCTTCAATTAAAATATGATTAAAAGAACTTACTGCATAGACTAGTAACATTTTTTCTTTTTGTCACTCGATTCTTTCGCCAATTCAATGAAAACAGCTGTTTTCCCTTTATAAAATTATCCGTTTTCAATGAATTGGCGAACGAATCGAGTACCAAAAAAGAAAAAAAGTTAGAGGTCTAGGCCGTCATTGTTTAATTGAAGAAGATTCAATTTTCAATCACATTTTATATATAAAAATATGTAAGATTCAGTAAAAAAAATTATTGAATCAATTAACTTTTTAATTGAAAATGTCAAAAATGTCAATTACAACCGTAATTAAATAGAATTCAAATTCAATTAAAAAAAAAATGATTAAATCAATTAATTTTTAAGTGAAAATTACAAATATTTCTATCACGATCGTAATTAAAAAAGTTCAGATTCAATTAAAAAAATGATTGAATCAATTAATTTTTTAATTGAAAATTTCTTAATTAATTAAAATTTCTTAATTAATAATTGAAAAAAAAATTCGGATGCCTTTAAAAAATGATTCAATTAATTTTTTGATTGAAAAAATTTTTATTTTCAATAAAATTTTTAATTGATAAAAATTTTGTGATATTTTTTCTGTGATGCGATCCGAGGGGCCAACATCGATTCGGCGAGAAACGTACAGTCGACACTGCACGGAAGCCGGACATCGGAAAGCTGCAAACACCAAAGGTGGCAACGGTATACTCCACTCGGATGACCCAATTGCTTGAAGAGAAAACTGTCCTGTCCCAATAGTACAGCGGGCAATGGCAAACTATTGCGCACTCCATGAAAAATGCCGCAACATACGTACCTTGATAACAAAAGCCTCCCCCAAAGAATTCATGGTACGACCAGGAGTGCCAAAAAGCTACTGAACCCAAGAATGCGGCATACAGACTAACCTTGCAATCAGTAGCAACGCGCCAGTTTAAGGAGAGGTGTCGGAAGAAAAGGGGAAGTGGAATGAGTATAGCATTGATGATTAGTTTGTGTCGGAATAATGGAAAATAAGTATTTTTGCTATCTTACTACGCTTGGGACAGCTAGGGGACATATTGAGCCCTGTTTCAGAAAAAAACGGGCTCTACACCGTACTCAATAGTCGTTGGGTATGTAGAGCATCTTTATCAATTTGACAAAGGTTTTGATGAACATACATGGTGTATCAGAAATCGCGATCCAATTGTCAAAGAGTTATGAAAATAGCACACACTTGCCTAACTTTTATAATTTCTTTGTTATGCTATTCTTTTAAATAGAAAGCATTGCATATGATCTCGAGCTAAATATGTTCGAAAAGTTACGAAAAGATTTTAAAGAAGACATTTTTTCTTTCTATTCTATATTTTAATATTCTCAAGGTCATTAGTTCGATCCACTTGTTTATGAGTTTTAATTTATTTTATTTGTTTATTTTCCACTTATATTTATTTATTTTGATAATTTATTTTGTCGTTTTTCTTCTTAAAGACTTTATTTTTCAGTTTTGTTAATGTTCTCCAGCTAATCGAAGTACCAAATTTTGATCCCACTTAATGAAGTACTAAATTAAAAACAATCTTAATTAATTTTTTCTTTTAAATCTACATCAAAAGGAAATAGGGAGAGAAAATTTGCGAAAAACATGCATACGAGTATTTTAAAATTTAATATGAAAAATATAACATGCATTACTTTATTAAAATTTTTGGAACTACCCTCGTATACTCATATACAGAAGTACTCTTGGCATTTGCCTCAAGTGTAAAGAAATAAAATGGTCCTCATCAAACACACACAACAGAGCAGAAATGCTTTGTAGACATAATACAAAAATGTAATAATAATGATAATAATAATAATAACTTTATTATATGTTATTATTATTAAATAATCATAAGTATAATGTAGGCGAAATTCTTATCTTCATCACAAATATTTTTGTATATAAGCAAAAACTGGGGGAGTAATGTCTGTCCCAATAAATGTGTGAGGGAGTGTTTGAGTGTACATCAAAAGGATGTTATATATATTAAATTATTTGGGACTTTGTATTGTGGGTTTTTTTGCTGTTATAATACTGCAGTGGAAAGATTTTTATCGGAGTGTGTACGTTTAGGGAATTGTTTAATATTTCATACATAAATATTTGAGGAATACAAAATCGTTGGGAAGTATTAAGTAAAACCAAAACTTTTGACACCAATCCTTGAGAGCAAAAGTTGTTAACAAAAAGTTTAAAGAAAAAAAATATACATTGAATAAACGCTTTTATTACTTTTTGGAGGAAAATTAGAGCACGCAAACACATTTACAACATGTATATGAAGTTGGAGAATTAACTTTACCGTTTGCTGGCTATGACTTTCTTTGGTTGGATATTTCATCTAATATGAGATTTATTAAGAGCCATTTATTCCACAGATTAAAAGAAGAAAGAAGAAAAGATAGCAGTATATTATTAATAAGATTTGTAATAGAGTACATATAGAGTATAAAATGGTATTTAATCATAAGAGTTTTTTGTTTTCAAGTGAATTTCAAAGAAATATTTAAGGAGTGTAAATTGATTTTTTTGTTTTAATCTGTTACTCATGTTTCCCACAAGAACTTGGTAACATTAACCATATGTGCAACCAATCTTTTCTTTTTCAGATGGTCATACTTGGAAGCATCTGCAAATGATGCGATGCTTGCTAGAACTTGTTACGTGATTATCACATTAAATAAGAAATTTTTTTTGAGACAAAATCCCACCCCATTTTTCTTATTGATACATTTTTCTATTGTTATAACAGCAATAGAAGAAGAAAAATCCCAATTTTAAGTCACAAATTCTTCATATATTGAACCAGTTTACATCTATATTACAACCATTTAGCTATGTATTTAAGTTTGTGTTATGGAGTAACCCATATTCGAAGTAAATATAATTCAATTAGCGATAACATTTCACAAAAAGTCACGTTTTGATTTGTGTTTGAGGTCATATACATTGAATTCCAATCCACCTCGACCAAGTATTGTGCGACGTTTCCTTTACACAATTGCGATAAGCTAAGGAAAAATTCAATTTCCACCCAAAAGCCCCTATACTTAGGAAATTCAACATCCTAATCTCTAACAGCAAACAATGTGAGCAAATGGTGCTGGGAATGGCCAAGGAAATCAAGAAAAACAAAACTAGGCGAACATAGAAAAATGTGTTACATGGTCTTCCATATGGTACATTAAAAGGGGGCTGCAGGTAGAATAGAATATTAAACGCTAATGTGTTGTCTTATTTCGAGAAATTCCAAAATAACAAAATTTAATTTTATAATACAACTATAATGATACTTATTTTCCCAACAAAATTGAAGTAAAACAAAAGTAAATAAACATTGTCAGCCACACTTTGGCCGACCATAGCCACAGAAGAGTAGCAGATGTTGGTCTAAGGCCAAAGGCAGCCATAGATGAGTGAATGAGTTTCAATGGCCAGCATTTTTCTAGAATTTAAGCGCAGGCGGCGGCACAGGTATCGTCACAATTTTATTGTGGCAAAACGACAGAAACCACTGCGCCATCATCCCGATAATGTGTGAAGATAATACCAACTAGCACATCCGAATAACAGAACATACAAGAGTATCTATTGTATGGCTGATGTTCTCCGCTTTTGAGAGCTGTAGAGTTGCCGTATGAAAAAAATTACTAAAAATTATATTTCGAGAGAAAATGTTTTCATAATTTTGTCCAAATTTTATTTCTATTTAATTCATTTTTTTTGCTCAACGTCCATCTTAAGAAAACAGAGCTCTGATAGTTTAATGGGAAGACGAAGATGGATCAATATGAGGATCCACGCTAGATAGAACGATTTCAATATCGGATACAGTTAAGTGCCTAAGTTAATCTTGGAAAGAAAACTAAATCGGACGATAAGTCCCCTCATAGACATTGGTCACTATGCAGAAGAAACATTAGCTTTAAATGGAGAAAGAAATCCACGATGTTCCACTGGACCTACGAAAGCATGATCGGGTCGATTTTGACATTCGCATAGGTAGTAAGGTTCAATGCAATGGAGAGGAAGTACTACTAATTATAATCTGTCGAATGGAAATTCAGAAAAATGTATGAAATCTTTATTTGAATCGATAGTACGGTCCATATAATTTAATGTTTGAAGATAATTTCAGGCAAATGTTGGCCGTGACTACATTTTGGCCGGTATGTCACGAATTAATGCTTCAATGTTGTCTTCCAATCCGACAATTGAAGCGGGCTTGTCAGTATAGACATAAGCTTTAACATGGCTTAAAAAAAATAATCAATAGGCGTTAAATCGAACGATCTGGGCAGCCAATTGACCGGACCCGAACGTGAAGACAAATTTTTACCCAACTCGCCTCTCAATAAGTCCTCAATACGCGTGCTATTGGCATGTGCCACCGTCTTATTGGAACTACATTTCATGCAAGTGAAGCTCTAGCATTTTGGGAAAAAAAAGTTGGATATCATCTCACGATTGCGCTCACCATTCACAGTTACATTACGATACGCATCATCTTTGAAAAAGTACGGTGCAATGTTGCTACCAGCCTATAAACCCCACCATCCTGCGACTTTTTCTGGATGCATTGGTTGCTCTTGCAACGCTTCTGACTGACCTTCACTCCAAAATCGACAATTTTGCTTATTTACATACCCATTAAACAAAAAATGAGCTTCGTTTTTCAATAAAAAAGTTAATCTTCGACCAACTTTCCAATAGCCCATTCAACAAATATTCTGAGTTGCGGTAGGTCGTTCGCCTTCAATTCTGGCACCAGCTGTATTTTGAAAGCCTTCACACGTAAGAATCGTTAATTGATGGTCGTCATTAACGATGGCCGATACAGCTGCGTTATTTTCCTCAGTTCACACTCTACGTAAGTGTTGATGGTTTTATATCCAACAATGTAAATTTCGTGCGAAATTTAGTCACAATAGTCCGAATTGCCCCTTCAGTGGGTCAATTAAATTAAGCAAAAAATGGTAGAAGCGCGCGATGAACTTCCTTCCATATGCATTTTGATAATAAAATTCAATAATTTGCAAGCGTTGTTCGTTTGTAAGACGATTCATGGTCAAATTACAGACCACGAAACTTGCGTGAGCTATTAGAACCAGTGATGCCAAAAAGATTATAGCTAAAATATCACCCTTTATATACGACATTTATCTTGGTCCGATGTACCAGAGCAGCCACGGCTGTCCAAGAAGTCCAAAATATTTTTAAAGATACATATTTTTGGGTGAATAATATCATCTCATCATATTCATCTGAGCTGTTTTCCGAGTCTAATCTGTGGCATATGCCACATCTATAATATCACCATCGGATAAAAGTGCAAATCGGGAAGCATTATTACAACTAAGCTAACTGCTAACTTCAGTATGGCATACCAAACTGTTTTATTTATTAGTTCTTTTGCGTTTTCCAAAGCATCTAACAGAGCCACGTTCTGTACAAAAAAAAAATTAAAGCGAGGGAATTCCCATCTTTGATTAATTTTTATTTTATTTCGGTATTCAAATATAATGCCAAAATTTGCTTTTATTCCCGGATAATGTTGGTAATCATGAATAATCGTAGCAATGAGCAAAATTTCTTTTCTATTCCGAATAATGGAGGCTGCCAAATAATCATGGTCCGACTGTTGTTCTATAGAAATTTTTCTCATCTTTTTCTGTGGAAAATTGTTTTAAAATTCTATAGAAAATTTCTTCGAACTTTTTTTGTATGGCAACCCAGGCTACAATACTAATGTTTATTGTATTTTAGGTTGCGTCATAAAATGTGGTTTTGACCTTCTGCTAAAGTGGTTTTATGTCTCAGAGCATGGAGCATAGAACATATCCCGTGTAGTCCCCACCCCCCTGTTAACGGTAGTTGGAAGATGATGCCGGTGGAGGTGGTGCTTACAAATAAATTTTTGCTTAATTGGAATTTATGTTCAATGTCTTACTTTTGTTATAACCGAATATTGTTGTGCTCATAATCACCATCATCGTTATCGTCGTCATCATAGTTTCTTTATTGAACGAGTCTTAAGAAATGGCAAACTATGGACATTACTCATAATCTCAAACTTGTATATCTTCAACAATTCCATGAATTGACTTAGACAAGGGTTAAGCTAAGCATCAAGTTGGACTGTCATTAAAAAACCTCCATAAGTTATTATGCTTATTTTTTATACTACATAGAAAAAAAATTGAGAAAATAATTATGATTTCATTAACATTTTAGATATTTTTGTAAACTATTTTAATAAAAAAAAACATTTACATTTGACTTACTAATCAATGATGTTAGGTGGCGTCTTGTTTATATACCCTTAATCGAAATTAAATGAGACAAACATAATGCATAGATGAAGAAAATTATCTACATCTATCTAGTGCTTAGTACAGGGACATTAATCTGGTGAAAGATGATGGGATTCCATATAGAGCCGACGAACTATCGATATACACAACATTCGTATTTTCGATATTTCTAATATAAATTAAGTAATTCTAATAATATGAGAAGTAACAAGTTCTTTGAATGACTTTTCAAATAGAAAAAAAAACAGTCATACAAAAACACCACCTCCAAAATTTCAGGCAAATCGAATAATAATTGCGCCTTCCAGAGGCTAAAAATTTCGAACTGCGAAATCAGTTTATATGGCAGCTATATCAGGTTATTACCGATAGCACATTTGTCGGAAGTGATACCAAAACACTACGTGCGAAATTTCAGCCAAATCGGATAAGAATTGGGCCCTGTAGAGGCTCAAGAAATCAAGACCCAAGATCGGTTTATATAACGGCTATATCAAAACATGGACCGATTTTGCCCATTTTCAAACCCAACCAACTTCCGTTAATAAGAAGTATTTGGGCAAAATTTCAAGCCCCTATCTTTACTTCTTCGTAAATTAGTATGCTTTCGACAGACTGACGGACAGACGGACGGACATGGCTAGTTCGACTTAAAATGTTGTGACGATCAAGAATATATATACTTTATGAGATCTTAGATGCATATTTCGAGGTGTTGCAAACGGAATGACGAAATTAGTATGCCCCATCCTATGGTGGAGGGTATAAAAATCAGAAGATCGATTTATATAGAAGCAAAATCAATGCACAGACCGAATAAAACCTAATTTAATAAAATCAGTCGGAAACCATGAGAGAAATAATTGTGCAAAATGTTAGCCCAATCGGATGAAAATTGCGCCCTCTACAGGCGCAATGTATCTTAAAGGTTACATTCGGTGTCGGCTCGTTTATTATTGTGCAATTTTGCAAAAAAAAATCACTTTGCCGATAGTATCGATAGTAAAAATATCAATCGATATTCAGACACATAAAATACCGATAGTGCCATTGATATTTCTCCAGCTCTAATTCCATAGTGTAAGTTTAGTACTCTGGATTTTATTCCAGTTTTACTTTATTTTTTAAATTAATTATTTTTTCTCCACGTACTCAACATAGCATCAATACGGCAACCACCTGAACAACTACGCTATATGGCAATGAATTTTTGGTAAAGATTTTTGTTGAGATGAGTACAAAAATACCAGCAATGATAGGGCAATAGCGTGTCATGAATAAAAGATAGAAATGGAAATAATGCTATTTTTGTATATTTTTCAAAGCGATAAGGAAGAAATCGCATTTCATTGTTGGAAAAATTGTTTCAATTTTTATACCATTTCAGAAAAATATCATGTGGAAAATTATAGCAAACAATATTATGATTCAAAGTCTAATGAATAGTTGAGACAAAGCAACACTTTTGAAAAAAATGTCAAATGACCCGGCATAAAATGTCAGCTACATTTTTCGATGTAAATGAACCTAAAATGCCTCATGATAAACAAATAGAAAAAATAATTCCTACATTCTAAGCACCCCCTTCCTTATTTCTACAAAACATATGCCACCTTATCAGAAAATTCAGTCACGTCAATTCAAAATATAAGGGCTTATTATAATTATGTAGATGTTCATTTAATTATACCCATATTGGAAACTAATGCATGCTATTTGTCCATGGCTTACAATTGATTTTAATCAGTTTTTAATATATATTTTTTTTTGTGTTTGTTAAGGCAATATAGGTCGCCCATAAAAACAAAAACTTGGATATAGATATATATCCATATTTGCTTATAATTAACACCATTATTACTCTTTCATTTGCATTGCATACTAAAAGAAATGCCTTAAATTCCATGGTATTAAGTTTGAGATTTAATTGTATTAAACATGCGATTTTTCGTAAGCCGTTAGTATGGTAATTTATTAATTTTCTACAAGCAAAAGCTTTTTGGGTAAACATTTGCATTGATTAATTATCAAATAATAAGTGTTGTAGGCCTAAGTACAGCAGCAATGTGCGTGCGAAGAATATTAAACAAAATTATACATCACAAATTTTGAGTAAATATATACATAAAATTTAAGGTTTTATTATGAACAAATATTTTAAGACTCTTAATTTTCCAACTGGCGTAGATCGTACAACGGAAACATGGAATCCACTTCTGCTCTACCTTTTTGTAGGAATAAGGGCTCTCTATAAAGACTGACTGAAGAAAGTGGACTGACGTTTTGGGTAATCGAGTGGCTAGGACACTATAGCTGAGACTCTCACAGAGAAGAATAGAACTTAGGGCTGAGAAAGCATCATCTCAGGCTACTAAAAGGGATTCTGAACAGCCATTATAACAGTGATGGGCACATTAACACCGTTGAAATACTAAATTATGGGTGTATCCGAACAATCAACTAATTGAAGAAGCAATATAAAATACCAACAATGTTTACCCCAACGAAGCTGCACGAATTTGCGTATACTGTTTTTGTTTCTCGGTTCGTTGTTCCTTTGCTCGCGGATAGGCATTTTTGTGCAGTTTGTGTTATTCTCAATTTGTGCATTATACAATACAAAATACAACAAATTCGCCCTTAAACATTCCATTAAGAAACTGGGGCAAACTTCTGACAAATCAATGAGTGCTGTCCGATTCAATCTTAAACTCGATGATAAGGAGACCTCCATTTTATAGCCGAGTCCGATCGGCATTAGGAGGGGATAACCACCGATGAAAAATTTTCGGATGTTGATGCCAGGATTCGAACCCAGGCGTTCAGCGTCATAGGCAGACATGCTAACCTCTGCGCTACGGTGGCCTCCGCCGGACATATCATATTATAATATCATACCTATGACGTCACACGGAACGCGGAGAAAATTCAACTTCTCACATCAATGTGTGCAGTCCTATTCAAGTTATTAGCTCCTTTAAATGGCCGAAAACGAACAGCGAGCCTGGTTGTTGATGCTCTAACATTCCGGAAGAACGACAAGTGTCGTTCATTAAATGTATACTACCATCCTCTATTACTATATGGTTGTTGTGGAGGTGGCGGTCCTCGTCAAGCCCAAGTTGAGCAATCTCGTTCCGGTCTAAAGGACAAATCGCCGCGGGAACAGTGTGGCCATTGGTTATTTAAAGGCGCCAACAACTCGCCTTGTCATATCGACCATTATAGGGACTCAGTATTTGTGCAAGAGCCAGTGCCTCCCGGCCTTTCTCTGAGACTCTCCGCTCGATACCGCTGATTGTCCGCGACTGCCATTGCAGCTACTCCATATGGAGCATTCCATTATCCACAACCTGTGAACGCGCCCGGTAGCTCACAGTTAAGCTTCTCGTGACAACAATGAACATCACATAAATTGTAGCTCAATGTTACAGCCTGTGTGGTGCTCACAGCTATCCTGTGCCAGGATTACTATATGGTGTTATTGTCTGGTGGACGGTGCCTCAAAAATCCATCTAGTGTTTAATTATCAGCCAGCTCTATACTGATATGACCGTCAATGACGCTTAATGACTGGGTTCGAAATCTTGTCAATGCAATAAAGTTTGTGAGTGCGGGAAAACTTTTTACATAGCGTAGTGTACGACAAGCAGAGCAAACAGCAATGCCCATTGAGTGCGAGAAAACATTTCCAAACCGTTTTTGGCGCTTATTTGCATTGAAAATGTTTGAAAATTTTAATCCTATAGAATTTTTTTTAATTGTATTTCTATAGAAAATTATTCTTATTTTTATTTCTACAGAAAATGTTGTTAAAATTTTATTTTAATAGCAAATCTTGTCAAAATGTATTTGAATAGAAACATTTGTCAAATTTTTTCCTTTTTGCGGAAAAATTTTCCACATTTTATTAATAAGAAAATTGTGTCCAAATTTTATTTCTTTGAAAATTTGGGTTAACTTTTATTTCTATGAAAATTTTGACAAGATTTTTTTTTTGTGAAGTTTTTATTTCTATAAAAATTTAATCTAACTTTAATTTTTATAAAAAAAAATTTATCAAATTATTTTTCTTTAAAAACTATTTCCATTTTTAATTTTTTTTTATATTTTGTTATTTAAGACTTTGTTACAATGTTATATACAACTCTAGAAAATTTGATTATTATAAAATTTCGACATTTATTTCGTCGAAATTTTATTTTTATTTTACCAGTATTTCTTTTACCAGTTTTATTGATTTTGGGCTTTATTTGAAAAAGTTATTTAATTTATTGGATTGCCCAAAAAGTTTTTCATATAGACGGCGTTGACAAATTTTTTCACAGCTTGTGACTCTGTAATTGCATTCTTTCTTCTGTCAGTTATCAGCTGTTACCTTTAGCTTGCTTTAAAAAAAGTGTAAAAAAGTATATTTGATTAAAGTCCATTCTAAGTTTTATTAAAAATGCATTTACTTTCTTTTAAAAAATCCGCAATTACTTTTTGGGCAACCCAATATTTTTAACCCACTAATATTTATGCTAAATATTTTTCGTCTAACAAGTAGTGGCCGTCGGACCGGTAATTAGCAATATTCAACAAATATTTAAAATTTGTTTTGCCATTGTCCACATTTGGGAGTATTAAAGCAAACATCAGCGTTCCAAAACGCATGATGATGGTCAAACAGCAAGCAGTGTATGGATGTGCCATGTAAACATTTTAAACTTCCGCTTTGGGGAGGGGAATAGTTGACAGCAATTCTTTGGAAAAAAACTGGGCATAATACAAACGGCAGATTTTTGAATTAATCGACCAACTGACTGAGTGACTGACTTACTTTTTGTGATTCCATCGTGACTTTATGTTTTATTTGTTTACATTGTTGTTGTCGCTTATTATTCTATTATTAGTTTGTATTGTTATTCATAAAGGGGTTACCTCTGTTTGTATGCATATGAATTATCATGTATATACATATCTATGTATAAAAGGAGGACATATCAAGCGAAACCGATTTACTTGGTTAGCAGGAGGTCCATTAGATTTATGTTTGGAATGTTTATAGGCAAAATAAAATTCGATATCAAATAATATATTGCCATTACAAGAAAAATAATAACCTTCTTCAGGGGAAAATTAGTATTCGATGTTCTAAATTTTGAGTGAGAATCACACTTAAAACGCAGCTTTATGTATTGTATAACATAAAGCTGAATGAAAAACAATGCGGCAGTAGTCGATGGTTTGCCGCCTGAGCTTTCGACCTTGGAACCAAACAATCTGTATTGGCAGCCTATGTAAATCTGATGACAAACGTGTTCGTAGAGACACAAATGATGTAGACAACTAAATTATTGTCGCTAGGAATTGCTAGAAAAAATCATAGATTTCGTGGTAGTAGAGAGAAAATAGACCACCTTTGCATACCGACTTGGCTTCAAATTTTTTGGTAGAGACAAAGATGATGCAGACAACAAAATTGTTGTGAACATAGCTTTAATCGTAAGGATTTGTTGCAGAAAATTTCCCCATTCGACCTCCAAAACATAGAATCTGTCAAGAGCACTAAAGTAAGAAAAATTACTACAAATGCAGTCGCAGGTACACAGATGAAGCCGATAGTAAAATTTGTGTTAAAACATTTGAAATCGTAGGGATATTATTAGAAGAACTTGTTGAAAATGGATAATTGTTTAACGGACACAATTAATGGGGAAAATTCTAATTTTGTTTGGTAAATGACAGAACGCAGCTGAAATTGTTTCAATTGAACATTGACTTCCCTAAGAAGAAAATGCATCTCTCCATTGGCAAATATAACAAGTAAAGCGTGCTAAGTTCGGCTGGACCGAACCTTGGAAACCCACCACTATGGATTCTGCTAATAAATGGGAGCATATCTAATTATAGACCGAATTGGACCGACACAGAACAGGACAGAACACTATATGCAAAATTTCAGCCAAATCGGAAAAAATCGCGGCTTGTATGGGTTGAAGAAATCAAATCTGGAGATCGGTGTATATGGGAGCTATATCATGTTCCCAACCGATTTGAACCGTACTTGGCGCAGTTGTTGGGAGTCGTAATAGAACACCATGGACAACATTTCAGCCAAATCGGATAAAAACTACGGCTTCCAGGGGCTAAAGATGTCAAATCGGGTGATCGTTTTACCGTACTTGGCACAGTTGTAGGAAGTCAAAATAGAACAATATGTGCAAAATTTCAGCCAAATCGGACAAAAATTGCGGCTTCCAGGGGCTTTGGAAATCAAATCGAAAGATCGGTTTATAAGAGAGGTATATCAGGTTATAGACCGATTTAGACCGTAATTGGCTCCGTTGTTGGGAGTCATAACAGAATACTATATGCAAAATTTCAGCCAAATCGGACAAAAGTTGTGCCTTCCATGGGCTCAAGAAAATCAAATCGGGTGATCGATTTATATGGTAGTTATATCAGATTCTAGAACGATTAGGAACGTACTTAGCACAGTTGTTGGAAGTGAAAACAGAACACTATGTGCAAAATTTCAGCCAAATCGAACAACAATTGCGGCTTCCAAGGGCTAAAAAATCAAATCGGGAGATCGGTTTATATGGGAGCTGTATCAGATTCTCGACCGATTTTGAACGTACTTAGCACAGTTGTTGGAAGTCGTAACACAACACTATGTGCCAAATCGGACAAAAATTGTGGCTTCCAAGTGCTCAAGAAGTCAAATCGTGAGATCGGTTTATATGGGAACTATATCCAAATCTGAACCGATATGGTCCCCAACGACCTACATAAATATAAAGTATCTGTGCAAAATTTCAAGCGTCTAGCTCTACGCGCTCGGAACCGATATGGCCCCCAACGACCTACATCAATAAAAAAGTATCAGTGCAAAATTTCAAGCGTCTAGCTATACGCGTTCGACCGTTATCATGATTTCGACAGACGGACGGACGGACATGGCTAGTTGGAATCAGAATTTCGAGACGATCAAGAATATATCTACTTTATGGGGTCCTAGTTCAATATTTCGAAAGACTAGATAAGTATAACCTCATCCTATGGTGGTGGGTATAAAAACGTAAACTCTTAGGTCAGTTATGTTTTACATAACGTTTTCCAATATTTCGATTTTTTTTGCAAAATATTTATTAGTGTTTTGTTATCGTTATTTTAGCATGACCCGGTTTATGCATTTCACCCATGTATTCATTATATATAACACATTTGTTTATAATTCCGAAATATGATGGGAAGTCATCTCTCAAACAAGTCATAAAAATACAAACAAAAAATTCATTTTTTTTCTTTTTCATTTGGAAACACAAAACGAATGTCGTTTTAAGTATTCATAAAAAAAAAACGACAAAACATGGAATTCTATAGATCGCGCGAGTAAGGTATATAAATTTAAACAAACACATGTGTTTTAAGGTACACTAGGGTGTGTAGAGTAAACGTTTCTGTAAAAATAAAACTTTGAAAAATGTATACCAAAAATTTGACAAAATTCCAACAGAAACAGAACAAACGAATCATGCAAAGATATTTGTCAAAAATTTTTATAGAATTAAAATTTTGACAAAATTTCTATGGAAATACAATTTTAACAAAATTTTCTATAGATATAAAATTTCAACAAAATTTTCCACAGAAATAAAATTTTGAAAAAATTATCGTTAGAAATAAGATTTTGACAAAAATTTCATAGAAATAAAATTTTGAAAAAATTTTTATAGATATAAAATTTTGTATAAAAATAAAATTTTTACAAAATTTTCCGGTGTAATAAAATATTGACAAAATGTTTAAAGAAGTAAAATTTGGAAAAAATTTTCTACAGTAATAAAATGTCAAAATTTTCTATGAAATAAAGAAAAAATTCTATGAAGTTGGGTCGTAGATGGCTAAGAGGTCTGCAGCAATCAAGAAAAGGTTAATCGTATTGCTGATCAGTTTGAGAGATTTCACATGACTACCACAGCCATGTTAGTCCAATGGAACACAGGGTCAACTCTACAGTTAGAATATTAGAAGAGGAAGTTTCATCGAATGCGGAATCTCTTACTCAGACATCTGTTGGTGAAATCAAATTATTTATTTCCTATCTCAAGAACTCGAAGGGCCCTGGAATTGATGGGATTAACAATATTCTTATAATGAATCTGCCTGATTCAGCGCTAGAATTTCTAGCAAGTCTTTAATTTCTGCATTTCAAGATCTTATTTTCCAAAGTTTCAAACTGGCTAAAGTTATCCCGATACAGAAAAAGGGTAAATATGGACGGCTGCCATGCAACTATTGACCAATCAGTCTTTTAAGCTCATTGAGAAATTTGTTTGAAAAGATTATCTTTCACAGGCTTCAATAAATTCTAGAGGAGAATAATTTGATTAATGACTGTTAGTACGAATTTAGGACCGGTCATTCCACCACTCATCAGATAAAAAGGGTGGTCAACATGATAAGGACCAATTTTGACAAAATTTTCTATAGAAATAAAATTTGGACAAAATTTTCTATAGAAATAAAATTTTAACAAAATTTTCTATATAAATAAAATTTTGACAAAATAAAATTTTGACAAAATAAAATTTTGACAAAATTTTCTAAGAAATAAAATTTTGACAACATTTTCTATAGAAATAAAATTTTCTATAGAAATAAAATTTTGACAAAATTTTCTATAGAAATAAAATTTTGACAAAATTTTCTATAGAAATAAAATGTTGACAAAATTTTCTATAGAAATAAAATTTTGACAACATTTTCTATAGAAATAAAATTTTGACAAAATTTTCTATAGAAATAAAATTTTGACAAAATTTTCTATAGAAATAAAATTTTGACAAAATTTTCTATAGAAATAAAATTTTGACAACATTTTCTATAGAAATAAAATTTTGACAAAATTTTCTATAGAAATAAAATTTTGACAACATTTTCTATAGAAATAAAATTTTGACAAAATTTTCTATAGAAATAAAATTTTGACAAAATTTTCTATAGAAATAAATTTTTGACAAAATTTTCTATAGAAATAAAATTTTTACAAAATTTTCTATAGAAATAAAATTTTGTTGAAAGCATTAGAAATAAGATGCTTCTATCTTAAAAAAATTTGGATAGAATTTTTTATAAAAAAAAAACTCACTAAAAAATTTTACACTATCGATTTTTAAAAAATTGATTTATAATTAAAATTTTTTATTTTTTTATAATCAACCAATAAATTTTATGTATTTTACCCAATTTATGTTAATCCCTGGAGTTTCACAATACACACATGTTTCCTAATAGAGAGGTGTTCTATGGCCTCATAAATTCTGATCCAATTCTTAATACATCAACAAGTTGCCATGCACGTAGCAATAACACAAAGGAATTTCCTTGTTTTATAGCCATCATGTATTGATGTCAATACACTATGTTGTATTGGAAACTTTAAAAATAGTTCAAAATAGGAATGTAATGGTGAATGTTTTAGAGAGTAGGAAAGAGCATTCGTATCAAAGGGAAATGTCGCCAAGCCTGTCATGTTCTACCTGTATAGCTATAAATTTTAGATTTTAATCCAAAATTTATAGCAAAATGTGTAGGAGAATAAGAGGTGTAAAATGTTTTAGAACAAAGAAAATAAAACATTTCCATACATTTGTAGATTGTGTTTTACTTTTGGTACGGAAGAGAGAAAATTATTGTCTACGACTTTTAAGCAAAATATAAAATATTTAACCACAGGCGAGCCTTAAATTTATAAGCGTAAATCTTCACCGAACTTTTAATTACAGTGTGTAAGAAACAAAATGTTTATAGCCTAAATTCCACATAATTCTGCATGAGTTAATAAGCCAAGTCTTATGGCGCTAAGACCAATTTAAGTGCTACGCCATGAATCTGGGTATATCAATTTTATCATTCCATTTACAGAAGAAGTATCTGCAGCAAGACGAATTGAAGTTTCCCAAGAAAAACTAATTCAGCCAGGCTCTGTAGAAATTTTCCTGTGGAAATACTTATTCAGCTAGGCTGAAATTGTAGTTTTCCCCTTGGAAAAACTAATTCAGCCAGACTGAATTGAAGTTTTCCTATGGAAGAATTAATTCAGCCAGGCTAAATTGAGGTTTTCCTATGGAAAAACTAATTCAGCAAGGCTAAATTGAATTTTTCAGCTGGGAAAAATAATTCGGCGAGGCTGAATTGAAGTTTTACAATAGGAAAACTAATTCAGCCTTGCTGAATTGAAGTTTTCCTTTGGAAAAACTAATTCAGCTTGGGTGAATTGAAGTTTTCCTATGGAAAAACTAATTCAGTCAGGCTGAATTGGATTTTTCCTATGGAAAAACTAATTCAGCCAGGCTGAATTTAATTTTCCCTTTGGAAAAACTAATTCAGCCAGGCTAAATTGAATTTTTCCTATTGAAAAACTAATTCAGACAGGCGGAATTGAATTTTTCCTATGGAAAAACTAATTCAGCAAAGCTGAATTGAATTTTTCCTATGAAAAAACTAATTCAGCCAAGCCGAATTTTATGAATTGAAGTTCTTTTATGGAAAAACTAATTCAGCCAGGCTGAATTGAATTTTTCGTATGAAACAACTAATTCAGCCAGGCTGAATTGAATTTTTGCTATGGAAAGACTAATTCAGCCAGGCTGAATTGAAGTATTTTGTTATGGAAAACCTAATTCAGACAGGCTGAATTGTAGTTTTCTTGCGGAAAAACTAATTCAGCCTTGCTGAATTGAAAATTTCCTACGGAAAAACTTATTCAGCCTGGCTGAATTTAAGTTTTCTAATAGTAAACCTTATTCAGCAAGGCTGAATTGAAGTTTTTATAGAAAACCCCTAAATCGGTAAGACTAAATTAAGGATTTCCTTTAAGAAAACTCAATCAATCAAGCTGACTTAAATTTTTGTTAAGGAGAACCTTATTCAGCTGTACTGCATTATAATCTTCATATGGCAACCCTTGTCCAGTAAGCTTATTTGTGGGTAACCCTTATTTATCTGTTTTAATAAACACTTTTTTCCCTGCATTTATCATTTTCCCTGAAAATTTTTGCAAAAACTTCCATTTCTACGAAAAAAAACATCTTTCATTTCCGGTGAAAAACAAAATGTTATTTGTTTATTTCCTTATCAAACCCTTTAAAGAGGTCAATAATCTTGGGAGTTGCTGCAGCAGAGTAGTCATGTGTAGTAAACAAAGTTAAAAAAAAAACTATGTTTTTGTGCTTTTCTTCCCATCCCCATCCATAAATTATGTACTCGTGTATGGAGCAAGCAATAAGAGACAGACAGACCGACAGACAGCAGCATTGATAAAGGCCACACGCAAAATGATGACAAATACCGAATGTAACGAAGAGTGGGCAGTGTAAGGAAGGTGTGCTGTGCTGTGTTGTTTGTTTGGTTGGTTGGTGGACACGGACACAATCGGCAAATGCAACCAGCCATGCACAAACTACTCGTCGTTTGATTCTTGTTGCTGTTGTGTTTGTAGTCTTTGCAAAATGCACGCATAACACCAACAACATAGAGTGCCCATCCTATAACACCCCCCTGATATGAAAATGAAGTTGAAAACCAAGCTGGTGTAAGTAATAATGACACACCCTTTTTCGGAAATAAAAAAAGATTTCCCACATACAAACATTTTGTAACTTTGGATGAGCTGGTGACATACTATTTTTTATGTGTTAATATTAAAAACTTTTGAAATACTTCTTGAAATAGAAATTATGAAAAAAATCCTATCCCAAATGGCGATATTGGGAATTTATGACCTGAGTGCTTGAAGAACTTCTTCGGCAAGAGCTGCCGCCTCAGGATACAACACACTGCTACAACAACAAGAACTTTATCTAAAGTGGCGGTATTGATAGTTTGTGGTTTACTGTCAAGTAGCTCCCGACCCGGTAGAAGGGATGATAGGGCTACAATCCCTCTTGACGACATGACATGGTTGTTGTTCAACCTTCAATTTATTGACCAACACGAGAGTCATAGGGGGATAAGACGGTTCATTCGTTGCTTAGCTTGGCTCCGAGCTGAATTTTAAGTATCACAATTTACAAATTAGAAATCTCATCAAAAGCGCCAAGGGTCTAGCGGTTTGCTCTAGAACCCTACAAAATTTCTACATTAATGACAAAGAATTTTAATGTACCGGGAGTGAGGTACAAGAACAGGGTCCATAACCTGTCTCTGGGCACTCTTTTAGTTCTCTAGGTTAGGTTGAAAAGAGGGTGCGGATATTAATCCGCCCCATGTCACTATGGACATACACCTATGTTTGCAGGATTTTACTACAACTCTCTACGGAACCACCCCGTCCTTCTAGGAATCCTAGGAGACTTCCTAGAGGCACGTTCGTAAGATCACCTACAAAGATCACATACAAACCACCTCCCCAAAAAGGAAAGCCAGTGTCACTCTTACAAAAATCATTGTGCGAGATTCCCACGCGCAACGTCATGCAGCCTATACGAACCGAATTGACCCGATAGAGTCCTTCATATGCAAGGGCTGCCAGGAAAAGTATTCGAGCAAAGCTGTATCGTATGGACGGTTTTCTTTCTCACAAGGTTAGTCGCTTAAGGCTCTACCCCTGACGGGTCCCAACCACGTTAAAATATGCCATGGGATGATATTTGTTGCTTTTGACAAGCCAAGCCAAGCTTTATGAGGACTTAACCAAGACACTTTGTTTATGAGGACTTAACCAAGACACAATTATATGTGGTGGTATCATAGAAGCCATTAAAAATATCTTGAGGATAGGCAACAACTGCCCAGAGCGGTAGAGCAATAATTTCAGACCTTCAAAAGACAGCCTCCAGGTTGGACAGTGCTACCGAGTAAATTATGTTATTGGGGACCAGCAGCAGCCACCCAAATCATCATTTTGTGGACAAGTAACCACCGCGCATGGACGTCAGCTGGGATCTTCATGGTCTATAGCGAGAATTTCAAAAATTGCATCCTGCTTCCGAATCAGGCGTGTTCTGGTACTTTAGGTGTCAAGATGGGAAGACCCCGTGGCCCTTGTTGTAGCCACATATTTGTATGCAGTGGTAGCCAACCTTGGCCAGATTCTTTGGGTCAGCTGATTCGTTCGGGGCATAGAATTGATAGCTGGAGAAACTGACAAGGTACATCTTCAAAATGTCAAAATCTAGCCCTTTCCTCTCGTTTTCACATCCTTTAAGTTTTTTCTTAAAATACGGAATTGTTTGGGAAAAATTTAGCAGCCCATAAATCTTATGATGTCATTTTCTTAATTTATTTTCATTTACTTTTTATTTTCATAAGATTATTAACTATCACAAATTTTTAAAAATTTGTATCACAATAAAGTATTTACTGATCACATCAAAGATTCAAACACTTACCAACACTGCACTCTCTCGAACCACCTGCGATACAGTTTCGCGTAATTGAGCCGCCATGCCCGGCTTGTTTAAAGCTCGGGTAAACTTTCGTTCTGTCATAGCTTCACTTTAAGGACGATGATGACGAAGACAACACACACTGCACTTAAAAAATTCCAAGGTAGGGGGAAATGTATACCTTTTCGGGCATCTACTACTTTTTTCTGCCTCTGTTTTGTGATGCTTTAGTATTCAAAGAATATTTTTGCAACTATTTTTAGATTCTTATTCTTTTTGTTTTTATTTTTGTGCGCAAATATGAAAACCATTCATAAACAAGGGAGGGTTAGAATGTGGAGAGCGGCAACAGCAGTAACAACAAAAATATTGAATTGATGTTCCCCAACTCCCAATTGGTTGTTGCAAACAACACAAACAAGTTTGTTTATGTGTCTGAGCCCGTCCTCGGTTGTTTGAAAAGAATGCTGTTGGAGATGATGACGTGATGAGTAATCCTTGTTGTCTGTTTCTTTATGCGCTGTTGTTGTAGACTTCGATTAGATATTAGTATATATTTTTTTAATACATACAATTTTTATGTATAAATTTTATTTTATTTTTCATTTATATTTTTTGAGCTTTTTAGCTTGTCATCTGCTGCCCAATAAAAAAACCAAGGGATTCTAAGCGGCTTTCTTGATACACACACCTGCACACACGTTAAAAGATGTTATACACACAACACCTTATAAAGGCTTTGCATTTGCAAAAACTCACTCAAAAATTTCAGAATTTCCATCTGCTAGCAAACAATTTAATACAAACAAAGCACAGCATCACATTGCAAAAACAGCAGTATAAACTTTGCCACCATAGAATAACACTCAAGCACTTTTTTCATTTAAAAGCAAATACAATATTTTATTTTTTCATTCATATTTAATATAATCTCGCACACACACATATATCTATAAATATTTTATTATTTGTAGAAATCGTTTGCGTCTTTACAAATTACATTCAAACGCACGTGTGTTATTTAATTATTTATTTTTTTTTTTTGTAATTATGACTCCCAATTTGTTTCAATTCCAATTTGACTTTGAGTCGGTAAGTTTTAATACTTTAAAATATTGAGAATGGGAGAATGGGACAGCAACACATGTTGTTTGTTTAAGAATTATATGAGAATGGAGGATTCGGCGATCGCAACGAAAGTGGGCAAGGAATTCGGCGATCGCAACGAAAGTGGGTGGGAGAATTGGAGGAGCGGGAGAGCGGACCCGGAGAGAGCTTTTCGAAACCGGGTATGTTCAGTGAAAGCCCATTCCCGAATTCCATATTCCATATTTCCAATATTCCATTCCATTATTCCATTATTACATTCCAACTGTCATCAGACAAAACAAACATCAACCAAGAACAAAATAATAACAACTAACAACCAACTAACACTAATTCTAAGTCCTGGCCAGGTGAAAGCCCAACAATTAGCATTCAAGTTGAGATTTTAGATTTTGAAAGATTCCAGAATACAACATACATTCCATACATCATGAATTTAACAAAGCAAAGAAATCAAGAAATCGGTGCCAATGCCAAACTCTTAATGTGCCCATTGCGCGGCGTTTGGTTTGGAAGTGGCACCACCGTGAAGTCATACATGCCAGTTCGAATAATGACCACAAGACCACAATAAGACCAGCTCATCAACAAATGCCGCAATGCTTCGTCACCCATGATGGCAGGGTGGCAGGATCCTATGAGCCATGATACCTATGAGGCATCATACCCATATGTGCAACACTCGCAACAACAACAACAGCATCTGGAGCAGCAGCAGATGGCGAAATTCTCAACCAGTTTGGCTGCTGAACTGAAATTTGACTACGTTCTCCACACTCCTGTCAAGTATCGCAAATAAACAAATAAACCAATTTCCCAAAATAAAAAAAAAAATAAAAAATTTCTCCTATGACAACCAGCAGTTATGCTAATTGGGGTCCGAATTGGTCTGTAAACTGATATAGCTTCCATATGAATCTCTCGATTTGACTATGCTATGCGGTCCATCAACTGAAATAGCTCCCATATGAGCCTATTTCTATATTTGAGCCCTCAATCGTAGGGGGGTGTTATTCTTGGATCCCAATACACATGTCAATGCAACATTGGCCATTTATGGAGGTCATATCGACAAGGAAGGTGGGTTGAGTAAAATAAAAATTATAATAAAAAAAAGGATTTTATATAAGAAATAAGGTAGCTCACAAAAAAACCTAACAATGTATTGGGTTAGTAAGAACTGCGGAATTGTTCTCTGTAATGACTCGTGTGTTACCAAAGTACCCCAAAAGTTGAACTAAAGTATTTATGGTCTTTTGGTGAATCTTTTCATGATCCACTCTATTTTTCAAACAAATATTTTTTTTGTATTTAAATTTTTTGTATAAATTTATGAAATGTAATTTTCTATTTTTTCAGGTCCGTTCCGAGGATGGTCCATTGTTTTTGGACATGAAGGTGGACCTCAATCTGATGCAGCAACGTGTCATACGGGTCCAAACCGAAGAGGCTCATGAGATATCGCGTTTGGTACGCCAATACATAACCATTGGCTCAAATTAGTCAACGTGACAAAAGGGATGTTGTCAATTAATTACTTACTTAATTAATTAATTATCTGTAATTCTTAAATTAATTAAAACAAAAAAAAAATACAACTACACATCTTTAAGAAAAAATTTAATTTTAAAAAAAAATATAAAAATATACAAAAATATAAAAATATAAAAACATGTTTGCTTTAATTATTTACAATACTTGGCTCTCAGCTGTTATTATTTTGTTTTTTGAAAATTTCATAAAAATTATTATTCTTGTCAAAATAAATTTAATAAAAAAAGAAACAATATCAGTAAAAAATTATTTTAAGGACATATTTTCTTAAAAATTTAAAGCACATTTTTTTCTTTAACAAATCGTTTTGACATTCTTAATTAATAATAGGCATTTCCGTGTGTCAAAATCACGAGAGCGGCCGAACGAATAAAATACCCGCTTGAAATTTTGCATAGATACTTATTGATCTCGGTCCCTGCAGATTGCAAAAGGGGCACATCGGTTCAGTTTTGCATCTAGTTCCCATATAATGTGGTCCTGCGATTTTACTTTTTCAGCTCTTAGAAGTCGTATTCTTTTCAATGCTTGTTTAGAGGCTACATTTTTTGCCTGATTTGGCAGAAATTTGGAACGTAGAGTACACTTATGCACTTCAACTAAGTTCATTTGTGGAAATATCTAGCAGAATCCTTGGTGGTGGGTTACCAAGATTCGTCCCGACCATACAAAGCACGTTTTAAACTGTTTCAGTTTATTTGCACATCAACTAGTCAAGGCGTTAGATCATATTTTGGCTATAGTACTTCACAACTACACTAGTAAGAGAATTAAATACCACTCAATACTTTCTTTTATTCTACAGAATAAACTTCAGTATTTGCGTGGACAGTTTACTCGGGAGCTTGCCAAAGCCAGAGAATCTCAAAATGCAGTAAATCCAGATGATGTATATGTCCCATGTACCTACTGGTTCAAGGAGTTAGATTTCTTGCTTGACTATGTAAAAGTAAGAAAAGAAAAGTCCAACTTCAATTCATTGGTAAGTTTTTTCTTTGTGTTCCATTGACAACTTTTGTATAAAATAAATACTCATTTGCAGCAACAACACTATTCACAGTTTGAGGAGGACACTTATGAATCATCGCAAGCTCATGAAAGCGATGTATCTGCAGAAGAACCAATTAAAAAAGTCAAACGAAGACATCATACGCCGGTAGCAAGCTGCAGCATGAAAAACGAAGAGGTTGTAGTGGAACCAGAAGTCAATGTCCTGCCACATGTATTCAGTGTCAATAAGACTTCTTCGAATGAAAAGGATGAAGCTTTTTGTAATTTTATCAAATCGGAACTACAAACTATTACTAATGAAAATGTAAGGGATGAATTGGTAGAGACTATCACGTTAGCGCTATTCGAAGCCAAGAAGAAACAACGCATGTATGCCCACGCAGCGGAGCAATATTATTGATTTCAGTCCAATTTTAGAGTTATACTTCCGTAATATTATTTTATATCAGTTGATTTGAAGTGAGTTTAGTAAATGTGAGTTGTGCTAATTTAATTGCGAATCTTAAAATCCTTTTTCAAAAAAATGGATGTGAGCAAATATCGATTTCGTTGTGTGCTTTGGTTTTGTATAATTTTTTTTTATAAGTTAAAATAAACCGAAAATTTTCGTGTAATTTTCCCACATTCCTTTAAAAGCCTTCTCAAAAGACAAAATGTAAATAATAAACCATACTTGTTGATGACTCCGAAACTTAGTAATAAAATAATTAAAAGGAAAAACTTCGAAAAATTCGACTTTTTAATAAATTTTCTACATATTCTCTGAAGAATACTTAACGTCGCATAAATGTAAATAATTCCAATTGACTAATTAAATTTGGTTTTATTCGGTCTGTGCATTGATATTGCTTGTACATAAATCGATCTCCGGATCGGAATCGACATAAAAGCGAGGCTTCATATCATTGAGTTAAAACTTGAATAGGTCTGCACTCATTGATATGAGAGAAATATCCCGTTCCTCAAAGGAACCCAGTGAACCAAACGTTCAGAATTCGGTTAGAAGTCTGTACGAAAGTCGGAAAATTTATCCGAATTCAGATCCGAAGTCAGTCTGAATTTTATGGAGTGGCTGCCACGACTTCGGAACGAAATGTCAGAGGGAAGTCTGACGTTTCTGCGATGTTTCGGATAGGAAGACGTGAGTGTGAGCCAATTGAGATATACAGGAGTCAGAATAAGGTCCGGAAATTCTACCAAAGAATTAAACATCAAACCGATGGCTTTGGTGCAGGCACATCCTCCTGCAGAGACAAAGAAGGATATCTGGAAAATTTGCGCGACGTGTAGCTTCTCTGAGCAAAGTGAACCGATTAATAAAAACACAAACATTGAAAACGAATGGCTGTCATTCATATGACAGTTTGGCGGTGTTCATTAGCAGTGAGAGAATTAAAGATGAAAGCCAAATAAAAACTTTTATCTCTCTCTCCCAGCGAAGAGTACAAGTAAAGAAAATGGACATTAACGAAGTAAACAATGAAAAGAAATTTCCAATAAAATAGCGGGAAAGCGAAATGTTGCAAAATATAAAAGGTCCTTTACACATGGTAAGACTGAATTAAATATGGCACTGCAATGCAGGATTCACTAATAGAAGGTTAGGTCACTTACGAAAATATAAATTGAATAGGCCCCATGAACATCATTAAGGATATCAAATCTGCCGCTTGAAAATGTCATCAAATAACAGAAAACATTATTATTCAATAATGAATGTAAAAAGAGAACAAGTTGACTTTTCCAATGCCAATTACTGTCAAAAATTTAACAAATTGTGTGTCGGCTGATCGCATGGCTTAACCTCAAGGTGGATTTAATAAGGTGGTCTCACGCAAGCAGCTGTTAACAGCCGACCAGGTTTGACAGTATTAAGACGACAGATTTTTGTTTGCATTCTCTTTGTTATTTCCTTTCTTGCATATTCTCTGCTCATGTATGCACACGTATACACACAAGCATGCAAATGTTTTTACTTGTGTTAGCAAAACGTCGATCAGCTTGATGGTGATGGCGAATTGTACCTTATGATTTGTGGTTGTTGTACAAATGAGACCACCTTTAATTGTTTCGCCATGAGCTTAGCCTTACTCAGTGAATCCTGTGTTTCGCCATGGCTCAATGATAAGGGGCCTCCTTTTTATAGCCGAGTCCGAACGGCGTGCCGCAGTGCGACACTTCTTTGGGGAGAAGTTTTCACAAAGGCCAGCGTAGCGCAGAGGTAAGCATGTCCGCATGTTGGACCTTAAACGCCGCGATGCGAATTCTGGCGAGAACATCATAAAAAATTTCAGCGGTGATTATCTCCTTGTGCTTAGCTTTGTTGACAACTGTTACCACATATATGAACCCATTTTTGTATGGGAATTCTTACGTTTTTGTTCGGCTTGTCCTTCGGCAATTTTTCGTTTAAAATGAGATACACAATCCCAAAACAGTTTTTTTCTTTGCAGACCGAACTATAATTTTGATTTTTCAGCCATGACTGTTATGTGATGCATACACCTTTATTTTCACCCAGGATGCACTTATAAGTTCACGTCATGCGAACAGCTGAGTACAATTTTTTTATTTTTGTTTTGATTTTGTAGTGAATCTAAATGTCACATCCTTAACCACAGCTGTGATTTTTTTCTAAAATCTTAAAAATATGTTCTATTTGAACAAAACAGTTTTATAAAGATTAAATACAAATATAAAACACATTTGAAGAAGATAAGTTGTAAAACAATGTTTATTTCTAAAACTACTTTAACGTTTCAATTTACGGCATTTGTTACTCAAGTAGTTTCGTTGGGGGTAGATTTTTGTTGTTGTGCTAATGACCAATACTTGCTGTGTTTTATTATTGTACAGGATAGATAAACAGTGGAGGGCAAAAAATAAAATGAAAAAAAGGTTTAAAGTACAAGTCTCTTTGTTTGTTATGATGTGGTAACGCCATTTGCCAATCTATGAAATCAATACTAGGAAAAAAGTGAAAATATATGTAAAATTTATAAATAAAATTTGCAAAACGCGTAAACACATGAGGGCATGGAGGTTAAATAAAATTTATAAAGATTTGTGCATGCAATTTTATAAATAATTATTTTATTAATATTATTTAGCCATTCACAATAGAGGATTTTTTCTAATTTGTTAAAAAACATATCAGGATTTTTGCGAATTTGTGAAAAACATATCAGGATTTTTGCTAATTTGTGAAAAACATATCAGGATTTTTGCTAATTTGTGGAAAAAGTATCATGGCAATGCTGCACTCTATACTACTAAAAAAACACATATTGGATTGCCCAAAAAGTAATTGCGGATTTTTCATATAGTCGGCGTTGCATTCTTTCTTCTGTCAGTTATCAGCTGTTACTTTTAGCTTGCTTTAGAAAAAAAGTGTAAAAAAAGTATATATGATTAAAGTTCATTCTAAGTTTTATTAAAAATGCATTAACTTTCTTTTAAAAAATCCGCAATTACTTTTTGGGCAACCCAATAGTTACCATTACAATGACCACGCATCATGATGTGCCATGTAAACTGGCCATTAAATTTATGGTACAGATTTGACTACTTATTACAGCAGTGGTACTCGGTACTTGGGAAAAACAATTATCGATTAGTGTTTTAATCGAACTTCGATTTTTTTCATTGTGAAACGTTAAAAAAGCTTATCCTATTAGCTTGGGAAAAAATTTTCTTTCTTGATTTTTTTGCAATGAAAAGTGAATTTGTGCAATTTTATTGTAAGTATATGAGTATTACTTCTTTTGTTATTTTTAATTGTATTGTATGCTTGCCAATATGTTAAAAAAATGTTCCAATAACATTTTTATTCGCAAAAAATCCGTTATATACTTGTTTTGTTATTTGATTTTATGTTAAAGAAAGTAGGTAAAAGGGCAAAATCAACCATTAACCAGACATTTGAATGCAACAAGATGTAAGAATGCAGTGTAGTAAATGTTTATGGTAATACTGCATTTCTGTTATGAGACAGATAACACTGCGTTGAAACGGGTTGTTGCAAAAATTATTGTTGTAGTCACATATTTGTATGTGGAGGTAGCGATCCCCTTTCAGCACTCCATAGGAGTTTGTTGGGTTCATAGGTCAGATCGCCGCGGGAACGTTATGACCATTGGTTATTTGAAGGTACTACGCCGGTGCTGGCTTCTTACTGAGGCCCTCCTTTTGATTCCGCCGATTGTCGCGAATGCAGTTGAATCGGCGCCTTCAGTGACCAATGCTACAACGTTGCTGGGGCGGTTGTCATTAAGAATAAGCTTGTTCACCTTTGGAGCTTGACGAGGATCACACACAAATGTAATGTGTAGCTACAACAACCATAGATACCTATCATAGACTGGTTAAAGATTTTATATTTTTTTTTTTAATTTCCTTATTGTAACCCTTTTAATTTCGTTATATATAGTATTTCTAAAAATTAAGTTGATCTCATTTTTAATTCTCTTCAAATGTAAAAAAAAAAAAAACATTTTGTTGCAGAGCAAATTTCGTCAAAATGAATAAAGATCGCAACGAACCTACAAACAGCACAAAACCTACGTCCAGAAAACGTCGCTTCAGCGCAAATGACTTGGATGTCAATAACAAAACGGATGCCTCTGTAAAGAATCAGAATGAGTAAGTACAAAACAATGCATGGCACCGTTATGGTGCAAATAGATTACCCAATCGCTGATTTAATTTTTAAGGAAATTTTATTTCTATAGAAATAATGAAAACACTGCGTCTAATGGTAAAACTCCTATGAGAAAACTTCGATCCGCTCCTGATGATATTAAGAACATGGATAGCTTTCCAAAACCTCAAAGCAAGTAAGTTATAACAAAGATCAAACTTTAACTTTAGTATTTTATGTGTACTGTAGCCCTCTTAAGGCGTAATAAAAATAAGGACATCCGTAAACTGCCGATTTCATGACAACGTTCAATTCAAAGCCAAATTTTCACTTTTTGGGTGGAAATTCTTGCAACGGTGGCTTCCAATTAGAAGTTAAAACGCAGCTTGCTGCGATTACATTACACTTAAACTTAAACGAGACTAGCGATAGAGTAAAGCCGCCCAAACCTACATATAAACATCTTTGAAGACAACGTCAACAAGCCTTTGAAATCTATATGTTGACGAGGAAAACAAAGTTTGGAGCGTTTTTGCCAAAAATGGGACAAAAATCCTAAAGTCTACTTATAATACCAGAGCCAGACTCCACCAGTCCACCGAATTTTAAATGTCTAGTAAAGAGTTCCATATCAATCTGCAGACGGATACGGGGACATAGCAAAGGATACCGACATGGCTAAACCGAATAAGGTAGAATTTCTGAATCGAATCGTACACTGCATCACAGTCGCAATAGTGTCACGGGGAACAGTTCAAGTTTTAACCGTAATCTTCTTATATATAAAAATCAATTTGTGTTTATCTGTTCGTTTGTTTGTGTGTTCCTTATAGACTCGAAAACAGCTGAACCGATTTTCATGGAATGTTCACTGATGGTGCATATTGATCCCTTGGTAAAAATAGGGTACTACATTTTTTGATATCTGAAGGAGGGGCGTACCCTCCCGCTTACCCTAATTTTCAGAAATGCCGGATCTCGGTGATGAATGGTGTGATTTAAGCGAAATTTTGTGTGCTCTCTTATAGTAACCTAAAAATAAAATTTTGGTATCCAAATTTCGGATGGGGTACCAAGGGGGTCAGCCCCACCCCCAAAACCCACCAAATATATATTTAGATCTATCACGACAATATTGGGCTCAAATGAAAGGTATTTAGAAATAAGAAAACGTATCTGATATCCAATTGTCGGACCAAATATTAAAGGGGCCCCCCCAAACCCCAAAACACCACTAAATCGGACATATTTACTGACCATGCCAATGTGGGACTAAAATGAAAGGTATTTGCGAGTAGAATACGAATCTGACATCCAAATGTGGGACCAAGTTTATGGGGGTCCACCCCTTCCCCAAAACACCCGCCAAACAGGACTTATTTACTGACCATGGCAATATGGGGCTTAAATAAAAGGTATTTGAGTGTAGAATGGGAATCTGATATCAAAATGTGGGACCAAGTGTTTGGTCCTCAAAAACACGGATTTCGGAGGAGTCTGCCTTAGATGTAAATGTTTTTTTTGTAGCCACATTTGAATGTGGAGTTGGCGATCCTCGTCAAGCCCTTATAGGCAAGCAAGCTCTTTTCGGTCTATACGACCGATTGTCACGGGAACATGATGGCCATTGGTTATTTAAAGGCATCAATAACTCGTTTTGTCGTATCGAGCATCATAGACACTCAGTATTTAAGCAAGAGCCGGTGCAACCCGACCTCTCACTGAGACTTTCCACTCGATATCGCTGATTGACCGCGACTGCAGCCGCAGCTACTCTGAATGGAGCATTCCACTTTCCGCAACCTGTGGATGCGCCCGGTAGCTCCCAGCTAAGCTTCTTGTGATAACGAAGAACACCACACAGGTTTAAGTTCGAAGTTCCAGCCATTGTGGTGCTCATAGTTACCCCGTGCCGGGATGTATATGTAATACTACTTTACGTAGCTTGTTGATGCGGCTGGTTTGTTACTACTTCGATAAGAGCGAATGACTCAAAACAGTACGACACCTCTTTGGAGAGAAATTTTTGCATAGTTCCTCACAAATGTCGCCAGCATAAGCAGGGAATAAACCCCTCAGAAATTTTATTCTCGTTCTCTCGTGTTCTTGTCACGATTCGAATCCAGGCGTTTAGCTTCATAGTTGGGCATTCTAACCTCTGACTTACAATGGCCTCCGTCAGGGATACTGATCCTATTTATAATTGCTAAGATAGACCTTCCGTTTGTAACTCATCGAAGTAATGACCTGGGACCCAACAAAGTATACTTGGTGTTATCAAAAAATAACCGTCAATCCCATGGCAGCCGGTTGTAGGTAGCGGATTGACCCGTGGGGGTCCTTCATCGGCAAGGGCTATCGCCACAGTGCACAACACACTGCTACAAAAAAAAAAAAATAAATAAATAACCGTTATTCAAAAAGTATTTATTTATTCATCAATAACTATCTTGTCCCCTTCAAGGAATCCCCTTAGATATTTTTCCCGAAACACTTCTTTTTTCGTTACACAAAACTTAATAAGTTTCTTTGATACTCTTTTCCGAATAGTAAAATGTCGCAGAGCACACCAAAACAATACCTACCTGTTCATCTCTTAAAAACAAACTGACAAACCAAAACAAACCAGACATGTGTACCAACATATAGAAAAAAATTGCGAAAATCGAATATACGTAACTCACGAAATTTTTAAATAACGATTATTTTTTAATCAGATTGACCCGATGATGTCCTTCACCACACTGCTACAACAACAACTATAACATAAATATATTTATTCACGCCCTAATATATGCTATATTTTTTAGATCAATTCTCAATGATAAAGAAAATGCTACAAATTCTGAAACTGCTAAAATAAAAAATGAAAAAATGAATGATTTTTTTAAGAAGCAAAATAATTTGATGAAAAATTTGAAATCCGCCCTGCAAAAATCCATTGCTGACAATCAAAAGGCTAATTGTGCCTTGGAAGAGAAAAATAGACGTATCGAAGAAATGCAAAAAAGGTGAGTATGTCAAAAGCACGCATAAATGGCCAGATTAATATTCACAAAACTGAGTGCAGCTTTAAATTAGGCTTATTTGACAGACTTTCTTTATAGAACTGTCAAAAATATATTTAACAGATGCATTAACTTTTGTGAATCCCGTTATTATTCTAAAACATAATTTTTTTTTTCTTTTTCCCTTGCCAGCATTGCCAACGGTGACAATGAGCTGAAAAAAGTCAAAGCCGATTTGAATTCAGCCAAAGAGGATTGTATGAAAACTCTTAAGGACTTCAATATATTCAAAGAAAAATTCTGTAAACTTGAAATTCATTATGACTCTGTTACCAAAATGCAAAATCGTCAAATGCAGGCTGTGCAAAGTCAGCTTGATGAAGAAAAGGCAAGAGAAAATAGCCGTATTCTGGAGCTTGAAAAAAAATTAGAGGATATTAAAGAACAGTTGAATGAACGTAATCAAGCTTTTGTGCAAATTAATTCAAATTATGCCGAAATAATGGGCAAATATGAAAAAACTCGCCAAGAAATAGAGCAAGTGCAAAAGGATTTTGAAATTTATCGAAATCAAGTGATTGCAGAACAAAAAGCTAATGAGGAAAAAATGCAGGTACATACGATAGATGTATGAAATATGCCCCTTTCTAATTGTTATAAACCCCAACAGCAAGAATTGGTCCAATTCAGGAAAGATGTAACAAGCAAAGAACAACATCAACTTGAGATTATAGCTAATATGCAAAAAGAATTAATGGAAAAGGATGAAGTTATTCGTCAGAGTAAAGAGGAAAAAGCAACAATGGAACAAGAAAAGAATGTAGGTATCATATTGACAGGCTCTTTGGTTTTTGCTCATCTACCCACCAGATTGTAGAACCAAATTTATAGAACCGAATGTGACAGAATATGTTTAAAATATTTATTTTTATTTATTTTCATTTTTATCTACAAAGCTAACAAGGCCCATTAAATATAATATTTTACAAAATTAAGCCTTAATTACGTGAAACTATTAAAATTTTGTGAAATTTTGTTTTTTCATATATTCGACCTATTAGAATATTTCATTCTAAGTTCAATTTCCCCTTATCTATTGATTCAACGATTTTTTTTTCAAATGTTTAGGCTAAAATTAGCGAGCTTACCTACAAAATCAACCAAATTGAGAAACTTTTTGGACAGCCTACCAAGTCTGTTATTCCAATGAACGTAAATACTACTGCAGCTATAACCAACACTAAGAAATCTTCTCCAAAGGTTTGTTTGTATAAAACAAAGTTTTTTCACATTTAAATCAATAAAACTTCAATTAGCCTTCGGTAAATGTGGACCCTACAAGCAAAGATATAGCAAATTCCCATAGAGATTCAACAGAGACAAATTCTAGCGAAGAGAAATTTTTACGATTGCGTGCCAAAAAAATTCCCAGACCAGAAAAACTGTCATACACACCAGTAACTGGTAGTGTGGCCAGAGACAACGCTGTAAACAAAAAGCGAGGCGTTCAGACCTTAAAAAATTTGCCCTCACCGAAATCTATAAATAACTCTGGTCAAGCTTCTTCGGTATCTGATGACGATGATGATGAACTTGTATTTCCAATATGGCTACCCAAAATGAACAACGAAGGCGTAAGTAATCATTTTTTTTTCGATCACACATACTTGAATCACACATGCTATGAAGGGGGTGGTTATCCCCTCACTTATGTGAGGTTTTCAGCCATTTTTTCTACTAAAGTTGCTATCACACGATATGCGCGTTAAATATGTGCTTTCAATTTCTGTGTTCATAAGACTCCTCGTTTACGTCAAATTCGATTAAATCGAAATCTAATAGGTAATTCTGACATGTATGTTCATTGAAACAAGAGCTCGCTTCAACCGAAAAAAGTCGTATAATTGTTCGAAAATCCATTTTCATATTAAATTTTTCGTATGTATCACGCGATGTGTAAAACTTTCCCAATTGCTATCATGGCGAAACAATTAAAGGTGGTCTCTTTTGTACAACAACCACAAATTATCGACTTGATCGACATTTTGCCAACACACACAAAGAAATTTATGTGCGTGTGTGTATATATGTGCGTACATGAGCAGAGAATATGTGAGGAAGAAGATAACAAAAAAGAGAATGCAAACAAAAATGTGTCGTCTTAATATCGTCAAACCTGGACGGCTGTAAACAGCTGTTCGCGTGAGACCACCTTTTTAAACCAGTCTTGAGTTATTATCTTGAAAATACATACGACAATACATATCGGGTGATATTAGCTTTAGTTTTGGCGTAGCAGTGACCAAGACATATTAACCCAGGAAGTGTACAGCAAACAGCTAAGTACAATTTTTTCTCGCCAAGTGCACTATCTGTCAACGAGTTTTAATAACGTTCGGTTGTATGTGTGCATTATAGTTAAGAACCATAACACAAAAGTAAAAAAAAAAATTGGGGGCGAACTATTAACAAACTCGAAATCAGAGTGGCCTTAAATACTAGTTTTGACACACAGTCCACCCTTTTTTTTTTGTTGTTGGGTAACTGCTCCCAAGTGTTAAATTTATCTTGGGTTAAATCATCAATTTATTTAGCATACCAAGAGTGTATAACTAGATGGATAGCCATTTTTTAAATAGGTTTGGAAATTTTGCATTACATGGCAACATTGGCATTACAATACTATATCCTGGAAACAACTTTGTGACATATACTTATTTATGTCTATAAAAATATCCTTTTATCCTTTTAACAGTATGTGCCAGAAACCGAGACCGATGCTTCAGAAAGTTTTGTTAAATCAAAACGTTCTAAGAAAGTAAAATGATATGGATATTCATGGATTTCCTCAATCTATACCATACAAGAAAATGTTTGGCGACAAATGTTATTCTTTGTGTTACTAACTTTAATCAACCTTTGGTTGATCTACTTGTGTACTTACAAATATGAATTTTAGTAAATTTTTTTTGTTGTATTAATTTTTAGTTTTTTTTTCATTTCCATAGATTTATAATAAAAACATCAATTTAAATAACATACTTTGTTTACGCGTATTTTTATTCGAATCAAAAAAAGGGTATTGCTTACACCATTAATCTTTGCATTGAGTATTTTACCTTTGTCAGTCAAGGATTCGCTTTTCTTCGTTGAGTGTTGTTCTCTGACTTTTTTTTGTGTTCTGAGAAAGAAAAGATTCTAGCTCTCTACGCTCATGTACGCACACTTTCTGCTTACGTAAACACACACGCACAAAAAGTTCTTTGTGTTCGCAAAGTGACGATCAGCTTGATGGCGATTTCACCATATGGTTTTATGTTGTTGTACGAATGAGACAACCTTTAATTAATTCAGCCATGTACTATTACCAAGACCACGCATCATGATGTTCCATGTAAAGTCCCCATTAAATCAATGCGTACAATCGATGTATTAGCATTCGATGTGCCGTGTAGACTTTGCCTAATGGAAAGAAAATCAATTATTGATGAAAATCGTAATCGAACTTCGATTCTGAAATGTCAGTTAAAAAAAACTGAAGCTTTGAAGTAAGAAAAAACTGGCAGGAATTTTTTGAGAAATTTGTAATAAAATAATTTGAAAGGAATAAATTATAGCTATTTGATTTATTGCACAACATGCAACTGACATGCAAAACATCGTAAAATGTTTGTCAATGGGTGTTGTATACGTTTCGTCTTGTGTTAAAAAGTGAATAATAATCAAAAAAAGATAAAAGCATGGAATACAAAGCAATGTGATATAAATGTTCAACTCGTGTGTTTTAAAGGTTTTACAAGGCCAGTTCAGTTATGCGCATTATGGTCTGAAATACACTGCTTGTTGCATAGCGTCGTTTGCATGGTTAAATGCTCCCTAGGCCATTTTCACTTTTAGAGTTGGAGGAAATTTACGAGTTTATGATAAAGCGGTGGTCTGCAATCAAACTCAAAAAATTAAGTCTATTGTGATCGATGATTTACAAAGATATAATCCACATTTTTCGGGTTTCTTTTGAAGCTTTTATGAATATGAGTGATCCATTTTATTCGTATCCTCCATTTGTCACCAAATCTTGCGTTGCCTTTTTCTCAAACAAAGGAAATGCCATGTGGAATACTTAATGCAACTGACGACATGGTAACCAAGACCACTTCCAGTTTCACCAGCACTAATGTCCTGTAAGTACATATATTCCTAAATTGCGCATATGACTGGCCGCCACACAATTAATGCAAGATTTAATGTTTTAGATCTGGCCGGAGGGACTTGTTGGACATGTCCTCAAAACGCGTAGCATGGCTTACATATCAAAAGTCTTCGATAAGTCAAGACCCACGCGGACAGTCCTATGGCATCGCTTGACACGTTGGAGACCTCTGTTAATATGTGTAGAGATTGCGTCCAAAGCATACGTCGCGCTAAGCAAATGCAAATTTTGCCCATGAACATTCCACTAAGGAACAGAGGGAAACTTCTCACATATCAATAAGTGCAGTCCGTTTCAAGTTTTAAGCTCAATGATAATGGGCCTCCTTTTTATAGCCGAGTCCGAACGGCGTGCCGCAGTGCGACACCTCTTTGGACAGAAGTTTTACATGGCATAGTACCTCACAAATGTTGCCAGCATTAGGAGCGGAAAACCACAACTGAAAATTTTTTCTGATGGTCTTGCCAGGATTCGAACCCAGGCGTTCAGCGTCATAGGCGAACATGCTAACCTCTGCGTTACGGTGGCTTCCTCTAAGCAGTTTACGACATCTCTGCTGATAAAGAGCCCATTGAATTTCCCCAACAAGGCTGGGGAATAATGCCTCCATTCATATCAGTGAATACCATCCGATTCAAGTTTAAGCTAAGAAAGAACACCCTCCGAGTCATGTCAGGAGGTGTGTCTGGAAGCTTAGGGATGCGATCCAACAACATCTCAACGATTCACTCACAACCTCATACAGAACGGGTTTGCAGGATATTCCTCAGGATACTGTTACCCATATGGCATCATCAGGCGAATATAACCCAAATGCAGATGATGAAAAAGACGTAGAAAAACCAGAGCTACTTTGGCCCAATTAAGATACGGAGGCCACCGTAGCGCAGAGGTTAGCATGTCCGCCAATGACGCTGAACGCCTGGGTTCAAATCCTGGCGAGACCAGGATTTTCATCGGTGGTTTTCCCCTCTTAGTGCTGGCAACATTTGTGAGGTACTATGCCATGTAAAACTTCTCTCCAAAGAAGTGTTGCACTGCGGCACACCGTTCGGACTCGGCTATAAAAAGGAGGCCACTTATCATTGAGCTTAAACTTGAATCGGACTGCACTAATTGATATGTGAGAAGTTTGCCCCTGTTCCTTAGCGGAAAGTTCATGCGCAAAATTTGCATTTTTAAGATTCGGATGGTGTACCAAACTGAACTCATGTTGGTCAATGTTTGACAATACCATCCCCCATATCTGCCCTGCATGCAACACAAAGCCCCATGACACCACCACCTATTTACATGCCGGAAAAACATAATCTGATTGCAGAATCACTATGGATCGCTTAAACTAAAAACGCCAGATTCCTGAAGCTATATCTGAAGATGGTAGACGGGTCAGTATAATCTTAGAATGTATTCATGTATACTTAAAGCGATCTTGGCTACAACAACAAAAACATACAACATTTGATTCCTGAAAACTAATTCAAATATAAACTTAGTTAATATCCGTGCATGTTATGCTGAATCCATGGCCAATATTCACCCCTGCCGAACTTTGCAAGTTTTTATTTGTTTTACTCTGTATGCATATTCAAATATCTTGTCCATATCAAATACCTACCAACTTTATTTACTATACCATAACATGATTTTTGCTGAAATTTGTTTAAGTTTCAACGGAGTTTCTTTTGCGAGTAAAGAGAACTACGTGTAGAAAATCTGTATAATATTTATCCAACTCTTTAAACATTTGGATGCAACTCTTCATAACTAGTTAATCAACACTCTACGAGATGAGACTGAGAGATTTTACTCTTTGTGCCTGTTGCACAATCCATGAAGTCTTGCTAAGAAAATAAACATAATCTTTAAGATACTTTTGCTCTGTTCATATCAATTGGCTTCATGCATCTTAAAAATCGTCTCTCTCCCTCTCTGCCTCTCTTAGTCATTGAGAGTAAATAAAACTTGAGTATACAATAGATTTCGTTTATTCCCTGCAAACATTTTCGATTATCAAATAGTCTGCCGCGAATCTTCTAGACGAAGATCAATATTTCGATGTGTTCGATGTTCGAACAGAATGACTAGTATAGCATGCCCCCATCCTACGGTAGTGGGTATAAAGCAACTTTTAAAATGCGCAAAAATTGTTTCTTTGACAAAAAAAAAAAAAAAAAAAAAAACGAAAAAAAGAGTTGCGCGTTATTCGCTTGGAAGATGCATATCAAGATTTGTTGGTCATCAAAAAAGTCTGTAAGGCTAGGTTAGGTAAGAGTGGCAGTCCTTTACAGACTCACTTAGACAATTTTAAGTCCATTGTGATACCACAGTAGCGACAGACCAAGGCTTCTGGCGGGAATCGAACCCACGACCCCTGCACTGGTAATCCAATCACGCTGCCAACTCGACTACCGGGGTGCCCCATCAAAAAAGTAACAAACTCTAAAAAAACTTTAAAAAATATTGAGTACCAATCGTCATACAGCGAAAAAAATCGTTTTCAATAACGAAATTAACGGATCCAATTAATTTTTTAACTGAAACTGCTTCAATCAGGAAAATGAAAAAAAAAAAAATTATTGAAAATTTTTTAATTAAAAAAAATGACATATTCAATTAAAAAAAATTAATATTTGAAAGATTTTAATTAATTCTTTAATTGATTCGATTAAGCAATTTTTTTGAAAATTCCAATTTATTTCTATATTTGGTACACAGATGTAAATCGCCTGGAACATAAACTTAATGTGTGTTGTTAGGGTAAATGTCCATGGGCACCCGTAGGGCTATCCCATAGATTTGTGTGCAGTGTGTTGTGCACTCAGGCGGCAAAAGGAACCCAGCCGATAAAGGACTCCATCGGGTTAACCCGTCACGTGATGATTGAATCAATTAATTTTTTATTTGAAAATTACAAAATTTTCAATCACTATTGTGATTGAAATTTTCAGATTCAAATGAAAAAATAATTGAATCTTAATGAAAGATTGAATCAATTAATGTTTTAATTGAAAACGATTTTATTTTCATTTGAAAATTTTTTGCCGATTTTTTTTCTATGTATGAGAAATCTGTTTGGTGTTGTGGATATTCAATACAAGCGCCAGGTATTAACATAAAAGAAATCTCGATTGATAAACAAATCTTCTGATCGATTATAACTCAATGAGTTATGTAATAATCGTCGCGAGAGTTGGAAAAACTTCCGTCGCAAGTTGGAAAAATCGTCGCAAAGTGTTGCTAAAACTTCCGCACACGTAATTGATTGCCTAATTATATCCAAGAAGAGTGTTTTGGAGATCACCGTGACTCAGAGGTTAGCATGTCCGCCTATGATGCCGAACGCTTAGGTTCAAATCCCGGAGTAAACATCAGAAAAATTTCCAACGGTGGTTATCCCCTTACTAATGCTAGCTTCTGTACCAATGGTGTCGCTATGCGGCTCGTCGTTTTAACTCGGCATAGAAAAGCAGGCCCCTTATCATTGAGCTTAAACTTTAATCGGACTGCATCCATTGATATGAGAGAAGTATCCCTTGTTCCTTAATGGAATGTTCATGGAACATTTAGTAGTAGTTAGAAGTAAAGTGTTTTGTGAAAAATACTAATATAAATTGCGTAAAGATGTTCTAGAAGATTGTTCAATTCGTCGCAAGGACGAACGATATTCCAAAATTATGAAAAATGTTTGCAGGGTTGTATGGTTTGGTGTACTGCTTCAGTACTACAACTTGGAACTTTGCCTTGTTGCGGCATTTACAGAGTTTAGTTGCGAGTTGAACGTTTGAGGCCCATGATCGGGTAGCGGCTAAACACAAAACACGTCAAAGTTTTGTTGAAATATAAGAAAAGAATAAGGAAAAAAAATTTAAAAGACCTTTTTTTTAAGAAAAAAGATAACACTCTAGAGTTGTTGTGTGTGTGTTTGTGGGCATATTTGCTTGCTTGTATTGCGGAGTGAGTGTTTGATCCGATCATTGTGTGTGTGTGTATGTGTGTATATGCTGCATAAATATACTACATTAGCAGTGAGGGGGACCAGAAAGGAATGAATGAATAACCTACCAACTAACCAGCCAGCCAGCCGACCACCTAAATAACACTAGCTGTGTTTATATTGCTGACCATACGTTGATCTGAGGTAAGTACCAGATTTATAATTTTGTTTTAATACTCCAGAAAAACATTTTACTCCCATGAAAACTTCTGAAATTACATAAAAGAAACTTATTTTTCCCAACAACATGATGTGTCTTCTTCCCTTCTATTTTGATTTCTCTCATATGGTTTCCCAAAGACTTTCTTCTTGAAAATGCGCACCATCTCATGCCCTCTCCCTAAAGATATTTCAAAATATGGGCCCAAATCAATGTGTCAGCCATCCAGACATACACCCAGTGTAGTTTCGAGCACTAACAATGATCATATTCCAAAAATAAAACAAAATTTTCTAAATTTTTGTAATCTAAGCTAAGTACGTGTTTGTCTGGGGTTTGTAGTGGGTTGGTTAGCATTTGCCATTGTAGAAAAATGCATTGCTAAGCAGAGCATAAAGTTTTAGGCCAGCCAGCCAACCAACCATATGAACATGAACTCAAGTTCAGTATGTTTTTTGTTTTCTTTTTCAAATTTTGCTAATGCCCGTCGTTTTTGTTTTCTTCTGCATGGCGTTTTTGTTTCAATGAATCCGCTCGCTCCATGTCTAGAATTCAAAGGCTATCCATTGTCCACACCATTAAGCAACAAAGTATGTACTCTGGTGGATAAAATGACATCAGTTGTTGTTGTGGTGTTGTGTGTGACACATAAAAACTCTTTGATGCAAACAACTCTGTTTGTCCTCTCAAAGTCTCCATCACCACTCAGATAAACAAATGAAGTAAAATAAAAAAAGAAACAAATCTAAAGACATTATAAAATTTTGTTTATTTTTGTTTATTTTTTTTTATTTGGCCTACGCCATTCATTCATCCGCTTATGATTGACGATGGGGCCACGAAAGTGACCGACCACCGTCTCGTGTTTGTGTTGTATACGATGCTGTGTGTTGTGTTCCACTGCTGCTAGCCCCTCATTATTTAATTCATTAAATGGTCTTGAGTCCCCAAACACTTTAATTGAAATTGACCACAACAAATTTTGTTTAATTTCCAGACTAAAGCGCTAAAGAACAAATGCAAAAAATTAAAGCATGCAGCAACAACTTGGCAACAACAATCTAATGCATAATGCACTAAGTCTTTTATTTACTATGTGTGTTTTTTGTAGATTTAGTCTATAGCTGATCTCATCTCTATTTCCATTTGCACATCTCCTCCATGGAAGGAAAAAACACATGTTTCTAATACACATATACCACATGTCTACCCTGCGCATAGCGTTTTAAGTATCATGTTCTTCTTTCCATGCCAATGGAACAACAAACGACAGGAAACTAGATGAAATAGATTTCAGTAATATATTATTAGGTTGGTATGATTCCCATGTGTCATGGCCCAATCAAAAACTGGGTTCAGTCATATAATTGATAGGGTAAAACAAGCAAAAATGGGATAAAAATCAATAGGGTGGCTAATGACATAAGATCTTTTGGTACTTAAGAAGTAACGTCTATGGACTGATTTTTATAAGGTCTATATGCCAAATAAGGGTTGCCAATAGTCTGTGAATGGGATTGACATCGAAAAGACCCAGATATAGCCTCCAAATAACCCTCATTGGAGGGCTATCTAGAGGTTGAGTGCTCGGACCCCACTAAACCCAGAATCAGCGAGCTGAATCTGGGAATAAACTGGGTAGTCAATAAACGTAAGCGGAATTTGTGGCTGGAACACCTGGAGAAATGTTACTTAGGTACAGGTTTAGGCAAGCTGTGGTCTACTTTTAACCCTAGAATACTAAACATAGCCTGTGAGGCGAAGTAGTTTTTTGTTTTTGTGATATCTTCTGATCGCTCACTCGTATCAAAACCTAGCTAGTGCACAAACGGTTTTGGATTTGCGCGTTTGCGTTGGTAATATACAGACACGTGTAAATTTTTATTTTTTTTAAGTGAAATATGGATTATATATAAAAATCGCCTCCCAGGCGAAGTTTAGGATTAGAAGACTAAAAAATATGTTTAGTATTCTAGGGTTAAGTCACTCTCGAACCCCGATAGAAGGGATGATAGGGCCTCAGTCACTTTTGGCCGCGTAACTGTGACCGACCCGAAGAGATGCGCCAGGCTAGGAGGAAAGCCATTCGTCATACCCGTGGTCTTCGAATCGTTGGACAGCCATCACAATTTACAGTGGACGAAGATACAAATGTAATTCGTGGCGCCAAGTCATCCAAGGCGTTGGGCCTCTACGAAATCTCTACACTGGTGCGGAGACCCTCCAAATCATCATCTTGTGGATAGGTATCCACCGCCCAGAAGCCTTAAGGTGGATCTACATGATTTAGAGCGTGAGGTTTAGCGATACAAGAGATAAACTCTAGATCAAGCGGGTATAGACAACATTGCCGTGAATAGCTACGGCTGAATATGGACCTTGGAGAACGACCGCCTCCAATTGTACCTGAAGAAATAGACCTTCCTCGGCAAACCAGAGTAGTTCTGGCTCAATTGCGTTCCGGCAGATGCAGCCACCTCAATTGCTACAGAGCAAGGATTGATTCCAACGTGCAGGATGTGTGCCCGATTGTGACCAGGGACCACACGATACAAGTCACCTCTTTAACTGCCCAGCCAGACCAACATGACTCAGACCAAGATCCCTCTGGACGCACCTTATCTTAGTCGCAGAGTTCCTGGATCTGTATAATCAACAGAATCAAACATACGAAAGATAGAACACAACACGCTGCTAAAACAAAATCTGGATCTACCTGGAGTTGAGTACCTTTAACCTGTCCTTAACTTGTCTTTGAACACTCTTATAGTACACCATGTCTGGACAATCCCATGGCAGCCGGTTGTATGTACCGGATTGACCCGATGAATTCCTTCATCGGCAAGGGCTACCGCCTCAGTGTACCACACACTGCTACTACAACAACAACAACCATGTCTGGAAGATAGGCAGAGTGAGTCTGCTACTGAAGCCTGGGGAGGACCCGAGCAAAGGGTAGTCGAACATATCGAGCTCTCTTCGCTCACCAGTAGCCAAGAGACGAAGACTGCATAGCACAACAACTGCTTTGCATGCCATCACCGTGCACATTTGCCGTGGCTTCAATCAGTTAGACCAGACCATGAGATAGGGCGTCCAACTATTTGAGGAAATCGCCAACGCGTCTGGTTCGCGAATTATCTGTATGGTTGCTAGTCATTTGTGGAATTTAGAGACAAGAAGTCGAAGCTCCTTAGAGTGAAACAAGGAGTTCCCCAAGGTGGGTGATATTTCCGGCACTATTTTACCTCTACATATAACACTGTTTCGCGAATTATCTGTATGGTCGCTAGTCATTTGTGGAATTTAAAGATAAGAAGTTGAAGCACCTTCGAGTGAAAAAGAAAGTTCCCCAAGGTGGAGTGATATTTCCGGCACTTTTTAATCTCTACCTATCCTCCATTGTACAATCATGGCATCACGCCGCCCAACCATTGATTACATCTGCGATAGGTTTAGAGTATACTTCAGCGAACTTGCCGCTTATTTTGCTGCAAGAGATTTGAAGCCACATTGTTCACTACAAATACGCGTTTGGTGAATAATCTGCTGAATATAAAAGTCTATGGAGAAACGATTCCGACCAATAAGTGTCCCAAAATACTTGGTATCACATTTGACAGCCCTTACACATTCTCCCCGCATGGCACAGCAATTTACGATAAGGTCAAAAGTGAAACAAGGTCCTCAAGTCTTGCCGGCAGCACTTGGGGTGCTGACAAAGAGACCAATTGCCCGATCTGTGGTCTCGCCAACTATGTGGCATGCAGTGGTATAATATTCATGTTGGCGAGTGTCTTAAAATTTTTTTCTATCGAAATAAGTGTCAAGATCGATAATATAGACGTTACACCTTTCGCATATATCATCGGGTCCTGAATATATAATAGATGTACGTCCGGAGGGAGTGGAATAGAGTGTCAGATATATTACCCCATTTTGGGGAAATCGTTATTCCACATACGACAGGCGATCGTGCCAGTAATTCTACGTTCAACATTTTAGGCCTGGCTGGAAGCACTTGTTGATGTCCTTAAAAAACGTGGCAAGGCTGGTTGTATAGGCTTCAATAGGTCAAGAGTCCCTTGGACCGCTCTAGGGCACGGTTTGAACTGCTTGAAGCATCGATTAATGTGTGTGGTGAACCGGCTATAGTGCCCATATCTAGAGCCAGTTAGATTCTTTGGTTTTGGTCCGGACATATAAAATAGGTAGTTGGTGTCTTGAGTTCCTGGTTGTGTGCAGGGCAGATAAATAGTGTAGTCTTACTTTGAAGATACGAGTTTAGTTTGATACACCATCCTAATCTTAATTGCAGTAGTTCTGGTCTTCCTAGACAGGTCTTTCTCGTTGTTGTAGCCACATTTTTAAGTGGAAGTAGCGATCCTCGTCAAGCTCTTATGGGTGAGCAAGTTCGTTCTGGTCCAAGGATTGGTTATTTAAAGGCCCCAAAAACTCGCCTTGTCATATCGAGCATTATAGGCACTCAGTATTTGTGCAAGAGCCAGTGTCGCCCGGCCTCCCACTGAGACTACGATCGATGCCGCCGATTGTCCGCGACTGCTGTTGCAGCTACTCCGTATGGAGCATTCCACTATCCGCAACCTGTGCTAAGCTAAGCTTCTCGTGAAAGCAATGAACACCACACAGATCGGACATCTATGTTCCAGCCCGTGTCGTGATCACATCTATCCCGTGGCGGGAGGTGTTTCTCGTCATCTGCAATGGGTGGCTGACGTCCAAAAAGGACTATATTCGACCCCGGCGAGGGAAAGCTGTGAGCACCACACAAATTGGAACTTTGAGGTCTGATCTGTGTGTTATTCATTGTGTTTATTGCTGTCCACATGTTGCGGATAGTGGAATGCTCCATAGCTGTAACTGCAATCGCGAACAATCAGCGGTATCTCACATACAGGAGCTTGATGAGGATCGCCACCTCCACATGAAAATGTGGTTACAACAACAACAACATGTAAGGTTTAGTTCACATTCAACATCGGTCCCTAAAATATAACCACCTTTTAGAAAAGGGTCCAGAAATAGGTTAAGGAATTTGGTTCGGTATTCGACTCAAGGTACATGCAAATTCTTTACCATCCTTGTAGATGTTTAGACAGAGGCTCAGCGCCTTGAATCTGCTGATGACGTTTTTAACAACGGCAAAAGTAATATGTGTTGGTAGGATAGAACGAAGTGTACAAATGTCTCTATCACTTTCCGTATGCTCAATAAACTGACAGTTGAACAAATTTCGGATTAGTCATTGGTACACTCAGTGCTGATATTAGCAAACACTATCTGCTGATATTAAACGAAACATTTCTAATTTTTGAATAAAACTATACAGAATTCTTGAATTGCTAAACAACAAAAGTTATCAAAATGTAGCAAATTCGAAAAATATTTATGCTAAATGCCCCAAAAATTAAGAGATAACATGCAATATAAAAATTTTTGATGTGTTAATGACATTTTAAACTATTTTCAACTTTTCACCATCTGAAAACAGCAGAAAATGTTTGCTCTTTTTTTTTAGCAAATAATTACTGCTGTCCAATTTTTAGCATATTTTCTGTTGTTACAGCAAATGTTTTTACTGCTTCTACCAACAAATTTCTCTGGGTGTACGTCGTCAAAAGTGACTGAGGTCATTATCATCTCTTTCACCGGAGTTCGAGAGTGACTTAACTAGAGTAACATGAAACGTCTTGCAAGAGGTTCTTATTGCCAATCGATAATATACGATAATATGGACACTTAAATGGGGGATTTCGTTTCTAACAATCCTTTTAAAAAATCTATTTCAAAAAAATATTTCTAAAAAATTTTTATATGGCCACCTCATAAGTTATAATGTTATTCATTCGTCGCTGTCTACAAAAATGTTCCAGTATTCAAGCATAATGGCAAACAAATTTAACTACAAAAAACTTCATGCCTTAAGTTTTGTATATGTCTTGGACACATAATGTTTATTTTGTGATTTTCTGCTCATATGTTCTAAATGTGGCCCAGTCGTCCGGTCTCTCAAAGACATTGTCTGTTTATTAACCAAGCAACCAAGTAATAATGCTATGTGGTCGGCAATGCTTCAACTTATTGAGTTTATGAATTTTTTTTTGTCAGTCAATTCCTAGCATCTATAAAAAAATCAATATTTGCAATATTTCTATTTAGAAATGTTTACATTGGAATAATAGCAAGTTTTAACCCCATGGGTAAGGGAATTACCCAAGTATTTCTGCCCTGAATAGTTGTATTTTTTTTTTTAAATTTTGTAAGTTTTAAAAATTGTTTTTTTAATATTACAAATTTTTTTATGATATATTTTTATATTTGTATTTTTCATCAATTTTTATTGTCTTTTTTACCATTATTTATTGTAGGGGTATATTCATTTAGTCATTCCGTTTGCAACACATTGAAATATCAATTTCCGACCCTACAATATATATTTCGTATCGTCGTAAAATTCTAATTCTGGACGATTTAACGATATCCGTGTGTCTGTCCGTTTATTCGTCTGTCCGTCCGTCTGTTGTAATCACTCTACAGCCTTCAAAAATTGAGATATTGAGTTGAAATTTGGCACAGATACGTCTTTTTAATGCACGCTGGTTAAGTTTTTGAGCGGGCCAAATCGGATCATATTTGGATATAGCTGCTACATAGACATTTGTCGGTAATGGGTCTAATGCCCATAAATGCTTAATTTTTTATTCGATTTATTATGGTTCATATCGGGCTATATTTGGTTTAGGGTCAAAGGCCCATAAAAGCTGCATTAATTACCTGATTTCGTTGAAATTTGAAACAAGGATTTATTTTAAGCCTCCCAAAATCCGACCTAAATTTGGTTAAAATCGGACTATATTTAGATATAGCTGCTATATAGACCGATCTGCCGACAAAGGGTCTGAAGCCTATAAAAGCTTTATTTATCACCTGATTTCGCTGAAATTTGCAACAGTGAGATATTTTAAGCCTGCCGACATCCGATATAGGTTAGACCGAACTATATTTAGATATAGATTCCATATAAACCGATCTCCCTTTAAAGGGTCTGAAGCCCATAAAAGCTTAATTTTTTAACCGATTTCGCTGAAATTTGAAATAGTGATTAGTTTTAGGCCTCCCAACATCCGACTCGAATATAGTTCAGATCGAACTATATTTAGATATAGCTGTCATATAGACCGATCTGCTGATAAGGTATTTGAAGCCCGTAAAAGCTTTATTTTTTATAGGATTTCGCTGAAATTTGAAACAGAGAGTTATTTTGAGCTTCCCATCATCCGTCCCAAATATTTTTCAGACCGAATAGCTGCCATATAGACCAATCTGCTGTTTAAGGGTCTGGAACCCATATAACCGAGGTGGTGGGTATGCAAAGTTCGGCCCGGCCGACCTTAACCCCTTTTTATTTGTTTCATATTTTGAAATACTTAATTTTTTTAGTTTTTTAAAATATATTTTTTTAGTTATTTTCAATTGCTTTTATTTTGTTAAAATTTTTTATTTCAAGTTTTTGTGCTTGTTAGGGCGAAGATCATTAAATTTCAAATTTTCGTTTGTTTCCCATTCGAGACGATCTCAATGATCGGGGATTTTCTTTGCAATTGGAAAGGAAACCAGATATCGCAACACACACCAACCGCTATGGGACGCATTTCGATTTTGGTTAGAAGATTTTTCAACCATATTAGTTGTGATCAAGGGCCGTGCGTTGATATGTTGCATTTGTATCATATTTGTTGCGAAAACGGCTCTATGATACAAATAACCCACTAAAAACGCTCGACAACCCTGTCTATTAGCTGTACTTTTTCCCAATGCATGTGTTCGTGTAATTACAGATTTTTTGTCTGCAACAATTACACTACCTCCATGGTAGTACATGATTTAGTGCACCTGTTGGAAGTTGTACTTATGGCTTCGAACGCCATAAATACGGCTCTCGCTGTTGCTCCGTGTGCCAAGGTTCGAATACCGACCGGGCTCTGTCGAAATTTTTCATTTCATTTTGCCTGTAAGAGCGAAGATAATTAAATTTAACAATTTTCGTTGGTTTCTATTTATCTTTTTTACTTTTATTACTTTTTTTAATGCTTTTTTTGTTTGTATTTTTTTTAATTTTGTTTTATATATATAAACGGACAGGACTCATTGATATATAAAAATTTAGCCCCTGTGCTTTAATGAAATCTTTATTTGCAAATTTTTGCTCTATACCTTTCGGAGGTCACCGTAGCGCAGAGTGTAGCATGTCCGCATATGACCCTGAACGCCTGGGTTCGAACCCTGGCGAGACCATCAGAAAAAATTTTCAGCGGTGGTTTTCCCCTCCTAATGCTGTCAATATTTGTGAGGTACTATGCTATGTAAAACTTCTCTCCAAAGAGGTGTCGCATTGCGGCACGCCGTTCGGACTCGGCCATAAAAAGGAGCCCCCTTATCATTGAGCTAAAACTTGAAACGGACAGGACTTATTGATATGTGAGAAGTTGGCCCCTGTTCCTTAGTGGAATGTTCATGGGCAAAATTTGCATTTGCAATTATACCTTTCTTTGGATTCTTATATTTGGGGTGGGTGGCGCAATCTACTCCCGTATACCTTTCATTTGAGCCCCATATTGATAGCAACGTTCAATTTGTTTGCTTGGAGGAGTTTTGGGGTCAGGGCGAGAGACATCCTGGGTACTTGGATACCTTCAATTTGATACCCATGTTATCCTTTTCGAACGGATAAGGGTTCGCCCCTTCCGATATCAACAAATTATAAAGCCTATTCCTTCTTTCCGACCAAATCGTATTCTACTCCCGAATACCTTTCATTTGAGTCCAACATTGTCATAATCGTCCAATAAACCTATTTTAGGTTTATCAAATAAAGTATATATCAAAAAAGTATATATCAAAAAAAGTATATATCAAAAAAAGTATATAGCCGTTATCAAAAAAATTATGTAGCCTATGTTTTCTTCCAGACCAACCTACACAATCTTCGAAAATTTCATTCGGTTCATCCGTTTTTGAGTCAACAAACAAACAAATTTACAACCTCTCAAACATACAAACAAACACAAATTAATTTTTAAATATATATTTAGTTTTTCTTAATTAAACTTATTTCAAATTTTTTTTTTTACATTTTTTTGTGGCTTTGTTTTGGCTTTTTTCATTTTTTCTGTTTTTTTTTGAGATTTATTTTTTCTGTTTATTTTTTTTTATTTTTTCGGTTTGTTTTTTTATTTTTTCTGTTTATTTTTTATTATTTCTGTTATTTTTTCTGTTTATTTTTTTATTTTTTCTGTTTATTTTTTTAATTTTTCTGTTTTTTTTTTAATTTTTTTCTGTTTTTTTTAATGCTTTTTGTTTTTTTCCGTTATTTTGTTTTGATATATTTTTTTGCTATGTTTTTTTAGTTTTCGTATTTGGTTTTTTTCTAATGTTTTCATTGTGTTAACTAATTTTTGTTATGCTTCATTTTTAAATTTTTTATTTTACTTACTTTTCTTAAATTATGTTTTAATAGTTACTTTATAAAAAAAAATATTTTTATATTTTTTAATTTAAAAAATTTGCAAAACATTTTTTTAAAATTATTTTAAAGTATTTTTAAACTTTTTTTGAAGCCTCTTAAATGGTTAAACATTACCATAATCACTTCATCGACTCGGCAAAATAGCTGTCTAGATAAATACAACACAAACAAATTCCACAATGTCAATATTTACCAAACAAATGAGATAAAAAAACTCTTCTCTCAAAATTTCATGGCTTTATTCATTCTACGTTCACATTTTAAATGGGCCCCGGTGGCTATATGTGGTGTTCTATGTACCAAGACAATTTTCACAATTAGTTAATAAAACATAATAGGATGAGCTCATTTTCATTGTTTAATAAATCCACAAGAATGCACTCGTTAAAAAAAACCAACCCCCACGTATGTATGATGCATGCAAGCGAACTTTTTTTTTGAAATAATTTTCAAATCTAAATTTAAAAATGTAATCAGTGAATGACCTCTTATCGGAAACTTCAAACTTGGTATCAATTGACACAAATTTAAAAAAAAAATTGTCAACGAGTAGTGAAAGTCGCCGATTATGACGTCTCTATGCCTAAAAGGTCAATTCACTGTTTTGGAGAGTACTAAGACCTTGTTCTATATAATCAGAGAATTTGGTCAAGTTGTTGTCTCTCGTATTAACACAAATAATGAAATCCTTTAAATTAATGCCTTATTCTTTTTTGAATGAAACACAATCTTAAATTCAAAAATTCACCATAATGTCCATAACATATTTTTGTTTTTGTAAGATGCTGATAAGGATTTTGTTTTTAATTTCGAATATTTCTTCTTATAATTGAGTCCACATGTCTGAGTATGGGTTTAAGAAAAAAAAAACTGATAAAACAAAAAAAAAAAATAAGATTTAAAACAAAACTATAAGGCTGTCTTAAGACCAAAACTCTTTTTATCGCCTTTGCCTGCCATGCATGATTCAATGTGTGTGCCACACTGCGCTCTTAGTGCTTAGTGTTTCGTTATGTGTGGGGGATTTTCGAAATTGAATTCTCAGTCTGAAAGCGGTTCTGGTCGGGTTCGGTTCTTTGCGGATTATTGAGAATCCAAGTAAACGGGTTAAACTATTCTCAAATTAAAAAAAACATATAAAAATCTGGATAAAATTTATTTGTTACCTCCGGTATTAACCATTCCACATAAACCACATTGAAACACTAATTTTTTCCATTTGGAATAGTTATGTATGAATATTAAATTGTGATTACAAAAAAATAAAAAAAAAACAAAGATGATGTTGCTGTGTTGTGTTCTACAAAGAAATATGAATGAATGAAAAGGAAATGAAACTAAAAACTAAAAAAAATCCACTGATAAGAAAGGTTTCCATCACAAATTCTAGTTAAAAAAAATGGCGGAAATCGCATTTTGGATTACTTTCACTTAGGCAAATGAATTGAGAAAATATGCCATCCATACTTTTAGTTTTGGATAACTTTCATTCAAATGGATTGATAAAAACTTGCAGCCATTTTGGATAACCATTTTTTTTTAAAGGATTAAAAAAAATACAACCAGTTCGAACAATACCTATTTCCACAGGACTTTCATCGTGAAGGTTCTTCAAAAAGATCTTAACAATACCTATTTCCACAGGACTTTTAATCATGGGTGTCATCGTTAAAAATTCTTTAAAAAGATAGGCCGTGCCCGGGCACCAATTTCTCCCATGCATTTGGTCGTATTCACTTCACCTTTTTGATGTAGAGCTGAATCCGCTCGAAAGTCTTTCAATTGAGCTATGGAACAAAAATAAATTTTTAGAATATTAGCAAGAAAATAAGTTTTTAAACTTAATTGAAGAAGGAACTAAAACAAAAAATATTATACGTCATTTTATCAGTGATATTGCCAAAGACGCTATATACATAAAATACAAGCATTAGAAGGAATCTTTAACCGAATATTCATGGCTCGATTGTATGTTGCAACCGAACTTCAGTTGCATTGCCAGCGGTCATTTCACTATAAGAAATTTCCATTTCTGCAATGAATTGCATAAGTTTTTACAATTTACTTAAGAGCCGTAGTTCCAAAACACTGATATTGAATAGAATTGAAAAAGGTTTCCAACTTTATACTTACTTATATTTCATGGTTTATCTGCTAGAAACGCCACAATAGTGGAGTTATCAACTCAATCTATAATCAACTTAATCAACTCAATAAAACAAGTTAATCAACTCAATAAAACACTATTGCTCCTCCTTCTTAAAACAAACCAGTAAGGAAAGGCAAAAGTCGGGCGGAGACGACTATATAATACCCTACACCACCTGGTGTACGTAGTACTTGTTATATCTAGAAATTATCTCGAAACCTAGTCAGACTTTAATTTGGATACCTATTGAAATATCAAATAGAATCTTGTAAGATTTTTTCTACGACAGGACAACATCCTTAAAAGGCCATATCTGATAAAAGACTATATAGGGGAGTTATATCGAAACATGTGCCAACTTTGAAGACACATTCTGGGACGTCAAATAGAACATCTCACGCCCTATATTGTAGAGATGTGACGAAAATTGTGGCTTTTATTGCCTAAAAAGTCCATATCACATAAAATATATATATTGGAGCTATATCTAAAGCAGGACCTATTTTAATAAAATTTTGCACACGTATTGCAACGTCAAATAAAACATCTCGTACAAATTGGACGAAAATTGTAGTTTCTACTGGCTAAAGTCTATTTCGGATGAAAGATATATCGGGGACCTATATCTAAATCTAAACCGAATTTTACGAAATTTTGCGCACGTGTTAAGACGTCAAATAAAACACCTCGTACTACATCTTGTTAAGATCGGACTAAAATAGTGGCTTCTACAGCATTAAAAGACCATATCGCATTGGGACTTTAAATAAAACAACGCATGCTAAATTTTGTAGAAATCGGGTCAAAATTGTGCCTACAGTCTTTAAAGTCCAAATCGGATGAAAGATATATATGGGAGGTATATTTAAATATAAACCGATTTTTATGAAATTTTGCACACATGAAGGACCAAATTGTGTCTGCTACAGCCATAAAATTCCATATCGGATGAAAGTTATATATGGGAGCTATATCTAAATTTGAACCGATTTTAATGAAATTTTGCAGTCGTAATGAAACTTCAAAGAAAACACTTCGTGCAAAATTTTCTAAAGATCGGACCAAAATTGTGGCTGCTATAGCCATAAAATTCCATATCGGATGAAAGTTATATATGGGATTTTGGCGAAATTGCACACATATGAGGACATTGAATAAAACACCCCATGCCAAATTTTGTAAACACCGAACCAAAATTGTGGCTTCTACAGCCTTAAAATGCCATATCGGATGAAAGATATATATGGGAGCTATATCTAAATCTGAACCGATTTCGTTCAAAATCAATAGCGGTCGTCCTTGAGCCAAAAAAGTGACTTGTGCAAAATTTCATGACAATCGGACAATAAATGCGACCTGTAACTTGATCACAAGAATACATGGACAGACAGACGGACCGACGGACATAGCTTAATCGAATCAGGAAGTGATTTTAAGCCGATCGGTGTACTTATTAATGGCTCTAACTCTTCTTCTTCTAAGCGTTGCAAACAAATACACAAGATTATAATACCCTGTACCACAGTGGTGGCGTAGGGTATAAAAATCCTATGGAATTTTTCTATATATCTGGAAAAAAGTCTTCCTGCAGATGCTCCAGATGTCGAATCGATCAGCGATATCGAGTGGAGAGTCTCAGTGAGAGGCCGGATGGCACCGGCTCTTGCTTAAATACTGAGAGCCTATGATGCTCGATACAATAAGGCGAGACATTGGCGCCAATTGCCATCATGTTCCCGCGGCGATCGGATTGACCGGAACGAACTTGCTCACCTATAAGAGCTTGACGAGAATCGCCACATCGACATGCAAATGTGGCTACGACGACAACAAGAAGGATGGAAAGGTCGCGAGCAGTGTAGGAGTGTCAGAAGGAAATTAAGGCCATTTCTGAGGATGGTACGATCCGCATCGTTTGGCTGCCGGGCCATAGCGGAGTAAGGGAGAATGCAAACGATTTGACTGTAAAGGCCAGAGGACTGCCGTCAATAAACTTTGTTAATCCGAAGCCTTTCGGGACGACTCAGTCCAAGTAATGCACGTGAGCGATGAACGCGCTTGTAACATTGAGAAACAGCGCAACTGTCAGCAGGGCGTCGTAAATCCTATGAAAAGCTCGGGATTGTGAGAGGACGAGGCTATTACTGGTGAGATCACGAGCACACTTATGCAGACAAGTGTTAGCATGTGGGAAAGATGATAAGACGTTGGAGTATTTCTTACGTCATTGTCCGGCTTTCGCGGCTAACAAACGCCATGACTTAGGTGAGAGAATAATACTAGACATTAACCGGCTCAGGGGCGGGGTATGGACAACAATTAAGGACTTTGCACTGAATTCCTGACTTAGATGTTGTTCAAGGTAACTTCTTAGTTTTTACAAGCCGATTGCTGTCATAGGTGTATGTTCACAATGGCATGGGGTTCCGCACCCTCTTTTCAATCTAGCCTTTCTAACCTAAATGGGGGACATATAAACCTACTACTATCGAACTTGGGACACATAGGTTTTGAAGATTACAGAAGAAGTCACCATGCAAAATTTCAGCCAAATCGTATAACAATTGCGCCATCTAGAGGTTTAAGGAGTAAAGTCGGGAAATCTTTTTATGTGGAAGCTATATCAGGTTATGGATCGATGAATGTTTGAAATCATAACTGAAGTCTTTGTACTGAATTTCTACCAAATGGGATAAGAATTGCGACCTCTAGGCGCTCAAGAATAATCGGGAGATGATTTACTCGGGGAAGCTGACATGAAGTGTTCACAATTCAAAGAACCACAGTTGTTTTTTTTTATTTATTCAAATGACAACTGCTCGATATGTCTACCTTTAGTTTTAACATTTGCTATTGAAAAAAAGATTTGCACGAAAGTATCAGCCTGTTTTTTGTCATATATTTTAATCCTTACCTTGCTCTCTAAAATGTCCCAAATATAAATGTACAATTTTTGATTTAAACGTGCATTATGTGACGGTGCCGAGACTTGTTGATATGTCCATGCGCGACGACCGAAATGTTTGGTTGCTCTTTCGTAGGCGCAAATTCTCGTATGTGAGCACGATTAAGTAATCACGATCATTTGGAGAGCTTACGAATTACTTAATTGGGAAATTTTTCTAGTCAGAGAAAATGATATTTGGAAACTCACCACGTTCGTGCGAGCGCAGCAACTCCTTTGCTCTTCCGAAGAGTCTTAACTTTTTTTTTTTTTTTGCTTTGGAGTAAGATTGTGTGCATTTTGAAACTTGTAAGGTTAATTCTTGAGCTTGATTTTTAATATATGTTGATATTTACAAATCCAATATTTACATTACCACCAAGGCGTGGATTTCGTTTCCACGCCGAATCTGAGGTGTTTTGGATCATCACCATGTCGTTTCAGCTAGTCTGTATGGGAGCTATATCTAAACAGGCAGTGACTTTCGACGAATTTTCAAGTAAAAATCCATCCATTTCCAACAGCCGTGCCAATTTGATTTCTTGGCGTTCCAAGGGCGCAATTATTGTGCGGGACAAACTCACAGCAGAGGTTCTATAGTCTCTTCTTGCTCCACGTGTTTACAGCTTCTGAAAAAGTCAGTCTGTCAGCATGTTTTCCGATCAGGCAGTGACTTGTCATGACAATATAACTGACACAATAACTAAGACGTCTGTTGTTCACAGCTACAGCAAAGCGGTATATCTCTGCAAGTCTAGATTAGGCCATATAATTTTGGAATGTTTATTGTTCAGCCATCTCGTTGAGAGATCTACGACAGTCGAAAATTCAATTCAATTCAAAGTTGAATTCAGAAATATGTTCCCCAGAGATTAAATGGCTGCCTGGCCAATATGCCAATAGTCTTTGTAAGGAAAAAACGCATATTCAATTAAAAAAATTATTGAATATTTTAAAATTTTCAATTAATTTTTTAATTGATTCAATTAAAAAATGATTGGACATTTTTAATTAATTTTTTAATTGATCCAAATAAAAAATGATTGGACGTTTTTAATTAATTTTTTTAATTGATCCAAATAAAAATGATCGAAAATTTTTTTTATGTAATTTTTGAAATTCGGTTCGTAGAATCGGCTGCAATTGGAGTGCTAAAGATTTACTGGAATGTGGGACGCATGGACGTTCCAGTTATATCGTAGGGGACGATGTGATTTATGAAGCTTAAATAAAATCAATTTCAGGCTACATTGCAGATATTATAAAAGAAGGAGTATAGGGTAATAACAGCAATTTTTAATTCAAACATTTTTCGATTCAATTAAAAAACATGTTTGATTGAATTAAAGTTTTAATTGAATACAGCAATATTCATTCATTCATTCAAATACAAAAAATTCATATTCGATTAAAAAAATGATTAAATCAATTAATTTTTTAATTGAAAACGAATTTATTTTCAATTAAATTTTTAATTGAAAATTTTTTATCGATTTTTTTTTCGGTGTATACTAGAGCCGACAAAATGTTGATGGCACTATCTATATTTAATTTTTTGACTGAATATCCAATGATTTTTTTTCGATGGATACTGTCGCAAAAATTTAATTTTTTGGAAAACTAAACTTTAAGATACATTGAGGCTATAGAGCTCGCAATTTTCATCGGATTAGGCAACCATTTTCTACAATGATTTCTCTCGTGACTTCCAACTGACTTTACTAACCTTGGTTTTATTTGTCTGTGCATTGATATTGCTTCTATATAAACGGATCTCCTAATGTTTACTTTTCATTTTCGTTTGCAATATAGATGATGGAAAATAAACGATAGTATTGATACTATCGATATATATATAAAAATATCTATATATATATTATTAAAACTATCGAAAATATCGAATGTTATAGTTATAGCAATTGGGAAAAGTGTTCTTTCCATATCCTCAGCATGTTATCTGTGTCAGTTACCGTTATGTAGATGTTGCCTAATAGCGGAATAATCTTTTTCGATTGGTGTTATCTGATATCGAGAAATCTTTTAAGTTTTTAGGAAGCCGGTTGTATAATCTGGCAATTCTAATTTGAAATGATTTATTCATATAACCTTTGGCCATAGGAATGATAATCTGATTTCGTCGCGTACGACCAAAACTAAACGAGACTACAAGGAAACGGGGTGATTGCACTTTGAATATTTTGTGGAAAAATATCAGACATTTGAAATCAATAAACTTTAGGAAGGAACACAGATAACGGACTACCAATTTAACAAGAGCTGGTGCCCCCGCTCGATACCGCTGATTGTCCGCGATTGCAACAGCTACTCGGTAGAGAGCATTCCAATATGCGCAAGCTGTGGACGCGCCCACCTAAGCTTCTCATGACATCGGTGAACACCACACATATCGATCTTACCATTCCAGCCTGTGTGGTGCTCATAGTTATCCCGTGTTCCATATTTAGGTATAGCTCTGTTCTGTTATGATTGTCAACACTCTATAACATGATAGACATATACCAATGAATACTCTTCTTTCCCCTTTACTCCTTGAAAAATGTTTTCCGAATTAACTGAAATTTTGCACTACTAAATACCAAATTTTCTATGAACATTCCATTGAGGAACAGTGAATACTTCTCTCATATCAATGAGTGTAGTCCGATTAAAGTTTAAGCTTAATGAAAAGGGGCCTCATTTTTAATGCCGAATTCGAACGGCGTGCCGCATAGCGGTAAAGAAGTTTTAACATGGCAGGATACGCTAACCTCTGCACCTTGGTGACATCCATGGCGAAACAATCATTTGTACAACAACCACCAATCATATGGTGCAATCCGCCATCTTGCCATCAAGCTGATCGTTGTTTTGCCAACACACGCACACTAATTTGTGTGTATATACGTGTGCGTTCATGAGCAGGGAATGCGAGAAAGAAGATAACAACAGAGAGAAGCTAACAAACATCCGATATCTTAATACCGTCAAACCTGGCTAACTGTTAACAGCTGTTCGCATAAGACCACATTTTTAAATCCGCCTTGGTCAGAACACAAACAAAAGTACTGTATTTGTATTTTATTATGATAAAACCCATACAAAGACAATGTCTTATATATATTGGGTTGCCCAAAAAGTAATTGCGGATTTTTTAAAAGAAAGTAAATGCATCTTTAATAAAACTTAGAATGAACTTTAATCAAATATACTTTTTTTACAATTTTTTTCTAAAGCAAGCTAAAAGTTACAGCTGATAACTGACAGAAGAAAGAATGCAATTACAGAGTGACAAGCTGTGAAAAAATTTGTCAACGCCGACTATATGAAAAATCCGCAATTACTTTTTGGGCAACCCAATAGCATGGGTTGGTAAATTGATTTAAATAGAACAATAATTGGTAAAAAATATTTAACAATTTAAGCAAAGTTACTGATACAATATATATATGTAAATACAAACAAGTAAGAGCGTACTAAGTTCGGCCGGGCCGAATCTTATATACCCTCCACCATGAATCGCATTTGTCGAGTTCTATGCGCGGTATCTTTTTTTCGTCAAACAAAGAATATTGAATAAGAACTGTTATGCTATTGGAGCTATATCAAGTTATAGTTCAATTCGGACCATAAATGCTGAACATTGTAGAAGTCATTGTGTAGTATTTCAGTTCATTCGGATAAGAATTGCGCCTTGTAGGGGCTCAAGAAGCAAAATCGGGAGATAGGTTTATATAGGAGCTGTATCAATGCTGAACATTGTAGGAGTCATTGTGTAATATTTCAGTTCATTCGGATAAGAATTGCGCCTTGTAGGGGCTCAAGAAGCAAAATCGGGAGATAGGTTTACATTGGAGCTGTATCAAGCTATTGATCGATTCAGAACATATTAGACACGTATGTTGAAGGTCATCAGAGAAGCTGTTGTACAAAAATTCTGCTAAATCGGATGAGAATTGCGCTCTCTAGAGGCGATCCCAGATCGGTTTATATGGCAGCTATATCAGGTTATGTACCGATTTGTGCCATACTTAACACTGTTATTGGAAGTCATAACAAAACTTCTCTTGCAAAATGTCAGCCAAATCGGATGAGAATTGCGCGCTCTATTGGCTCAAGAAGTCAAGATCCAAAATGGGTTTATATGACAGTTATACCAGATTATGAACCGATTTGAATCATACATAAAACAGTTGTTAAAAGTGATACCAAAACAATACGTGCAAAATTTCAGTCATATCGGACGAGAATTGCGCCCTCTAGAGTCTCAAGAAGTCAAGATCCAAGATCGGTTTACATTCCAGCTGTATCAAAACATGGACCGATTGGAACCATACTTAGCGCAGTTGTTGGAAGTGATACCAAAACACCACGTGCAAAATTTAAGTCAAATCGGACGAGAATTGCGCCCTCTAGAGTCTCAAGAAGTCAAGACCCAAGATCGGTTTATATGGCAGCTTTATCAAAACGGACCGATTTGGCCCATTTACAATCTAAACCGACCTACTCTAATAAAAAGCTTTAATCCTTCGAAAGTTATCGTGCTTTCGACAGACAGACGGACGGACATGGCTAGATCGACTGAAAATGATATGACGATCAAAAATATATATACTTTATGGGGTCTCAGACGCATATGTCGAGGTGTTACAAACAGAATGACGAAACTAGTATACGCCCATCCTATGGTGGAGGGTATTAAAATAATGATTTTTTGGAAATTTTCAAACAACTTTTTGGGTGGCCCAATTGAAATTAGTGTACGCCCATCCTATGGTGGAGGGTATAAAAATAATGATTTTTTGGAAATTTTCAAACTATTTTTTAGGTGATCCAATTTCAAAACGTTTTGATATTTTCCATCATTTTTTTTAATGAATTAAAGTTTTTAAATGATCAAAAAGTGTTTTCTTTTTACTTCAGCGATAGTCAAACTCCTCCTCATCGCTGGTTTTGCGGTGTTGGCTTTGAAGCCGGACGATATTTTCAGAGTGTGGTCTAATAAATGTTTTGAGCTATTGGGGGTAGATCCTTGTTATATAATGTCTTTGTTCAAAAATTCTACATATGTAGCTCTATCAGGCACTTGTTAACGTTTGTTTGACCTTAAGAATTAAGTATTAGGAAATTTATCTTCTTGTTTAAAAAAAATTGCATTTGAAAATGTGTTTCTTTTTTAATTTTTATCAGAAGTCTTTAGTGGAGCATTCTGTTACCATTTGTTGTTGTTTAAATGACGTTTATCTACAAAATGTTTCTTTTTTACAGATCCATAACTACTAGAGTTCAGAACCTTTTCTACCAACGATCTGTGTATAATCGAAATGTCACCAATATTTAAGTAAGTCTACATGTGTATCATTGCAAGGATTTAATATTAGAACTTTTCCTATATTCATAACAGGTGATTCTTTTCATCAAGCACCATGTGTTAGAAATTAAAAGGCAGCATACTTGACTCTAGAGCAACCAAGGAGGAAGTCATCAAATAGTAATAGCAACACAGTAGCAGCAATTCATTCATAATTCAGTTGTTGTTTTCTTGCTTACATAAAAATTTTATTAAACTTATCTCGACGACGTCGTTGCTGAGACGTCCATCGACGAAAGCCGACTTTGAAACGAAAGTAGAGCGCTTCGTTGGCTCTTTGTTGTGTGGTATGATTGTGCGTGTGTGATTACGACCACCGGAAATTTGTGAACTAAGTAGGAAAGAGCGCCCAACGACACCCAGGCAGGCAGGCTCACGCGACAGTCAGTGAGTCGGTCTATACATACCAAAGTACGTACACTGTTGGGTGTACTCCACATACCGCCACAATCTGGTCCATTAATCTTACAAGAAGCGGCGGACGAGTCACAACACACGCAGCAGCCAAGCGCAGCCTCAATAAATCAGCAAAAATAGCTTAACACCATGACGAAGGCATGGTGGGGCGGTGGCGCCCATTGCGGCCGCTTCACATTTATCAACAACCGAACGTTTTTCATTGCCATAGTATTTGGCCTTAGCATTTTGGTCTCGATCAATTCGTCGGGGGCCCAGCATGCAGGGCGTCGCGATCGTCCTCGCAATCCACCTAGACAGTATATCAAAACCCATCCCTGTGAGAGATCGTCGTGTTATCCGGCAACAGGCAATTTGCTTATAGGTCGAGAATCTCGTTTATCTGCCTCCTCTACCTGTGGTCTCAATTCGCCCGAACGTTTTTGTATTCTATCCCATTTGCAGGATAAGAAGTGTTTCCTATGTGACACTCGCGAAGAGACTCGCAATGATCCCTACAAGAATCATCGCATTGGTCAGATTATTTACAAGACCAAACCTGGAACTTCCATACCCACTTGGTGGCAGTCAGAAAATGGGCGGGAAGATGTTTCCATACAATTGGATTTGGAGGCCGAGTTCCATTTCACCCATTTGATCATGTCGTTTACCACCTTCCGTCCGGCTGCCATGTATATTGAGCGTTCGTTTGATTTTGGCCAACAGTGGACTGTGTATCGTTACTTTGCCTACGACTGTGCCGATTCATTCCCCGGAGTGCCCACAGTATTGCGTAATATCACTGATGTGGTGTGTACTTCGCGTTATTCCAATGTGGAGCCTTCTCGTAATGGTGAGGTGATTTTCCGTGTGCTGCCACCCAACATAAATGTCTCGGATCCCTACGCTCCCCATGTACAGAATATGCTGAAGGTAACCAATCTGCGTGTGGTCTTCAAGAAGCTGCATAAATTGGGAGACAATTTGTTGGACAACCGCCTGGAGAACGAAGAAAAGTACTACTACGGCATCAACAACATGGTGGTACGTGGTTCCTGCTCTTGTTATGGTCATGCTTCGCAATGTCTGCCCCTTGATGGCTCCGACACCAGCGAGCCAGATATGGTGCATGGCCGTTGCCAGTGTACGCACAACACCAAGGGTCTGAATTGCGAAACCTGCGAAGACTTCTTTAATGATTTTCCCTGGAAACCAGCCTTTGGCAAACAGACCAACGCCTGTAAGAAATGTGAATGCCACGACCATGCTGTCAGCTGTCACTTTGACGAGGAGGTATTCGAGCAATCTGGCCGTGTTTCCGGAGGTGTTTGCGACAACTGCATGCACAACACGCAGGGTCAGCATTGTGAAGAATGCATGCCATTTTTCTATCGCGATCCCAATGAGGATATTCGCAGCCCTTATGTGTGCAAGCCTTGTGAGTGCGATGCCATTGGCTCTCTGGATGAAGGTATATGCGATTCGCCCGACCCCGACTCGCCCGAAGTGGAAGCTGGCTCTTGCCACTGTAAAACAAATGTCAAAGGCAGACGCTGTGATACCTGCAAAGATGGCTATTGGAATTTAGTGCCCGAAAATGCTGATGGCTGTGAGCTTTGCAGCTGCAACATTTTGGGTACCGTAGATAATTCTGGCTGCGACATGATGACTGGTGAATGTACCTGCAAACGTTTGGTTACTGGCAAGGACTGTAATCAGTGTGCCTCCCAGACCTATGGCCTGTCAGAGTCGGAAGACGGTTGTACTCTGTGTGACTGTGATGCTGGCGGCTCCTATGACAACTTCTGTGATGTCATCACAGGCCAATGTCGCTGCCGTCCCCATATGACTGGACGTCGATGTGCCCAACCCAAACAGAACTATTTCATACCCCAATTGCATATAACACATGAAGCGGAAACACCGGAGATTTGCATAACCTACCATAACAATGGAAATTGTACGACGGTGCCCTTCCAGCCACACCCCGAGCGTATGCCTGAGTGGACGGGTATTGGTTTCATTCGGGTTCCCGAAAACTCTGAGCTGATCATAACTGTGGATGATATACCACGTTCCATGCCCTACGATGTAGTCATACGTTATCAGTCAAATTCGCGTGGTGATTGGGAAGATGCCTTCATAACGCTGATACGTCCCGATGAGGTGGATCCCGAAGGCGACTGCGCCGCCGCTGTACCACCAGGCTCCAGCATTTACGAGTCGCGAGTGCCGTTTGTCTTGCCCGAGCGTGAACGACAGGTAGTGGCTTTGCCTGAAGTCTGTCTGGAGGCTGGAAAGGTGTACAAATTCAAAATTCACTTTGAAAGACGACGCCACAATGAGGATAATCCCACCTCCACCATTCTGATTGATTCTTTGACTCTTATACCACGCATCGAACTGACCAGTGTTTTCCGGGGTTCACCAGATGCTGATGCAAGACGCCAGGAGTACTATCAAATGGGTTGCAATCAGTCCTTGTATGACATACGTTATAGCGGTTTTGCCGACCAACGTTGCAAGGAGCTGGAGGACTATGTAAGCACTGTCATTTACGATGGAGCCAGCATGTGCAACTGCAACCCCACCGGTTCGTTGAGTAAGGAGTGTGATGCCCATGGCGGCTACTGCCAATGTAAGCCGAACGTTGTGGGTAGACAGTGCGACCAATGCGCCACCGGCACCTATGGATTTGGCCCAGAAGGCTGCAAGGCCTGCGATTGTAACAGCATTGGGGCCAAGGATAACAACTGCGATGTGCTAACCGGTCAGTGTGCTTGCCACCCCAATACCTATGGACGAGAATGTGACCAGTGTCAACCCGGTTTCTGGAATTTCCCCAACTGCCAAGCCTGCGAATGTAATGGCCATGCCCAGCAGTGTGATGCCCGCACTGGCCAGTGTTTGAATTGTGCCGATTTCACCACAGGTTATGCCTGTGATGCTTGTCTGGATGGCTACTATGGCAATCCCTTCTTGGGTAGTGAAATTGGTTGTCGCGCCTGCCGGTGTCCCGACACTATAGCCAGTGGCAATGCTCATGCGGATGGCTGTTCCCTGGATGTACGCAACAACAACATGATCTGCCACTGCCAGGAGGGCTATGATGGACCGCGTTGTGACATTTGTGCCGACAACTACTTTGGCGACGCTGAGACGCCAGGAGGTTCTTGCGAGAAATGTGATTGTGGCAATAACGTCGATATCTACGACACGGGTAACTGTGATCGACGCACAGGCAAGTGTCTGAAATGTTTGTACGACACCACCGGGGATCACTGCGAACTGTGCCGTGATGGATTCTACGGAGATGCTTTGAAACAGAATTGCGTGGCCTGTGATTGCGATTTCTTGGGCACCAACAACACCGTGCAGTATTGTGACCGCGTGAGTGGTCAATGTCCCTGTTTGCCCAATGTGGTGGGAGTGCGTTGTGATGAGTGTGCAGTTAACCATTGGAAGATTGCCTCCGGTGAAGGTTGTGAGGCCTGCGAATGTGATCCCATAGGCTCCAAGTCGGAACAATGTAACCGCTACGATGGCCAATGTGAGTGTAGGCCAGGATTCGGTGGTCGTGCCTGCAATCAATGTCAAGCCAACTACTTTGGCAATCCCAATAAGGAATGCCATCGCTGCGACTGCGACCCCTATGGATCCGCGGACTTCCAATGTGACCGTGAAACTGGTCAGTGTGTTTGCCACGAAGGCATTGGCGGCGATAAGTGTAATGAGTGTGCCCGTGGCTATTTGGGCGAGTCCCCCCACTGCAAGCCTTGTGGCGAATGTTTCAACAACTGGGATTTGATTTTGAAGGAATTGGAAGAGGCCACTGCCCAGGCCATTAAACGGGCCAGTGACATTAAATTGATTGGTGCCACCGGGGCCTATACCTCAGAATTCAATACTTTGGACAATAAGCTGCAACATATACGTGACCTGTTGCAGAACACCTCGGTCAGCTTAAAGGACATTGACAGTTTGGACAAGGAGGTGGCCGAAATGAAAATGAAACTGGGTAAAGCTCATCAGAAGCTATTGGATACGGAGAACAATTTAGAGGATGTCTACTCAGCCTTGAGTTTGTCCGCCGTCGAGGTGGAGGGTTTACAAAATCAATCGGCCCTGGTGAAGAAACTTTCAAAGGAACTAAAGGAGCATGGCATACAACTGCAGGAATCGAATATCGAGGGTGCCCTCAATTTGACACGCAATGCTTATGATCGCGTCAACAATTTGTCGGCCATCAAAAATCAAGCCGAAGACTTTGCCTCAAACACAGAACGCAACTGCAAACGCGTAGAAACCTTGGCCAACAAGATGAAGGACGAAACGCCTGCTGTACAGGCGAACGATGAACTTATCGATCAATATCGCACCGAGTTGACTTCAATGACTGCCATGATACCAGAGCTGAACAACGATGTATGCGATCGTATGGGTGATCCTTGTGACAATATTTGTGGAGGAGCTGGTTGCGGCACCTGTGGTGGTTTGTCCTGCGAGCGTGGAGCTCTCACACGCACTGAAAAGGCCCTCAAAGTGGCCAAGGACACTGAACAGGAAATCAAAGAGAAGAAGGACCAAGCTGAAAAAATTATACGCTCCTTGTCCCAGGCTAAGGCGAATGCCTCTGAAGCGTATCAAAAATCCAAGGAGGCCCATGAAGATGCCGAACGCTATTTGAATCACACTTCTCTCAATATCAAGAGCGGCGAGATGATGATTGAAAGTCTTCAGGAATTCATGGCCAATCAAACTGCCTTGCCCAATGAGGCCAAAGAGTTGGCTCAACAAACGTTGAACTTGGACTTGACATTAGACCCCACTGAGATCCAGATGTTGGGTGGTAAGATTAACAATGCTGTCTCCTCGCTCAAAAATGTGGAATCCATCATTTACAATACTCGCGAAGACTTGCAGCGTGTCAATGACTTGCAAGCCTTAGCCAATGACACCAAAGAGCTGGCCAAAAACATTCTGCAGACTGCCAACACTGTGGTGGAGAACCTCAACGATGCCGACATTGCACAGGGCAAAGCCAGTGCGGCCATTGCACAAGCCAAAAGCAATATTGAGCTGGCTGCCCAAGATCTCGATCAAATCGACAATGAAACCGGCGAAGCTGAAGCCCCAGCCAATGCCACAGTACAACATGTCGAAGAACTGGCCAATAAGGTGAGCCGTCTGCAAAAGAATATTCTCAAGAACGAACTCGATGCCAAGGATGTTAAGAACGAGGCCGACAAAGTCAAGGAGTCGGCCAAGAATGCTCGTGCCGATGCCCAAAAGTTGCAATATTCCTCAACGGCCGCCAATCAAACGCTCACCGATCGAGCGGCCCGCTCCGAAAATGCCCGCGAGCGAGCCAAGCAATTGCTGCTGCGCGCCTCCATGCTCACCGTAAAGACCAAAGAGCAATTGCGTGAATTGAAACTCATGCAGGACTCGTACAAAGAGAAAAACGACAGACTACAGAAATTGCAAGAAGGTCTGATGCCATTGCACGACGAGCTCATGCATCATTCCAAGAACATACAAGCCAATGCTGACCGCTACATGCAATGTTAGAAAGCCAAATGCGTAATGGAAATGAAAAATTCAAAATGCTGTCCTCTCCGAACCGAGTTACCTACTTAAGTATGTTTTTTGGAAACAAAAGTAAAAGTCCCAAAAACTTGAACGAAAAGTCAAATGCTAATTTAGCTTTTTTAATTTAATGTCTGCCATTTCATGTCTACGAAAAAATGGGAAAATAACCCAACAAAGCCATATCGAAGAAACTAAATAAAAAAATATTTTTTTTTTTAACAAACTTTTTACTGTTTTTAAGCGAAACTCGTCTTCTTTTACATACTTTTAAGTGTAATCTTTTGAAATAAACCAATGTTATTAGAAATAGTTTTGTCGTCTATGTATTTAAGACCATTATAGCATAATTTTACAAAAACAATCTTCATAATTCTATAAATTTCAGTTTTTCTTGATTGTCTAAGAAAGTATTTCGTTGTTTCTTTTGTATAAATTTGAAATAGCTGCAATTTTCTACCATTCAATTGTCCTCACCCTACACATACGTGCCTTGTTTTTCCTCCTCCGCCAATGTTAGCCATAATTTAAATATTCGAATATGAAATTCAAATTGTCGTGTCACTTATTTTTTTAATGTATTTTAATTTTATATTTTTCACATAATATATACGGAAAGAAACGTACGTCGTACATACAAAATACATGTTGTGTAATAATAAATAAATAAAAACAAAGTGCAGTTGTGCAATTAAATCTGGGTTGGCTAACTAGTAAGTAAAAGTGGTCCTTCTATCTCATTTGTGAAGTGTTGAAGGGGGCCTAAGGCCATGGTTGTACAATTGTCTGCATATGATACGTTCTCTATGTCGTCTGGAGGGGGTGGAATGGAGGATAGGTAGAGGTTATACAGTGCCGGAGAAATCGCCCCGCCATGGAGAACTCCGATTGTTTGTTTCGATTTCCTATCCCTAAATTCCACAAATGACTGACTTGTGGTTCGCAACTTTATCCATTTTCTTTGTCTGCTCGGTTATACCAGGCGTTCTGGGAGTTAATACCATCATAGGACATAGTATGTAGTAGTAGCCAAACCCAAGTAGCCAAATCGCGCAGATGAGCTGATGCATATGCCTTAGCAACGTGTCGCCTTCGGTCTTAAATAGGCGGCTCATGCTACCTTGTTGTTCTAAAGTAGGATCACTACTACTTGGACCTCATTCTGGCTAGGAGGTAAACATTTTATACTATCATCAGGGTATTAGTTCTGCGGCGTCCTCTTCGTCGCCATCGTCGGACAACAGCAGCTAGGAAATATGCTCCCGCCATAACCCAAGCATACTTTCTGTATCAGTTACCAGATTTCCTTCTTTGTATCTGGAAGAGGATGTGTCTTCCGGAGCACTTTGGCCTTGGCAAACCTGAGTCTGTGCATACGCAATTGTAAAAATTCACCATCCCAAACAGCCCCAAACGTTCGAGACGCTCCTTGCATCTCCCGCCAAGTCTCGACTACACGTAACCTGCTGCCAGGACTTTCAGAGCCGCCCGACTGTCCACAGTTTGAGCGTTTGCAGTCTGAGAGTGCCGCCGCGCCTGACTCAGGATCACATCCAAGGCCCTGAGGAAAGTAAAAACCTCATCCTTAAAGACACTGCGCCAATCCAGATGTCTATGTGACGCGTTAATTTATAGTAATTCAACAAAAATCCCTGCCCCGTTGCCCCCATCCAGCTTGAACCAATTCGTGTTAACTGAGGAACTCAAGAATGGCGGAATGCCCCGAGCCCAAAAGCTCCCTCCCCGCGAAGACAACCTCCAGTTCGCCGTAGAAGAAAAATTGGCTCGACATATAGTCCATTACGTCACCAATGGCACGTGGTCGTCAAAAGCCAGCTCTTTTCGCACAACAAACGAATGCCCGAAATCCAAAGAGCGCCATGTCCCGGACTCCCTCAGTCTGAGTGCAGTTTTCAATGCCCCGCTGCTCTCGGAGCAATCCTCCTCGCCCCACGATACCCTGTCTCCCTCCCCGGCAAGACAACCTCCAGTTCGCCGTAGAAAAAAAATTCGCCCGACATATAGTCCATAGCGTCGCAAATGGCACGTAGTCGTCTCAAACCCGGGCCTTCCGCAGACCAAATGAATGCCTGAAATCCGAAGACCGGCAAGTTCCCGGACTCCCTTAGTCCGTGTGCATATTTCAACGCCCCTCACTCTACAACGCTGCTCTCCCCGCGATAACCTTCTCCAACATACCACGTAGACCCACCTTCTCGATAGCCCTGCAGTGTACATCCAGTAGACCGTACTTAGCCTAACTTCTCAACTTCTACCTGCTGAGTTGTAACGTGAGTAGAGCGCATGTAGCCCCCGTTTGTTTCTCTCCTCAACGTTTCTTCTCCAGTTAAATTTCTGGTCAAGAATAACGCCCAAGTATTTAGTCTTGCGAGAGAGCGACAGCAGCATTTCATCAAGGACGGGTTCCTTGAACACGCCATATTTCCACCTTTTTGAGAACAAATCCATATCCGCCTTTCTAAGGTTAATACCAATCCCATCAATTCCAAGCGCGCCCTGATGGGTATCTGTGATAGCAGAGTTAAAATGAGCGCCAATTAAAGTCACGACGTCATCAGCATAGGCAACCACTTTCACTCTTTCCTCCTCGAATGACCTGTGAATGCCACTGATAACCAAGAACCACAAGAGGAGAAGGGGCGTTTTAAAAAATTAAGTTAAGGGTCCTCCCTCTTTGCATATCATTCGAGTTTTCGTGATTTTCTCATGAATCGTAGGTCAAGACTTTCTATAGAGCCATGTCCGTCTATCCGGAGGGCTGTTGGATAAATTTCTGTCTTAATAATGAATATACAAATTTTTATCATCAAAATGGTTTTATTGTTTTTCAAAGAATCCTCCAACATGAAAAAATGTTTATCTCGTGAATGTGCAAATCACTCACGTGCACAGCTCTAATGGTGAAATTCTAAATACTTTTTTAAGTTTACGCCACAAAGTATGCTTCATTTTCAGGTTAATACCAATCCCATGGGTATCCGTGATAGCAAAGATAAAGCGATCGCCAATCAAAGTAACGACGTCATCAGCATAGGCAACTAATACTTTCACTCTTTCCTCCTCGAAGGACCTGTGAATCCCATTGACAATCAAGAGCCACAAAAGAGGGAAGGGGCGTTTTAAAAAATTAAGGTAAGGGTCCTATCTCTTTGCATATCATTCGTATTTTCGTGATTTTTCTCGTAGGTCAGGACCTTCTATAAGAGGGCTGACCTAATAATGAAAGCCTTACCAAAGAAATGAGTTTAACAAATTAAAATGAAAGCGATAGTAAATAATAATGGAGGACACCTTGGCGCAGAGGTTAGCATATCCGCCTATAACGACGAACGCCTGGGTTCAAATCACGACGTGAACATCAGAAAAAAATTTTCAACGGTGGTTGTCCCGTCTTTCAGCTTTTACTTGTTCCACTTCACTTTGCACAAATGAAAAAAAAAAATCTTAAAAAAAGGTTTATGTGATAAATAACTTTTATTTTTACTTCTCTTTACTCAATCAATAATGCCCAATACTCTAGCCTTGCTTTGATAATCGGTTCTTTGTACATAGCATCCGGTCATGGTACGCTTGCCCGTATAGGCATAGCGGCCATGATAGACACGCCAATTGTCAAAGACCACCACAGTGCCGGGATGTAATTTGAAACGCCATTGACTCTCAGGACTTTGGACTATCTCTAAAAACTCACAAAAGCTGTTATAAAATTCCATCATTTCACTTTGTGGAATGGTATTAAAAACGGCTCGGTCATAGACATTTAAACGCATTTGAATAATTTCCTGCGTCACCGGATCTACTCGTATCATGGGAGCGGAGTGAGTATGATGTTGACCTTTTTCAATATATTCGGCTGGTACTTGCACCTTGGTGAGTATGTCATAAGCCTTGGGGTTTCTTCTTTTCAACTCCAGCGCACAATGGAGGCCATCAACGAAAAAGTTATCACCACCATCACCATCCACATGGCTTAAGCAGTGTAAGGCCTGTACCCCAGCGGCATCGCAGAAATAGGTGTTGTCTGTATGCGAACCCAAATATACCTTAGAATAGGCGGTATCAGCGTGATCGGCCGCATCGGTGAAAGTGAACATCTCGCCAAAGAATGTCTTCATGACAGGAAACACACGGCGTATGGCCATTTCGGTCATGGCTGTGCTAGCTGGTACCTCATCGATGAACACTATGCCATAGCGAATCAAGGCTGAAACATAATCCTTGACCACAGCATCGGATGATATTAGATCGGTGAGTTTGAAGCGTATATGTCTCTCATTTTGTAAAACTATGGGCAAATTCCAAGGAGTCTTCAAAGTGGATTTGGCTTTTTTACTTTGGAATTTTTCCACTTGGAGTGAAAATATGAAGTCCACATCGTAATCGGAGATGTGGCCATCAGTCCCTGAAATTCAAATTCAAAAGATGAGTTGAGTTTTTTTTTTTTGGGTATAATGAGCTTTACTAACATTTGACTTGCAACACTTTGCCATCCTTTAGATATTTAAATCCCCCCTTTTCGGGTGCAATGTCTCTGGGTATATCCAACAAATTGTATTTCCTCTGTAGTGTCTCGGTATTGTAGCAGAGTGGGCAGCGGCAGTGATCACGTAGCCAAAAATAATTCACTTTTATGATTTCCTGACTCTCATAATGTTTTATTTCCATCATTGCCTTGAAATTGGTTTTTAGCGTAGATGTTGTTTCAAATGAGACTCTCAAAATGATACTAAATCCATTTTATTGGCCACAAAGGTCTTTTAAATGTCCCAGAGGTAAATTAAATTTCATTAATCAAAAGTCGGATTTGTGATAAGCTTTCTTTGGGTGTGTCTGCCTATATATAACTACAACTGATAAGAGGCTATAGAAGCGTTGAACATCTAGTATTACAAAATATTGAATCTTGGTTTGATTTATTTCAAATAATGCACTCATGCGTAAAAATTGACCTGCAAGGAAAGACAACAAAGCCATAGAACAGTTTCTATCAACAACGTACCAACGTACATGGTGAAAAGTGAACTTTGTTGCATTTGGCTGGGCCAGGTCAAAACTAGAAAAAAAAAACTACAAGCCCACGATTGTCTCTTCCGATTTTGTTTAAATGTTATATATTGATCAAATAGTCAGACTAGACTGAAGGCCACCGTAGCGCCTGGGTTCGAATCCTGGCGAAAACAACTGAAAAAATTTTCAGCTGTGGTTATCCTGTGAGGTATTTTGTCATATAAAAACTTCTCCCTAAAGAGGTGTCTCACTCCGGCACGCCGTTCGGCCTCGGAGTCAGACTAAATAGCGAATAAAGAATATATATTTTTCTAATTTTATTTATTTTTTTACCCATCATCATAAGACAGGGGTATACTAATCTAGTCATTCCGTTTGTAACACCTCGAAATATTGATCTGCGACCCCATAAAGTATATCTATTCTGGGTCGTCTAGATATTTTGGTACGATCTAGCCTTGTCCGTCCTTTTGTTGAAATCACGATAGCGGTTTAACGCGTAAAGCTAGCCGCTTGAAATTTTGCACACATACTTCTAATTGATGTTGGTTGTTGTTGTTGTTGTTGTTGTAGCAGTGTGTTGTCGAACGCGCAAAGCTAGCCGCTTGAAATTTTGCACACGTACTTCTAATTGATGTAGGTCGTTGGGGTTTGCAAATGGGCCATATAGGTTCAGATTGGGATATAGTAGCTCCCATATAAACCGATCTCCCGATTTGATTTCTTGAGCCCATACAAGTCGCAATTTTTCTCCGATTTGGCTGAAATTTTGCATGTTGTGTTTTATTATGATATTCAATAATTGTACTAAGTAAAGTCCAAATCGATCTATAACCTGGTATAGCTGCTTTATAAACCGATCTCCCGATTTGACTTCTTGAGCCCTTGGAAGCCGCAATTTTTGTCTGATTTGTCTGAAATTTTGCACATAGTGTTCTGTTATGACTTCCAACAACTGTGCTATGTGCGGTCCAATCGGTCTATAACCTGATATAGCTCCCATATCAACCGATCTCCGGATTTGACTTCTTGAGCCCCTGGAAGCCGTAATTTTTGTCTGATTTGTCTGAAATTTTGCACATAGTGTTCTGTTATGACTTCCAACAACTGTGCTATGTATGGTCCAAATCTGTTTGTAACCTGATATAGCTCCCATACAAACCGATCCCCCGATTTGACTTCTTGAGCCCTTGGAAGCCGCAATTTTCGTCCGATTTGGCTGAAATTTTGCACATAGTGTTTTCTAATTAGTTCGATCAATTATAACAAATATGATTCAAATCGGCCTATAACATGATATAGCTCCCATATAAACCTAGCGCAGTTATTGACGAATCTTGCCAAAATTTGTACAGCGCTTTCCTCAACGAATAGCATAATATCTAAGAAGTTTGCTCAAAATTGGTTCAGATTTAAATAGATAAAGGTCCCATATATATGTTCATCAGATTTTGGTTAATTTGCAATAATGTTGTCATTTGTCAACCTTAGTTACTGTTTGAACATATTTGCTCGAAATTTGATACAGATTGTTTAATAACCAAATTTGGTTCAGAATTATATATAGCTCCTACTTTGTGCTGTTAGGCTTGAGGTCATATATATATAAAAAGATGTTATTTTAATTTTTTGTGTTGATTGCTATTTATTTTTGTCAATAGTTTGAGAAATCATCGATTGCCATCATCCGGACATAGGTTAGGTGAAGTAAGAGTGGCAGTCGTTTACAGACTCACTTCGACAATTTGAAGTCCATTGTGATACCACAGTAGCGACAGAGCAAGGCTTCTGGTGGGAGTTGAGCACACTACCAACTTAGCTACCGGGACATCTATTTTTGATTGTAATTTTTTTTTTTAAATATTTGTTTTTTTCATTCTTTTTTGAATTTTTTGAATTTTATTAATTTTATTTATTTTTTTTTTCAACAGAAAATTATCCTATTTTTTTTTTCAAAATATTTAATTATTTTCAATTTTTGGTTGTTTAGTTTTTTTTTTAATATTTTAATATATTGGGTTGCCCAAAAAGTAATTGCGGATTTTTCATATAGTCGGCGTTGACAAATTTTTTCACAGCTAGTGACTCTGTAATTGCATTCTTTCTTCTGTCAGTTATCAGCTGTTACTTTTAGCTTGCTTTAGAAAAAAAATGTAAAAAAGTATATTTGATTAAAGTTCATTCTAAATTTTATTAAAAATGCATTTACTTTCTTTTAAAAAATCCGCAATTACTTTTTGGGCAACCCAATATATTTTATTTTTGTTTTTTATTTTTTTTATACTTAATAGACTACACACATTTTTTCCAAATGCTGCAAGAAAGCAGGTCGATTTGCAATGTAGGATCGCCTAGGAGATCCCTTACTTATTGATATACGAGAAATTTCCTCGTTGAAATGTTTGTGGCCAGATTTTAATTGTATTTCCATTCATCCACCATATGCCTTAACAAACAGAATTTGCATAATCCTCACCTTACTTGCTTGCTTACCCGTTTGTCTCAACTTATTATTTGCGTAGGATTTAAATTTTTAGAATAAAAAACAGTTTTCTTTTCCAAAATATCTTTCGCAGTGTATCGCACAAAAAGAAAGAAATTCGAAAAATTCAAAGCTACTAAACTATTTCAGACTTTTTTGAATCGGGACCACTGTGCTTTGGTTGGTAGCTAATGTTGAGAGTATCAGCACCCCCTAAACTTGGTTGAGGAACTCTGGAAAAATGGTTTGGGTTACATACTGGCATAGTGACGGTGAGATTAACTGAAAACCCAACATAAAGGTACTGTATTATAGTTGTAGCAAGATTTGTTTTGAGCACCGCCTCAGTTTCTGGCGAAAACAGTGGTAATCGCCTTACTAAGTAATGCTGTCGACAAATCCTTTGGATTTAGGTTTAAAAGGTGGTACCTGATCATTGATCTAAAATTTGATTCGAAATGCATCCATTGATTTAAAATAAGTCTCTCCGATAAACCTTGTATGGATAGTTAGGTTAGGTTTAAGTGGCAATCAACCTTTAAACTCACTCAAACGTTTTCGTCCATTGTAATACTACGCAAGCAGAATAAGGAAGATGCCTTCTAGTTCCTACCGTTGAACCAACCAGATCGCTTTAAAAAGCCCAATAACTTTCAAAGAAATGAGAACCTGAAGTGGAACTCCTTCTGACTGCCAGTGCGGGACACACACACAGAAGGTGTTCTATAGTCTCTTCTTCTTCGATGTCCTCACAGCTTCTGCAAAAGTCGTTATTGACAAACTTCAGTCTGTCAGCATGTTTCCGATTGACAATGAACTGTCATGACAGACACAATGACTGAGACGTCTGTTCTAGCCAGTGACAGCAAAGCGTTAGACCTCTCCAAGTCTAGCTTTGGCCATATAGTTTTTCGAATGCTCACAGCCCCCTTTTGGTGACCGTCTATCATTCGTCGCCCTTCGGGGCTGATGCTGGAATCTTTGCTTACATGTGAAATTCTGTGAATTTTGAACTGTACAGCTATCTCGTTGCGAGATCTGCGACAGTCGAGGGCGGTGTTTGTGTTCAGAAATACGTTCCCCTGATATTTAACGGCTGCTTGGCTGTCTGAGAATATATTTATACTAATTGTCTTTATGATTTTATATCTTAGCCTTATAGGGATGTTCATGAGAAAATGTGCATTAGTGATGGTTGCAGTCCAAGGTTCGTCCTGGCCGAACGTCTCTCATTTTTACTTCTTTCATTTCATCACTGTGTTTGTCTGGTGGAAACTATCATAAGTCAGTATAAAGGAAAAATTCAATTTGAAGTATTTTTCTGTTTTTGCTAAAGACAAAATTCAATTTGAGGTATTTTTCTGTTTTTGCTAACGGCACTGGGGCATATTAAAAATAAAACGAACCTATGGAAGGCCATTTGTGGGAAATTTCCATTTCTGCATCAACATTCAGTGTCAATGTCTCAAGGTTTTCACTTTCAAAACCATTGGTATAGTGTCACTATGGGCTAGAATTCTTAAAAATATGGCCTTTAATGACTAAGAAGGAATCAATGAATTAGAATTTAGTTGAAATGTATGTATGTGCCTTTACTCTTACTGGGCTGCCAACATTTCTTTTGATTTTCATAAAAATTTGGATTATTTGCAAGTGATCACAATTTAAGCTTATTTTTTGCTACATGTGACTATTTGAGCACCTAGAAAGCTTTTTATGTAATACTCATGAAATTTTAGATGTGATGTTTTGTAATAGTTCTCTTCAC